>NC_064239.1:9740564-10059314 GCF_023101765.2 Spodoptera frugiperda | reverse complement strand
TCTACTTCGCCGAGGTCGTTAGATGTAATCGATTTTGTCAAGTTTTGTGAAGTTTTTACGAGTGTAAGGAAATATTGATTTTTTTAAGATTTTGTGAAGAAGTAAACAAGTCAAATAAAACTAGTAATTAAATACTTACGTGAATATTTTTTTAATGAGTAACCAGCAATTTAATTAGATAGGGATAAATCTCTTTTTTTACAAAAATGTGTATGTTTTATAAAAAAAAAAATCTATTATTACTTAATTATTATTCACCAAGAAAATTACTTGTATAAAAATTACCTTTGTATATGTATTGTGTGCTTGGTATATTTAACAAATAGCTTAAATATTATTTAATAAAAAATGTCTTACTCCAAGATCCCATAACTGATTGTAGTAGGAATTTAGACGCATCCTATGCTAATAAAAACACTGAATTTACTTCATATAAAACACCACAATTTTCAAAAATACCGTTTGAAAACCGATCAACATGGTTTGGTACGGAACGAAAGTACTAGGCGCGCATACTTTGAGAAGAGGTTGTGGAAACCCAAGGGCGGCGCGGCGGAGCGCGGAAGGGCGTCTCGAGGCGGGCGCCCTCCGCCGTCACTATGCACTAAGTGGTAAGTGCAAGTTAACCGCTGGCGAGCCTGCAAGTCTCATCGATCGCATACACTTTCTTTACCCACGCACCTGGGTAAGGAACAGGGGGACCGTCTGGATCGCTAAGTACTTCGAAGAGATTTTAGGAGATCGGAATCTCGAAAATGATCTTTAACATTTTGGTAGTTAGGTGCGTTATTGTTAATTCACCAACGTTTCTTATACTTATGTAGACGTGCTTTATGTTTGTCTAATGTTGTAATTAAAAAGGAAATATAATAAACGTGCAATCTGTAGCTTTAAACTTGGTAACATTTACACATTTTATGTATTCTTATATACTTCAGTGAAAAGTTTTTTATAAAGTAACAGTACAAAGAAAATAAACAAAGTTTTGTTTAATTCGAAACATTCATTGTACGGAATGACTTATTCGCCTTTATGGCTCACTTTGGTGTCGTAACGTTTAATACTTTATGTTGTAAACCGAAATTTTTCTCTTTTATCGTTGTTTTCATGGTGGTTTCGCGTGTTTTCGACAACAAAACTGCCGGGAGGACTGTAATTGTTCCTACATAACATTTTTGTTGTAAAGCTTAAGTGTGGAAGATTAAAGAACCTTGATACTTTAATACTTTAATCCGTGGAAGCCTGATACTCACTTCTGTTATGAGCTAAACAAGTTTGGGGTAATAATTTTTATGAAGCAAAAGTTTCCCCAGTAAAGTCCAACGGCTAAAGATTGCCTTTTGTTACTTTTTGTGTTAGTAACTTAACATGACATGACATAACAAATTTTTAGGCATAGTTAACATATATTTATTATGAAACAAAACAAGGTTATCGGAATGAAATGTTCACAGAAATAATTCCCGATCGATACTTGAATATGAGTTCATATAAATATTTTGATTATTTCGAAAGATAAGATAATGACACCATAATAACTTCTGGGTACATTTAGCCCTAATTTTATTATTGCCCTTTATATCGATAAGGTTTATTAAGTTGTGTTCAGATCGATATAATACTCGTATAAGTATTAGAATGTTGATTATCGGGCGGTCCACTTTTATATTAATTTATCTTATCTGAGGATGACACTTTTTGGATAACGATACATTTGTTTTTCACACGTATGTATAGTAGATATTTTTAGGGATTATTGTTAGCTAGCTAAACAGGTAAGTTCTATATACTTCATGGAATATTATAAATAGTATTTTTCGATACGGATTTTTGTTTTTGTCTTGTAGATTTGTTTAAAACATTAGACACGTTTCTTTTTTGTTTTCTTACGGAAACAAATACTTTCGAAGATATAATGATTTGAAATGTCGCGTGACGTCACTTCTAGGTACGTTACGTTTTTGCTCCAACTTCTAAACTTTGATTCGTTTTATCTAAGTTTTGAGATTAATCAGTTGTTATAGAGAAAAATACATCTATCGCTACATATTCGTACGTTAAATACCTAGCAAAATTATGTAGTTACAGCAAAACTGTTGTCAGAACTCTGGGTACCTACTACCTACTGTAACGTGACCACCGTCCGCGTCGAGTCGTTCTTAATTAACGAAGGCTCGGACCAACTTCGACGAGCAAGGAAACTAGTTACAGTGCCAATTCAAAGTAATAAGTAATAGTTAGTTCATCAAAACTCATTAAGATGTTTAAGTTTTCCAATTTTGTAACTTAGATCTAATGGTGTTCAAAATACGACTCAAAAGACCAAAATCCATTTCGCTTTTCGTCACAGAGTATAGAGTGTGGAAGTTATGTAAGTAGAATTTATAATTATAAATTAATAGGAAATATTACCAACCGAACTTTTTAAAATTAATACTTTGACAGCCTCTTCGACTCAAAAGACCAAAATCCTTTTCACTTATCGTCGCAGATGATAGAGTGTAGAAATAATGTAGATAGATGGAACCGCAAATTAATAGGAAACATTATCATTGACCTTCTTAAATTAATACGTTGACAGCCCTTTGAAATATGTCCCTTTGCTCAGATCGCTTGAACACGATACCCGTGTCGCGACTGTTTCAGTGCAGTCCAAAGGACCGATTTATGTGTACCTGCCAAAATTTATAGCTCCGTGCCACCGCGGCACCGCGAAGTTTAAAACTCGAGTGTGGTGATAAAGTTGCGTATTTAGGTAATCTGTTTCAGCTGTATGAAAGCCATGTGATGTGACGAGGGGAAGGCTTGAACCGTTTCAGTGCAAGTGGTGTTCAGGGTAGGTCGTGCGGTCCCCCGCGGGGTGGGGGGAGGCCGTAGTAGGAATATCCTTCACCTCCCGCGCTAGGTCAGGGTTAACGGTACCCCCGAGCTCGGGTGACGGAGCCACCTTCGACCTTGGATGGGATGCGTGCGTTAATGCACTTTGTATAAAAAGTACCATCTCTACAATTAACAGAAAGGAATTTGAATCTAATTGCTTTAAAAATTAATATGATAATGTGATGATGATTGCAGTTATCGTCATTGAAATCTAGGTATTATCATGTGTGGTCATCACAAACAAAACTTAAGAAAGTGCGGATTCTCACTGTAGCTTTTACAGCGTTTGTATAAACCCAATAATAAAACAGCCAGCATCACAAGGAACCAATCTGTACAATCTGCCACATGCAGACATCCATGTAAGTAAATTACAGCCAACGTCATAAAAACAAAACGTCCGTGGACATGCGTAGCCAATTCCCGCGTTGCGAACAACCGTAGTGCGCAGCCAACATCCCGAACAACCTTATAACAATTGCTTTAGAGCAGATAATTCATTAACTTAACCGGCTACGTGGAAACGAAATATATGCATTCGGTAATAGTTCACAGAACGTCTTTATTAAGGTTCAAAATTGGTTTACGAACAGCGTTTCCTTCTAAGATTTCTCAGACGCAATTTTTAGCGTTAGTGCGAAGGGATATGGTTGAGATTTGCGTGAGGAGTTTGCTCGGGTGGTGGGTGGAAGTGGGTCGATACGAGCCGGGCGTCGGGCGCGCCGATCAATAGTGGAGAGGGGCGCTACCCCGGCGACGGACCGTGCATCGCCCGCCGCGTGCCGACACACTCGACAACAATACATTTCATATCTAAGAGCCTTACTTTGTCAACAGATAATGAGAGAACATCTTGTGAAATCTCATCTAACATGGCAGTCGAGGAGATATGAGGGAACGTTGAATATGTTCACATACTACATTGTTTCCTCGTTATGTGGGTATCAAGGACAGGGGCACGCAGAGGCACCTGTTTTCTTCTATTTTTAGCTTCTTCTGAGAAAGGAACAACGAAAACATTTACAAAGAAATATCCTTGCTTGTCTCTTTGAATAAACGATGTCACAGTACAGCAGAATGCTTAATGTTTTACGAGTATAAAAATAGATTACGTGCATCGATTTTTCTTTATCTAACCCGCTACAAAGTCAAATGATGACTAAAGGCAGGTATAATATTTTTGGTTGAGACAACATAACAGTACACACCACGGTTTTCTCAAAGTATACGTTACAGGGGATAGTTTTTACTATTCTTACTACTAGTTTTTTTACATTCCATTACTACGGGCGGTACGGGCAAGAAGCCGCTAGAGCTTGGACCCGTAGTACCACAAAAGAGGTTTGGCCTAATTAGGTACTAAACCTAATTGGCTGGTGGGTTGAAGATTGCAGTTCAAAGGTTCAGGTCTATCAAAAAGCGCTGCCCGATCTCTGTGAAATGTTTGGTTCCTTAATCGGCTCTTACCACACTCATTGGAAGAGCTAACAGAGGTGGAGTGATTTATATATGTACTAGCTCTGCCCGCGACTTCGTCCGTGTGGAATAGTGACTTTGGATGGTTTTCCCGTGGTCACAGCTCTTCTCCCGAAGGTGATAAATACGTTATGTTGAGTCGACCTGTTTGTAATTAGTAATACTTATAAAAATATTTAATGTACAGTTTTGACTTTCCTACGATTTTATTATATGTATAGAGTAGCGACCCGCCCCAGCTTCGCATGGGTGCAATGGTGATATATTATGCGTATATTATACATATAAACCTTCCTCTTGAATCACTCTATCTATTAAAAAAACCGCATCAAAATCCGTTGCGTAGTTTTAAAGATTTAAGCATACAAAGGGACAGAGAAAGCGACTTTGTTTTATACTATGTAGTGACTCTACTGTACAACGTAGCTTTTGCTACAGTACAACACAAGTATTCTGTTATCACAACAATGTATTGCATGAAATTGTTGGTTCGACGAGTCATTATGTAAAAATATGCGTGCAATCATGTCGTCTGCCCCAAGGGATGCGGTCAAGCCGAATTCGCAATGGTGAGTGTTTGTGTGCTCAGAGTAATTACTGTCTGCTCACCGTCTATCGTCCAATTATACAACCATGTACTGGTATTACCGAATCTGTGTGAATACTTTGCTTTGCTTACTTTCTACTTAGTCAATGTCACTATTTTTTGTGATTGAAAATGAATTGTTATCCCACTCGCCCAAGGCGAGAGAAGTCATTGGATGATTTTCCCCCTCAAAAAAAAACCTTTAATAAATCAATCTTTGTATGTTATATTGTACGAAATTCATACAATCCACTGATGAATGAATGAATGAATGTACTGCATTAAAAATATGTAGATAGAGGAGTCTGCCTATGGTTATGGTCACTATCATTTGAGATCTAAGAGGTTCGTTTAATTTATTTTGATACTTATATCAATCACTTAAAATATGTTCATAGTAGACAGTTTACTTAGACTGGCGAACAAGAAGTTTCCTACTTGTGAGTTGGTTGCGTGCTCTCATTTATTACTTAGCGAAGAATTGATTCACTAGGTAATACTGCATAAAAGAGATATCGATTTTTATAGCTACGGACTTAAAATAGACTACCTACTTAGGAGATAATGCGCCCTAATGTGTGGTAGTCAGCTCTAGTAGACTTCTGAATGTCATATCGGAAACAGTTACAAGTAGTACCTATGTTTTTATGTTCAGTTGTGCCTCCTTTTTCGAGGATACATGACGTTATATTATGTTTAGTTTAGCCTTTGCTGACCAAAAGCCGAGAAAGGTTTGAGCATCAATCATCACGCTTGCTCAATGCGAGTTGGAGATTTCAAACTTATAATTAGAAATTATAAGTCCAGTTATCCCCACGATGTTTTCCTTCAACGTTTGTCACTAGCGTCTAAATAATCTAAGAAAGTACATATGGCTAGAAAAAAATCACTTTGGTACTTGTCGTTGGTAGATTTCAAACCCAAATAAAATGTGGAACCAGAATAATTAGGCCATAGTGGCAGTATTCTCCAAAGATTCGGTGAACTGTCTTTGATCTCTAAGCTCTCTGCCAATCCCAACCATTTCTCAAAATCCTCCTGTTAAGAGTGAGAGAGATAGGCTTTTGTTCAGCCATGGATGTGTTTCGACTAATTGTAATGATGAAGTGTAATGCAAATGATTCTGTGATCCAGAAATGCATTAACGAAGTCCAGAATTAAACGTTTCTAAAGACAAAATAGTTTTACTTACCAACATTTAAAACTTTTTACAACAATATTAAATAAAATCCGATCTTAATTATCGTGAAAAGCGAACATTGTCCCTAAAATGTGAATACCCACGTAAAGCGGTTACCCACACGATGTATTTTCGCACACTTGTCAAATAGACCTTCTCTGTACCCAACCGGCTGTGGCCTTGGAAATTCCTACACAGCCGATTATAGCCTGACCTTTTACGTGAAAATAGAGATGAATGTCGATAGTCACTCTTCGTTATTTAATAATACAGCCGCCATTTTGAAAGCGAGAGTGACGATTTGTATTTGGAACGTTGCTGTGTTAGGTATACTAATTTTAAAAATGGAGGTCGTTTATTTTCGATCAGTTATTTATTTGAAAAGGTTTATTATTTTATTTGGACGGGATTATAATTAAATTATAGTAAGGGCTTAGGTAATTGCAAACTTCATGTTTGAGGATTTTGTAAACTAAATGCCCCAATGCTACTTATATAGCCGCGATTTGGAATTAAAGTGGTCTTTGGTCGGCAGTCACCGATCACAACCGCTGGATCTGTATTAATGAGACATTAATTCTACCCCACTAGCATAAGAAGATCAGTTGCTGTACATGATTTGTTACTGTATGAAATTATTAATTGACATAAATTACAGCAAAGCTGTTTAAAATCACGAAATAATACGCCCCCTTACCCAGGAAACTAGGATAGCGCATACAGAGCAATAGAGTTTCATTGGAACGTTAGAACGTAATTCGTAAACACATACCAACTTACTTCCTATATTTACTTGGAACCTTTCCTACCTAAAAACAACACCTGTATGCAAAACTGTACACCCATTTCACCGAAACAAAAATTCACGCTAATTTCTCAAATTCAAAAGCGACGATGTACTGAAATTACTTATCTCTCCCACAGAATTTTCCATGGAAAGAGGAAGAGGTCTATGTTATGATTCGGTTCAAGGGCGCTGCTCCCCACGACCTTCGCCAGGTTGTCTAGCTGAGGGGGCGTCCCACGCTGCATCTCCCGGCTCGTTGCGGAAAATATCTACAGCTGTCTATTTGTAGATACTTATAGAGGCTTAAATTTATAAGTAGTCAGATATATTATAGGAAGCTTTGATGGCTGTGTCGTTTGGATAGTGCAGTGGATATAAATTATACTCAATCCCAAACTTTATTTTAAACGTTGGCCCACACTAGGATTTTTTCCTGTGTCGTGGGTGCGTAACAAACATACAAACGGAATACACCTTGTACGCAGACTGGAAACAACTATTTATGGATCACTCAAACAGTTGTTTCGTGCGGGAATCGAGCCCGTTACACGTTGCGCGGCAGTCAGTTACCCAGCCACTGCACGGCACCAACCACGCAGTCAAAGTATTGTTAATGTTTTGTATGGAGTAAATAATTATGTCTGGGATTTACTAAAACTACTCAAGTAGTAACAGGTTAGTAGTAGTATACTACTTTTACTATATTCTGTCTACGTATTAGCAAAATGGGGGAGAATATAAAAGGATATTTTTAATTAAGCGGCTACATTTTAAAGAACATCCCTACCCTACCCTGGTCGTCTATTTTGTCCCACCATGTTGACTCATTATACAAGAGACGGATCAAAGGAAAGATTACCGGATTATGTGCCGTAGTCAGAATTTTGTACAAAGACCTATTTACATGATAGACAGAAAATTAGATGTATATATTAAAGTAACCATCCAGTGCCTCTGTTGTGCTTAATGAATCAGGTATATTATTGAAGTGTCGTAATTAGATAGATTTGATTTTTATTATTTACACTTTAAGATTATTTTTTGAGTAAATTTTGTGAGGAAACCTGGGCTTATAATTTCTATATAATTATAAGTTTGAAATCCCCAACTCGTATTGAGCAAGCGTTGTGATTAATGCTTAAATCTTCTGTGTATGTGAAGAGGCCTTTGGTCAGCAGTGGCCACTTACAGGCTATTGATGTATGTAATGGATGCGCGTCATAAATGTAAAGGGTCTTTAATATAGCAACAGAATCCAAAACGATCGACTTTAGAATTCCTAAAGCCAAAAGTTATTAATTGATCTGTATCGAATATTTTAAAAGACTGAGGTCTGGCTGCTAGTGATTAATGTTCAAACCTTCTATGTTTGTGAAAAGGCCTTTGGTCAGCAGTGGCCACTTACAGGCTGTTGATGTACATATGTTTTATGTGTGCATTATAGATATGAAGGGTCTTTATTAAAGTAATAGAACCCTATCGACTTCAGAATTTCTAAAGCTAAAACTTTACTTAATTGATATGTACAGTTTGTTAAAAGGCTGAGGACTGACTCTTGTTTAACGTATTAGGGGTATATTTCCGAATAAAACCCTCCGAACTCCGAAATCCTTTGTTTGATTCACAAAGTGGTGATCCAGGGATCACCTCGCCTTAAAATCCTCCTTTGCTTAAATATTTTATGAACTACGAAGTTGTGACTAGAAACTATTTTTTCTACATTAGGTGTGGTGGGTAACCTTGGTATGATAGAAAAACAAGCATGTATGTAATAAACATGAGAAAGCGCCTCTAATACATAAGTATACAGTATATTTATTACTCCCAATGAGGCACTGCTACTTCTATGGAATGGGAGCGGTATTACTCATCGTTAACGCGAATGCGGACAACGAAACGATCACAATTACTAAGTTTGTATTGTTTTATTTGTCTGTAGCTAGTAAAATTTTATTTTAAGATAGTATGATTATCTTTTGGTATAAATTAAGGTTGCAGTTTCAAAAAATATTTGTTACAACATACTAAGTGTGAGGGGTATACTTTATTGTCAAATAGCGACCCGCCCCTTTATACATATAAACCTACACCTTGAATCACTCTATCTCTATTAAAAAACCGCATCAAAATCCGTTGCGTAGCTTTAAAGATTTAAGCATAAAAAGGGACATAGGGACAGAGAAAGCGACTTGGTTTTATACTATGTAGTGATGAGAACATTTTACTGAAATGATTAGCTAATTTTTTATTTGTCTAGATTTGACTCCATTTTGAAAGTATCGTCTAATCAAGTGATATAGTGGTCACAGGTCGACCGCCGAGTAATTGACTGGACCATATTAAAATATTATAACTGACAAAATAAAAAAAGCTAAAACTAAAAGCCCTTCCTCTCTCCTACGAATTTTATATTTTGCTGTGCCCGACAGGGTCCATAATTGTGACTAAATACTGTATTTTCTAACACCTATGTACATTATGGATGCAATAAATACTTGAATACTTGAAATACTGGTCATTATTTATCCTCTGTTCTTCGTAGAATAAGATGTATTTCCATTGTCACTAACCTGGAAGTTGATGGTAGAAGTGACGATCTTCATGGACTCCGCGTAGTTCCTGAGCACGGAGTCGGTGCTGAGGCAGCTCTGGCGCCACTCGTACAGCTGTTCCAGGCGAGTCACGCAGCGCTCGCATATCTTCTTCGGCAAGAAGTCGTCCTTCGATATCTGCTGGTTTTATTTGAAAATTGTACAAGAATTAGATACGTAATAAGTATAAAGTAAAGTATAAGATATAAGTATAAGATAAATACTTTTAAGTTTAGTATATAAAATACTGGGAAATCGTAAATTGAGAACAATATTATGTGGATTAAATATTTTGTTTGGGAATCTGCAGTTAACTCCAGATTTTACAATGAACTAATTCGGAGTGATATTAGGTAAAGGTATATTATCCTACATTGATATAAACAAAAACGTTTTTACTGATTTGTTCACTCATAATTAACAGAATACATACCAATAAGTATACGTAATGTTACTTAATGACTATACTCAATACATCTTACATCATACACATCTCATTATTACATAATAACGAACCGAATAAAATCGTTCATTGAGCTGGATCAGGGATTGCAATTTATTAGGTCGGCGTGCCATTCAACTTTGACCTTTACGGCCAACACCTTAAAAGTCCTAGTTCCAAAAAGGGATTATGTTTGACACGTGACAGCTATTATGATCATCAGTCTCTTGTTATCTCTTATTTTCTCCATGATGTAGGGGATTCGCAATGAGCCGGTGGTTTGACCTACTTATGAGGTTCGAGCCGGTAAGCTACGTTTGTGTGGGGTCAATGATCTGAGCAACGCGGTCTTACGAATGCGTTATTGAAGAAAAATATACTGATCGATTCTTTTATTAATGAGAGTTATTGAAGTGAAGAGTTTTGTAACTTACTTTAGGGAATTATTTTTGGAATATTTTTCAGATTGTGCACACAATGTGACATGGTTCTGTTAAAAGTATTATATTTGTAGTATTACTCAGATAAATGATGTTATTAAGTGGTAGTATGGATGTAAGCATCATATTCAAAACAAGACCCAATTAAAAATATAAAATCGTAGCCGCGTAAATAGATCATTAATCATCCCGCCAAATATATCAATAGCTACGATAAATATTTGTTTACTTCTTATCGTAAACTTATTTTTGGAAAATTTTCCTCATTGTAAACCAAAAAAAAATACTCAACAGGTATTGTGGTATTTCGGTTTTCCTTGTTGTGTTCGGTTTGTAGCGCATCGTAGCGCGCAGGCGTCTACGAAGCTACGGCCGCCCGCTACGTCTACGTAGCAGCATTATTGCACTTCTAACTACAAAGCCACTGTTTACGTTGCACTTCACCAAGGAACCGTCAATTACGTCATCAAATTAACAGTTATTTATGTAACTAGTATGTAATTATCACATTTCTAACAATATTACACGTCACTGGATTGTCAAGGACACAAGTTTAAGTGTATGCGGTAATACAAAGAGCTTACTCACCATAGTGGGCAGGCAGGTCCTGAGCTTGAACAGGATCTGCCGTTGTTCCGACTCCTTATCGAAGATATGGAGTCTGGGCCCACTCTTCAGGGAGCACAACCGACATAGGTCGGTGAACGCCGTGAAGTTGAGGTCCTCGGGCTCGGTCATGGCGAAGCACCTGATGAGGAGGTCAAGGAGGCAGGAGTTGTCCATGTATACGGCGGTGGTTCTCGGGTGGCGGGAGACAGGGTCAACGTCGCATGTCGCGGGTGCAGGCGTCGGGGAGGCGTCGCTCCGCCGCTGCGTCCGGGGGGCACTGGGGCCCGGCGGCGCGCGGCCCCTACACCCGGCGGCCTCCACTCCCCCCTCGGCGCCGCACGCAGCCCCGCCGTCTTCCCCGCGTTGCCTCCCTGCCCCCTCGCTCCCCCCCGGGGTGGCGTCCTCGGAAAACGCCAGTTTTCCCATTTACTATCTCAGAATGCCTGTTTATCGATATGCAATTGATTTCATTGTTTGTTTGCCTTGAACATTTCTTGGTATTGTCAAACTTTGGGGGTTTTTGTTATATGTAATGCTATTGATGATCATGTACACTTAGAGAATCGAATTTATTATTATGTGTAAAAAATAGTTAATGATAAATAATTAATATGTGACTTAACTACGTGAAAAATGTCCATCGTACAGTTTACATTACATGTTACATAAATAACGATATACTTGCCCACAAATATTATCTTCAACAACAGCCCATCACAACACAACAAACAACAAAAGCCTATACACAACCTTATTACATTTATGAACCATAAATACTTTAAATTAAAGACACACCAAAATATCTTGACACGCGGCTAAACATGGAATTAAACATCGTTCTAAAGACAACAAACAAATGCACATTTGTCATAGCAAGCAGCGCTTTATGAAGGATCAAGTTAGGCTGGTAACTTGGAAACCCGACGGCTTTAGACGACCTTCTATTGTAATGTCAAATGACCTGTCATTGTGAAACTTTTATACAATAACAAAGATAAACGTAATTATTAAAGAGGAAACAAACTGATTGTTATGTCTACATGTACTTCAGATTCTGATGCTGAATACCATGCGTACTCCGAACGCACCCTGGCCATCATCAAACCGGAGGCTTATGAAGACGCTGAAGATATAGAAAATGCTATTATCAATAATGGATTCTGTATTCTTGCGGTTAGTACCTGTACCTAATGGTATTTTCTAACCTATGGAGTTTCTTGCTCATTCTTCTCCATAGGAATCTACACTTTGGAACGAGTAAATGGTTTCACTAGAAGACTGACCTGAATATATTGTTTGAAACACAAAAGTGGCTTCCTAGTCTAATTAAAATAAATTATTATAACTAACTTTGAACTCACTCAAAGTGCGTTTAGAAGTTGCCGAGATTGTTGGTTGTAAGAATAATCTCAGCCATAAAGGAGCGCGAATAGAGACTTACGGCGCGTTCCAATAAACTACCGATCGGTAAATTTGCTTACGAGCCGTAGAATTTTGACATAAGCTCCATACAAAATGTGTCAAAATTCTACGGCTCGTAGACATCTACCGATTCGTAGTTTATTGGAATGCGCCGTTAGAGAGTTTAGAATTCACAATTACAGAATTGCCTACACATCCTAACCCCCAAAAGGCCGGCAACGCACTTGTAACGCCTCTAGTGTTTCGGGTGTCCATGGGCGGCGGCGATTGCGTACCATCAGGTGACCCGTCTGCTCGTTTACCGGCTTATACCATAAAAAATATACAAATCAATATTGTTTATTGTTAATATCTACGTTTAACGATTGGAGTTTTATCATACCATTAGTCACGGTGCTCCATTTCCACGACAATATGAAACATAATGTCACACGCACGTGTTACTGTGCCTAATGACTACACCATATTTATTTTGTATGTAGGACAGATATACAAATGTACCTACATATTAATGTACGATGTACAAATCTGACCGACTTGACAAATTTTGGTCTTTTGTTGAATTATTTGTGGAAGTCCAGGGAAGGTTTAAGAGGCGAGAAAAAATGTTGGAGGCGGTACGAAGGTTGCCGGGCCAGCTAGTATACATACTAGTTGGCCACATACATAAATTAATATTCATTTTATCACATTAATTTAACAAATATTAAGTACAAGTTAATGTGATAAAATGTCTTTCTCTATTTTAATTAAAAAAAAACTTTTTGACTATCGCGCTTGGCTGGCCACAAGCTCGACTGCGAAGCGAAGAGTCTCAGGATTTATTTCCTGATCGGAAAACGTACTGTTGAATTCAGATTCAGGAATTTCTGTCTTTTATTAATGAAAAGTCTTGAAAAACTAGTTTTTAACAAAATTAAGTATAATAAGATTATTTTATAGAGTAGCTTAGCTTCCAAGATAATAATTATCTACGGCAACTAGGCAAGATGATCGCTAATATGTTATTATTAATAGGCCACGTCAGAGCGCTGCCCATCCCCATAAATTCATGGGGACAACGCGACACCCACCGGCAGAGGTGGGGGAGCTTCATTATGGGCGCGCACACACTACCGACTGTTAACAGGAAAATATTTATTTTGTCGCAAAAGTATGATTCATACTAAAAGATAAATCTTATTTCTAAATGTTCGTTCCTTAAACGTTAATATGACTTGATTTCTCGTAGTATATACCTAAGTGTTTTAGTTTGATATTGTTTTATTTTGCCTTTGTACCTATTTCTATACATATACATATATTGAATTTATTAGTTTGCAATAAAGCCTGTTGCATTATATTTTCTAGCCAATAAGACATAAGAGCTATGTTATGTTAAGACTTAGGTAGGTACTAGATGTCCTTTACTCTTATAATATAAAGCAGAGCCACATTTTGTTCGAGATTAATTAAATAAAAAGTAGAAATCGTAAAGATTTTAATGCTTCGTAGTCGACAGTCTGCGGTTGCCCTTATCTTCCGTTCCGTTGTTTAGTCTTTATTCTTCATGTAGTCACTTTGTTCTAGTAAAGATTATCCGCATGATTAAACATCAAAGGACTTAGATATTATCTGCAATATTAAATCTTATTTTTATTTTGTACTTGCAGAAAATGCATCCTATACTCTTTAAAAAAATAAGACCGTCTAGCTAAGTAGCATCACAAACGGGGTTATTTTTATAATGTAAGCAAGTACTTAAATAGGTAATAAGTTCACCACCACCACATCGGATTTACAACATAAATTGTGAAAAGTGGGTGTATATTAGACAGTGGCATTAAGTGCCATAATGTTGTGCACCTTTACCTACCCCTTCGGGGATAAAAAAGGCGTGACAATACCTAAATAGGTAATGAATAGTGAGGTGTTCGTGTCCATGGGCGGCACTGATTGCTTACCGGCTGCAGTCATCGGCATGTCGACTCGTTCACCCATATTCCATTAAAAAGTTAGTGTTCCTTTTTTAACTTTTCCCAACACTAAATATTTTGTCCCTTATTTCATATGTATCCAACTACAACTTGCAATAGTCACGAGATTATTGTTATAAAATATTGATTTCCTCTGGTCACGGTCGGTAGTGTCTTTCAGTGTAACCCTAAAATATTCACGAGCAGAAATAATAAAATAACAGAGCACGTCAATTACAATAGAGGAGAGTGACCATCCCCTTGTGTCCGAGGTCGACGCGTGCCCGGCGTTGTAAGGGTTGCTGTATGTGTGTTCGTAAGTTGCATGCAAATCTCAAATTGAATTTATTCGCGAGTTTTCAAGTGGGGACTCTTGATTTTTAACTCGATTTGGCTGATGTTGGGTTGAAATGTGCACTGTGTATGGTATGATCGTAAAATGTTGGGTATATTGGTATGAAATGTGACGACTCATAGGAAATGTTTCTAGTATTCCAATTTTACTTTTGTTATTTACTGCTATAATTACTTGCTCAATTCCCGCATGGAGCTCTCGCTCTTTGTGTGATCCATAAATTGATGTTTCGGGCCTGAGTGTGATGTGTATGAGAATTAGTATGTTTGATTGACGCAAGAGAAAATCGTAGTGTGGGGCAACGTTTTGCTCTTTTTTTAATAAAATACGTATTTTTTTAATGTAAATCATTAAAAAAATTGGTTACTTTTTAGTATATAGACATTTTTTAAAAAAACTATTTTATCGTCTATTGTTAATAGTCCAGTCATTTGGTAGTTTTACCTGGAATGTTTTCCGGGAGTTTTGAAAATTGGTGAATTTATAGATTTGGGTATGCTCTTTTCGAATTTCAACTTTGCCACCTCGTACAACCGCCGCTCGCGCCGCCATATTGAAAAAATGGCGCCTAAAAACGGTTTTTTATTAATATCTCCGTTCCGACGCATTTTACGAAAAAAAAATTATCTACAAAATTAAACTAGAAAAAATTTCCTACAATTTATGTATTGATAACTTTTTCATAAAATCAATAGTTTTTGGCGTACGAGCGCCGCAAAGTATTATTCATCTGCACCACCACGTGTACAAACAATGTGTGTTGTGCAGCAACGACTGTCGCAACCGAGGGCTGGGCTCGCTGTCATTGCAGAGGTAAATCCCCTGTTTGAGGAGTGGCTAGAGAGGAGCCATGGCGTCCTCACCTACCGCTTGACGCAGGTGCTTACCGGACACAGGAGTTTCGGTAGGATCCTGTTTTTGATTGGGCAGGAGGAAACGCCCGGGTGTCATCACTGCGAAGACCGCCCGGAGGACACGGTGGAACATATAACATCAGAAACAGGAACCTACCGAACCTACACACATTGTTTCTACACGTGGTGGTGCAGATGAATAATACTTTGCGGCGCTCGTACGCCAAAAACTATTGATTTTATGAAAAAGTTATCAATACATAAATTGTAGGAATTTTTTTCTAGTTTAATTTTGTAGATAAATATTTTTTCGTAAAATGCGTCGGAACGGAGATATTAATAAAAAACCGTTTACAAACAATGTGTGTTGTACAAACATTGTTTGTACGTAAGTTTCGGTAGGTTCCTCTTTCTGATGTTATATGTGTTATGTTATATGTTCCACCGTGTCCTCCGGGCGGTCTTCGTAGTGATGACACCCGGGCGTTTCCTCGCGCCCAATCAAAAACAGGTTCCTACCGAAACTCCTGTGTCCGGTAAGCACCTGCGTCAGGCGGTAGGTGAGGACGCCATGACGCCTCTCTAGCCACTCCTCAAACAGGGGACTTACCTCTGCAATGACAGCGAGCCCAGCCCTCGGTTGCGACAGTCGTTGCTGCACAACACACATTGTTTGTACACGTGGTGGTGCAGATGAATAATACTTTGCGGCGCTCGTACGCCAAAAACTATTGATTTTATGAAAAAGTTATCAATAGATAAATTGTAGGGAATTTTTTTCTAGTTTAATTTTGTAGATAATTTTTTTTTCGTAAAATGTGTCGGAACGGAGATATTAATAAAAAACCGTTTTTAGGCGCCATTTTTTCAATATGGCGGCGCGAGCGGCGGTTGTACGAGGTGGCAAAGTTGAAATTCGAAAAGAGCATACCCAAATCTATAAATTCACCAATTTTCAAAACGCCCGGAAAACATTCCAGGTAACCCCCTTTTTATCTACCAAATGACTGGACTATAAAGCGGTCTTCTCATCTTTTGATTTCTTTTCAATATCATATTTCGGAGATACAATGTAGTTCATCGAGCTTTATATTTTGCAGTCTTACGAGGTACGGGGTACATCTATCCCCTTTTGTCCGAAACTAGTCGCGTGCCGCGGGCACTGCAAGGGTTGTGTGTGTGATATGCAAAACTCATATCGACATTAGCGGACTTTGAAGAGGGTTGCTTCATTATTCCACGTCACATGCAACCCCTTGTTAGGTGATAGGGATGGCTCGGTGCAGAGTTTTAAGATTTGTTATGAGTACGTATTTTGAGATGATTATTGTTTCTTGTTAAGATTAGAATAGATAACGTAATGTTTCTGTAACAGGTGTTGTTTGTAAATTATGTGAATTTATTGCATTCATTTGATAGTTTTCAGATTGCATAGTGAAAAATACATAAAATTGGTTGTGTTAGGGTAATTGTATTTTAGCTTCCTCTGATAGGTGACTCATGAAAAATGTTAATAAATATTATTACTTACTAAAGTATCCATTACTTTAGCAAGTAATCGGATTTATAATTTTAGATAAACCGAACTGTCAATATTTAAAAATATAGGTTACCTTAAATCAAACAAAATCTTAATATTTTTTACTTTCCTTTAATATTTTCTATAATGACTGAGTGCTTGGCAACCCTACGTCTGTAGCAGATCTTCGAGCCCCAGCTCTCGTGTCGGTCACCGATGGTATCTATGGAGGCCGTAGAAAAAAACTAATTACGACTCCCCATTCACATTTGAGGGGAACTCTCTTCGCTATCACACATGATAGTAATTGCTATTTGCATACGTTCTTCGAATAATTAATGCATACCCTAAAGGTATTCACATTTTGTTAAGGTTTTTGCATACTGTAAGAAATCTTACATCGTAACTACACAAAAAATTAATTGCTTATACGGCACAATTTTACAATTCAATATTTAATGTAATTTTACAATTCAATATTTAATGTACCGAAAAACGGTAATGCCTATTTCAAACTGCAACTACTAAATGAATGCCTGTTATAATAAGTATTACTACAGACAGCGATCAGTTACAGTTTTATTATCTTCCGTAATTGCACCCCTGCTGCTTAACGATAAGCTTTGCGTAGCAACGCTACGACGCGTCGTAGAGGTGTTGCTACGCGCTACGATGTCTACGGAAACGTTCATAATCTTATTTCTGTCAGACAAAATACAGTCTACTCTATCGTTAATTCAATAATCCGAAAACTCTCTTTAAAATCATCACGAGGTCCAAAAAACATCTCTTTATATTTCGAACTAACTCATATTTTTATACAATTGGTAATTCGAACGAAAAAAATCATTGCTGGTTACGTAGCAATGATTTTTTTGTTCGAATGACTCGTTAATTCGAACTTATCGACATCAAAATCTTGATAATCCGAAGTTGCAAAAAAATAAAATAAAAATAAACTAACTAGTAATAAGTACAAAGTATTTTAAGAGTCCCTTGAATATCGAATTATCGACAGTCCACTGTACTATTAAACTGTTGATTTGGCTATGACATACATTATATCGCGCATTTATAGACCATTAAAAATGATATTGTCAAGTTTATTGTTTAAGCCATAAATTAGCGATAATATGTACCTACATAGATAGGTACTTATCTTCACAATAAAGTGACGAGTCACTCTAGTTGTCGTAGGTACTTGTAATAGCTCGTTATGATGGATATTAGGTAGGTACTATTAATTATTATCATATTGTAAGATCTACTATACAACTTGTACCTATTTAGCTTCAGCAAAACATTGCTAATGATGATAATTTATAATTAACAATGGAGATAGATAGATCTCCCTGCTATTAAAATGATGCCACGTTTCAGAATTAATACACAGAGTAACAAAACTTATAATGCCAATTAAATAAACTATGTACAATTTGTGCCTTATCGAAATGGCAAAACATAATATCCTTACTTTCTTCTCAGAAACGCCACGTGCGCTTAACCCCTGAACAAGCAGCCGAGCTGTACAGGGGTCACTATGGCACCCATCACTTTCCACACCTAGTGGCCCACATGTCAAGCGGACCTATCATCGCGCTCGTCCTCACGGCCAAGAATGGGATACAGAAGTGGAAGACGCTTATGGGACCAGCCATGTTGGTATTAGAATCAAATCAAATCACTTTAATGCATCCATAGTGTGCACACTGGAGTGTGGTCAACAATTTGATACAGTAATATGTTCCAACTATTATTAGAATCTCTTGATTATCTAGATATCTGTTAAAAATCTTTGATAATAAACAATTCTCATAACGAAACATCCCTGTTGATCCCCCGAGGAGCAGGTAGAGTTGCACATTTCATATTATCAAGTTATGTTATGGAGTCCCATGTCCATAACAGGCTATACGCCGGATACCATTACAGACTACAGACTGCATGCTGAAACTGCACAGATTGAAGAAAGCTCAATAATACTTTGCTCAACCCGAAAATCGAAGCCGAGACTGCTTGCTCAACACTTACGACTACTTTATTAACGTAAAATACCTATCACACCTTAGTACGAGTACGTTAAACTTGGTCGTTGAAATTGGTTGGTTCATTCGCGCCGGCCAATCAGAACGCCGAAAGCGCTCTCGTTTTGTATTCGTTCAACGTAAAGCAAACTCGTATTAAGGGAACTGAATTAAGTAAATATGTATTACAAATACATTCTTTTTTTTTCAGGGTACTAGAAGCGCAAGCCTACTGGCCGGATAGCTTGCGGGCGTGCTATGGCCGACGGACTAAGTACGGCGACTACTTCAACGGACTGCACGGCAGTGAAAACCTTGCCGAGGCTCTGCGAGAGATACATTTCTTCTTTCCTAACAGTTAGTTACTTCCCAACGTATTAACTAAAGAGCTGATTGTCACGCGGATGTTCTAAGAGCCTACAAACGGATTACACATATAACAGAGACTAGGCAGGCACTGATCTCCGATAGACTCAAACCTTTGATATAGACATTTCCAATTCGGCTACTAAACGTGGAGATTATGGTGAGATTCAAGTCATCATCATCAGTCTGTTCTCGTCCACTGCTGGGCATAGGCCTCTCCAATGGCACGCCACTGAGCTCGATCTTCAGCTCTACGCATCCAACCACTACCAGCCATCTTGCGGATATCGTCACTCCACCTAGCTGGAGGGCACCCTACACGTCGAGGTCTCCACGCTAGAACACCTTTACCCCAACAGTCATCAGTTCTTCGACAAATGTGACCGGCCCATAAATGTCGGTAACTTAAGTCAAGGCCTATCGCTTTATTCAACTAACATTTCCTCTCCTCATTTCACAGTGGTCGTCGGTCCAATCCTCCGACATTGGCAAGTAAACGACTACATACAAAGACATTTGACTCCTACCTTACTGCCTGCTTTAACGGCATTGGCCCACGAACGTCCAGCGGAACCCATACTATGGCTCGCTGATCATCTTAAGAGACACAACCCTAATGAGCCAGAATTAGCACCACAACCTTCAGAGCAGAGGGAAGACGCAAGGTGCCATACTCCTAAACCTTCTGAAGAATCACTTGTCAAGTAGCCTTTTTTATTTTCAAAGGTAATAAACGATTTTTTTTTTTGGTATGTCTACTTATTACATAAATGGTTTCGCTTTAAAGGTTTTTTTTCTGTAGCTTTCATCACGATTGTAAACGATATTTCTCAAGTGTTATAAAGCTGGGGAGCTTTTGAACTCGTTTGTCTCTACTGGTTCGAATTGTGTTGAAAAAATTGTGTTAGAAATCATATTTTTCGAATATTTACAAAACATAAAATACTACAGCCAATAGAAGTAGAGAAGCAGGTGATACTATGCGGGAGTAACAAGTATACAATAAAAATCCTGTTTAATATAAAACACATTTACTTTTCCCAACTTTATTTATAGAAACAGTTTACAAATGAGCTATCACAGGCTAGCGTGTGAACTACAATGTTACAATATCATTGCAAATAATAGATGATGATAGCGCTTGTTATTGTATTGGTTATCCATGATGATTACAAATCAAGAATTACTATTAACTTACAAAAAACCTAAACATACACTTAAAATCATGTTTACTTCGAAATATCGTTTAGGTTCGCACTTGATGTTATTGTTCTACAGTTCAATAATTCATTTATGAATAAATATTTTTCTTTACGTGCAATCTAAACGAGATTCCGAAGCAACATTAACACGAAACAAAATTCTATTGTGACTATTTACTAAGCAATAAGTACACTTCTCCGCGTCCCGTTTTTTTACAAAAATACATTCTATTTTTATTTAATTATTTTTAAATTCTCTTAGCTTTAAACACACTACGCTATCTAACCACAAAATAGTCACAACATATTTCGTTTTATAATGAATCAAACTTATCACTAAACGGATTTGGTAGAAAAGAATCATGACTTAAGTAACACTAATGTAGGAGATTACGAATATCGGCATATCACCGCTGTAGAGGGCGGCATCTGAAATATAAAGAAAATAATTTAAATAAAGTTAAAATACCTGACATAATGTACCTATCCATATCCAACTTAACATTGAAAAGATTTTTTATTTACGGAGATAGCAAACTACACTCGGCGTCACAAAAATCGCACCTCTTGGAAAATTGTAAGTTTAAAACATGTCCCGCCAGTAACGGATACATTACACATTATTAATATTGGTATCAATTGAAAGTACGTTTAACGACCTTTAAATTAACAACAGTTAGAATTCCTAAACACAACAGATCTCATCAGCACGTAACGTTAAAAAAATGTTGTCAAAATATTCAGAATGGGATAACATTCCTCAAGAGACTGTTGTCACATTAATTCGTCCATGAGAGAAAGCATGGAAGCAGTCATCAGGGCTAGGAGGGTAACACTAGGTTTTAAGTTGTTTATTACTGATAAAATAAAATTAAACTTTTTAATCATTTGCATTTGCTTGCTTTTTTTATTCCCTGGTAAACAAAAAACCGAATCCATTGATTTATTCTGAAATTTAAATGAATTGCCTTTCCAATGATACCTTACAGTCATATGTCTGCCATTGATTAATAGGGTTAAAATGACTATGAAGGGAACTTTTAAAGAGGTGCGATTTTTGTGACGCCGAGTGTATTTACAAAAAACATTAAGAATGGAGTATTATTTTACTTCATATTAAACACAGGCTAACTTGGACACTATACATTAGAACACTAAAGAGTTCTTTCAATGGTACAGCTATTTCGTTAAAGAGTCTTTTTTCGGTTGACGATGATGATGACAAAATTCCAGAACCTGATAAATAACTCTATCTGGAATAATAAGTATATCGTTTTTTTTTTCAAAACCAACTTGATGTTTTACTTGAATGATTATACTTACACATTTAGTTTCTCTTCTCCCGGTACATGTGCACGTAGGCAGCGTCTGAGGACGAGCAGAGCCCGATCTTCTGGCACACTCCCTTCGTACCGAACTCTTCAATCAGGTGGATCACGCTGTCACCGTAGATCTCCATCATCGAGTGACACTGTTGGAATAAATACAATAGAATATACTTTACTACACCTTTATTTTACACATACATAGGAAAAAGCATAAGAACTGAAACATCAGAAATTGACACAATATTGGTCTTATCACTGAAAAGTTTCTTCCGTGCAACCGAAAAAATATCAGGTGTTGTAGCTCTCAAAAAAGTCAAATAAATACATCCATATTATGAAGTTTCTATAATCCCCATAAGATCAAACCGTATATTTCACGAAGGGGTAGGCAAATGTGCATATGTTTATAAAGTAAGAAGAATTTTGTTAGCTTTGTTCTCCTCTATTTAATATTTTTTCTTCTTTTAGCAATTTACTGAGCAAAGCTATCGTCCTAAATATTCAGGTAAATATTGTATCAAGAATATTTAAACGATTTATGCTAAGCTTAAACCATTATCTTTATGCGGAGATCGGCAATGGTTCGATTATTGTAAAGTATATTATAAAAGAGGGGAGTAATGTAGGTCACTTGTTAATTTGCATTATAAAGCTTATCGGGAGGTATTTAGGTCGCGCACATGAAGGGTAAAGTGGATTGGCACGGTTTGATGAGCAGCTTTTAGATAAAATTGTATGGGACTTTTTAATAAGTCAATAACATTTCATATTCTATAGATGTATGGAAGAGTCGTAAAAATATGCATAATAATTTCTCTTAACCTTTCTCACATTTAATCTAGTATTTAATTTGATTCGGTATATGAAGACGATAAGAATCAAATAAGATGATTCGCCCAAAAAAAATAGTAAAAGGTGCCGACATTTACAACATTTAAACGAAACGATTACATTTAGTCTTAAAA
This sequence comes from Spodoptera frugiperda, assembly GCF_023101765.2. NCBI lineage: Eukaryota > Metazoa > Arthropoda > Insecta > Lepidoptera > Noctuidae > Spodoptera > Spodoptera frugiperda. The sequence continues at coordinate 10,036,333 of NC_064239.1, read as the reverse complement.
TAAATTAATTTGAATTAGAAATATTAGGAAGCTAACTCACCCGATCATTATATTTGGCGGGCAGCAGTTCGCAGGACTTCTCGATGATGTGCACAATGTTACGGTCCACTTTGTCGTTGCTCAGCACTTTGCGCACTGCCATCACTACAGCCTCACATACTGCGCAGTCCAGGATCTCCTCTGCAATTACATACATACATAATTATATATAAACAATAAAAAAAAATCTGTCTATGGGTACAAATCTGATGACTAAGTGAAAGCCTCGCTTTAGAGCATATCTTCGGATTTTATGTGCAACATATGACCTTCTATATACATACTATGATCCTTTAACAGGTTAAATCCTTCTCAATAATATTAGGTGAACAAAGCAAATGATTGAGGAAATTGAGAAGACTGTTGTAACATTTTTGCAATCTAATAACCACTCTAACGTCCGGCCCGCGCGACCGTTTATCTCTCTAACGTCCAGCCGCGCACGGCATCCGAACCGCGCGCGACTCGCAAGTTCGTCGTAACAAAAAACCTATATAGCTACTGAACCGTAATGCCTAGAATAAAGAAAATAATACCAAAAAAAAGATTGAAGAATACTGATCAATCTTAACGATTTTTTTAAATCTTTAGTTAATCTTTAAAATACAATAAAACGGGTTAAACATGAAACACAGAAAAAAAACAGAATTATTTCTACCTTTTTAGAATATACAGCACAACTATTGCATATTTTATCAATAAAATATTTTTACAACAAACTAGACTCATTACCCTTTCTTTTGATGTATATATGATTATATTCGGTTAACTCTAAGTATTGTAATTAAATCGAAAGAAAACACTACTCGTAATTTTACACATCAAAAAACCTGAGGAACACATTGACATTATTATGGAATCTTCAATGAATTTAGTATATTTCTCTTTGAAAAATGTATTATTTTGCTTATTACGAAATGTATTTCGATATTTTATATACTATTGTAATGCAAAGTATGTAAAATATGTATAAACAAAACTAAAAGTGGCCAACACCAGACCGGCCATTTTTTTCGAAACAACAATCGTTTGAAGTTAAAATTAGACTAGATTTATCAGCTAAAACTGTGATATTTATACATCATCGTAAAGCACAAATCTTCTAGTTTATTTTGATGTATAACACTTGCAAGATAAATTAAACAAAACTGTAGTATTTACGACATAATTGTTGGAACTCACAAAAACACTTCAAAAAAGAGTCAACTAACTTTAAAAATTTATATTTTGTTTGTCAAAGCATATTACAACGCCATGTCTTATTTTTTCGTCGAACAATTTATTCAGCTGTATAGATAATCAGTCAAAACTCACCAAACAAGACCGTATTTTAAACTAGAGGGAGTTAAACAGAACTCGTCACTTTGGATACTATAGTATCCATGGACGTATGACGCTCCTTTTTTTGGATACCGTGCTATCCATGGACGTTAGAGTGGTTATAAGACTAAAGATTTAAAAGTACGAAAGTAGCAATTACCTTTAGCAGCCACAATGCTGGGTCTGTCGCAAAGCTTGAGTTCCTCGCAGACCTGTTCAGGGTCGAGCTCCTGCGCCAGCAGACTGATCACCATGTCGGCGTACTTGTCCACAAACTGTTCGCACTCGCTGCGGATGTTCTTAGGCATGCGCTTGCATACGTTCTCAATTACGTGTTTTACTTCGTCCTGTGGACAATGTTACAATTTAATGAATAATAATGAAAAAATTAATGAAAAACATAATGAATAATGTTTAATGGCTATCGAATTTTTTAAGAGGCTTACATCTCATCGTCTGATGAAGACATATACTTCTGGAAAAAAATTGGTGTTTGCTATAATCCCTAGAGATTGCAGTTATATCACTGAGAGTTTATATTTAAAAGGAAATTCAATACATGATTCAAGTTGAAATTCAGTTAACCCATTACATCATAAAGTTTATTATAACACGTATTATGATTTTAATTGAATTAATATTATTTAATAAATTATTCACAATATCTAGAATTTTCTAGCGTCCGATTTATCGAACGTTATGCTTGGGTTAAGACGGGTGCCAGTTGCTTCTAACTGGTAGATTTGGAAATCATTGACGGAGGCCTATGTTCAGCAATGGACGTCCCATTATATCAGTTAAAAAAAGCGTCGCGGAAATAAATATATTCATACTTCACCAAATAAAGTACTTCTACAAACAATATGAAATAATACATACCTCATTATGTTTGTCCTTGATCTGGTCATCGATCTCCTTCAGCACAAACTCGCAGATGACGCAGACAGTCTTCTGTTTGATCGGCGGGCGGATTTCATGGCCGTTCACTGTGTTGTCGAAGATTTCGTTCGTCTCTGCAAAAGTAGCAATGTAATCGGTATTTTATACAACTTTTGTAAATTTCAAAACTTAATTACTAGGCGATCTTAACAGAGAAACCATATTGTCTTTGCTAGATTCGAATTTTCGTGAATTTGCTAAAATTGAATTAAAATTTCGAAATATAATAAAATTATTTTCATGTGATCCGAAAGCAACATTATTTTAAGCACACACATGTCATAGACATTTTAAAATAAAAGGTATTTGTAGTTAGAAGTTATAACTATATAACTACGACTACGTAAAAAGTAAATTGTAATCAATACTACAAAATTAAGACAGAATTTAAGAAAAAAAAACTCACCGATATCATGATCCTTGTGTGCACCAACGAGCATGGTGGTGGGCAGCAGGGACCTTCCTCTGAAATTATTCCTATCAGCCATCAGTTGGGGTTTCTCGTGGAACTTGTCAATGGAGCTCTGGGTGATCTTCAACGGATCCTTGATCTCATCCTTGCAGAGTTTGAGGAAGACACAGATCTCTTGCGCGTCCATATTGGCGACCAGCATCTCGATCAGTTGCGGTGCGTACGTGTCTACGAAGTCTACGCATTCCGTGCGCAACTTTGTGGACAGATGCGTGCATAGATTGTCCAGGGCGGTGCGGATGCTTTGCTGTAGTAAAAGGATGATTATTAAGATATTGTTGTTTGTTTTCTGTTCATTATCTATCTTAATATAAAGTTAGAAATGTGAATGTTGAAGCATCTAATCTGAATCGAAAACACACATGTACCTACGTATGTATAATTTTAAATATTCATTCTATCACATCAATGGATAAATGGATCTGATAGTCGTAAATATTAGTAAGATAGGCTGCTTTTATTTTGAAAATAATTACGATTCATATTGCAGACAACAGCTAATAACATAAATCAAAGCAAACTTCTAAAATTCATTCATTCAACTAATATAAATGTCTTGTTCTATTACATACACAAAATGAATGCAACATACCTCAGTACGGTTGTTCTTCAGCATAGTCTCGAGTTGTTCGACGGCGAACAGACACAGAGGACAGTTGGACTTCTCGGAGTTAATATCCACGCGACGGACCTCACCCACTTGTGGGCAGATACCTAATGCTGGGCAAATCTGGAAAAATAATAGTAATATTTAGATTGCTTCGTGGAACATAGTTAAAAGTACGAAACTTCTGACCAATACAGTTTGAAATCGCCTTGAGCAAGTGTGGTGATTAATGCTCATTCCTTTTCCTTGTGAGAAGAAGCCTTTGCTGAGCATTTATAGGCCGATGATGATGATAAGAAGTGATATTTAACTTTATGATTTTCGATATTGATATCCTCAATTCGAGGGGTTTGTCGTTCTACATGGAGGACTAAGGACTAAGGCCTTTGCTCAATAGTGGACTTCTCTCGGCTGATGATGATTATGTAGTGTAATATTGAGTATACTAACGGTAGCAGGGTCGATTCTCTGTACGAGTAGCGCTACCACGGCGGGTCCGTACTGAGTGACGAACTGCTTGCACTCGTCGTTCACTGAGTGAGGCAACTTGTCGCATGCCTTGTCTACAGCTTGGAAGATCTCGTCCTGTGGACATGCAACGATTAAATTAGATCTGTTTTAAAATTGATTTCTATTTGTTAAGCATGTAGATGTGTTAGATGATATGAAGACTATTATGGAAAGAGGAAAGAAGGTATTGTATAATTATATTTAATGCCAAACACATTGGCGCTGGAATATAATATTATATTGGTAAGTATGGATAACGTTTCTTTTAAAAAGTAACTAAAATATCAACAGTAAGGCTGTTGAAACACGTTTTAATGAGTTAGTAATTGTTACTTTTATTCAAAGTTAATAAATAAAAAAGTTAATAATTTTCAGTAAACTACGTATAAAAAATCGACTTCAACCACTTTCTTTTTCAAGTCGGGTTTCTAGGTAGGAGTAGGGTTTCTAGGTAGGCGTTAAGTGTAACATTTTCTAAAAACCGCATCAAAATCGGTTCAGTCAATCATAAGATAATCGCGCGCAAATATTCTTTTTTGAAGTCGGTTCACAAAACCGTATATTGTTTAATACAGTAGAAACTCGATTAACCGGACTAATTATTGTCGTTAGGCATTCGGATAATCGAAAATCCGGATAATCGAATTTACGAAGAAAAGCGAATTTTGTGCATACAATCGAGTTCCTACTGTATTACGATATTTTAATAGTACAGGCACCTATGAAGTACGCAGTAGTATAAGCCACGTACCTCAGTCTTGGAGTCGCTGATCTCGACCTGCAGGTAGTGCAGGAAGTACTGGCAGAAGGAGCAGGCCGCCTTGCCCTGCACCTGCGGGACCGACACGAACATGCGCTCGATGGGCAGCGGGCCCACGCTCGTACTCTCCTGCATTACACGCACGTTCGTCTGTTTGTGGACCGGGACACGGGCCACCTGCGGGGGAAAGACAATAGGGATGATGAAGGGGTATGAGAGTTAAAAGCTATTTAGTCCGTCAGTTCGGTAATGAAAAAATATTAGATATTTTATTGTCATATAAAACAATAATACTTAGATAAAACTAATCTAAGTTCAGGAGTGGGAACAAATACGTAATTTCTACGTATAATAATGCACCTAGAAGTGACGTTATTTCGAAAGTATTTGTTTCCGTAAGAAAATGAAAGATACGTGTCTAATATTTTAAAATAATCTACAAGACGGATATTAAAGTAAAAATTAGGCATCTACCCTATTATGTAAGTAAAAAAGATCCTAAGCAAAATGAACACTTAAACAACCCTTACCGGAACGGTGCTTTGTTTCTTATCCATATCATAACCTCCAAGAAGTTTGGCTTTGACAGCAATTTCTCCAGACACTAGAGGAGCGATGGGCACGTCCTGGGTTTGGTTCGCGCAAACACCAATCATGGCGCAGAGTTCATTGGCCTTAAGTTCCTCGACCAAGTATTTGTAGATGATAGGGTAGTACTGCTCAGCTAGATGCAGGCATTCGTCCTTGAAGTTACCGGTCTGTTTGCAGAGACCTGTAAAATTAGGTCAAGTTTGATGCTGGTCAACGATAGATGGCGTTGATCATATTAACCTATGATATTTAGTTTGTGACGTAGAGTAAACGAGGTACTATAGAATCAATCTCATTCATAAGATTTTCTTTGTTAAAATTAATAATATTAATTATATAATTTTATTACCAAATCTATTTCTATTCAGTAAAATTATAATGTTTTGGTTTCGATTTTTACATAATGTATTAGGCGTTTTATTTATTACCTTTCAGTACCCTGTAGAACTCAATCTCGGTGGTGTTGGCGACCATGACGTCACGCAAGTGCTTCACCAATTGCTCACACAGCTCGCACGGTACGTCACTGTCAAACAAACAAATCATACAATTATTACTACAAAATTAGGCGACATTGAATCCCAATGTTAGGTTTTGAATGAAACACGTTTTCACACATTTGTTATTATAATTACTTATTAACTTTATAATTATATTGATTATTTATAATTACTTGTGGAAATTTCTGCCGCAATTTCTGATTATGCGACCCGAAATGGCTTAAAACTAATCAAGCATAGGTTTTAGTTTACATTAGACCCGACTATGAATTAACTATGTTCCGGCACACGAAGGATTCGTGTGCCTGAACGCGGATCTATACGAGACACAATGTGTTTTCTATTGTTGTCTTATATACTGTTATACGAAAGGTTAAGCAAGCTCAAGTAAGCCGTAAGTATTATTTAAAATTAGCATATCTCAAAAAATTACCTCTAACAATTTACAAATGCCTAGTACAATTATAAAACATTCTAGAACCTTCAAAAAATATACACAGAACAATAACTTACTCAGTAGGTTTGTAGTCAGTGAACTCAGCGGGGAAAGTGAACTCATCATGTTGATGGAACTTGTACGTGCATTGTCCGCTCACGTGGCACACGCTCTGGGCAGTCAGGTCCTTCTTCAAAGCCTCTATTATGTTCTCATAGTACTTGAATACTAGCATCGAACATGAGTCCGAGAGAGATGACATCTTGCGACACATCTGTGAAGGGAAATTAAGTCTTCTATATTGGTGATTAGGTTGTTATTCGTATTGATAGGATAAGTGAGTTATAGTTTGTCAAAGGAAATTCAATTTCTATTGGCAACTAGTTATTACAGATTAACATATTAGTTTAGCATATAGAATAGAATCAGGCGTTACTTTGCGGAAATCCATGCTACACTAATAATAATACATTCGATTTTTAGTTTTAATTCAGCTTATACATACATGTGTTTTTTTTGTAACATACGGTATACAGATTCGATCTGCAGAAGTCGCCGAGTCAACACTTCCTGAGGATGCACCATGGAGGAGCGAAACATATCGAGTAGTATATTGCATGTTATGTGTGTGCTTTTATGTTGCACCTCTGCTGCATGAGCAATTAATTGCGGGCGGGTGGGCGGTGCTGCACACCGCATTTTAAAAGATAGGTACATGTATAAACTGAAATAAAACTAAAAATGTATTGTATTGTTAGTGTATTAATTTACCAGTGATTAGTTAAAATACATTACCTGCAGCAATGCAACGAGGAAATCTTCATAGCTGGTCTCATCAAATTTCTTCCTCAACACACCGACCGTACGTTGGCAGTTGTTGCATTCCACACGCAGGCTCAATTGGGTGTTCTGTAACAATTAACATTGGTTTATTAACCTTATTACTGTGATACAAGACACATTTTTCAGTGTACTTTAATAACTAAAAAATGTTTGTGAGAAACGTTCTAGGAACTACAATACTTCAAAATTTCTTTTGAATGATATGATAAGAATGAGAATGCGTGGACGAGAATTCTTTAAATAGGAAAGAGATTATATTTATTTGTTTCATATCTGTGTAAGAAGATTTATTGTCACAAACATTTCAAGGTATTCAGAGCCTTTGAATTAAAAGAAAATCGCGTGTTTTAAATTTCTATTCATCATTTCATCCTGAAATTGTGAATAAAAATACTTTTGAAACAAAATAAATAGCAATATTTACAAACATGGCGTGATGGAAGGTCGGCGCGGAATGTAATCGCGATAACTTGATAATATTGTCGTAAACAACTTACTTATGACTAATATACAAGGTCACTGCTTCGCTAAATGTACGGAATACTTAGGTAAGTATGTCCGCCATGGTAATAGAAATTCTTCATATACATATTTTTATGATAGTTGCTTAATCACCTAAATTAATAAAAGATCTTATTTGAATCGATCTAAGTTTTCGATAGAAGCCCCAAAAAAAAGTATATGCTGTGCCTATGTGCCTTTGTATTACAATTTTTTTTTTGTGTATGTTGTATGTTGTGTACATAAATAAATAAAATGTATAAAGATAAAATTCATTTGGACCGTACGTTTTACTGTATCATTTTAATACTGAATGGTCTTCCACTTTCACTTTAGGTTCCTACAGTTCCTACTCCAGGTTAGACAAAGTAATGTAAAGATTAATTCAAATCAAATTCTATAGACAAGAAAATGGTAATGCTATCATCAAAATGTACTATATGTATCTAAACACTTCCCTTTGTAATAGACATGTTTACATTCTACACATATATACTAAAATGTAGATAATCTCAATAATGACGCATTTAGTTTCATCATTGTCACATAACCGGGTCAATATAATGTGCGTATCTTCTATTTAAAACCACAAAGAACAAAGCAAGAGACATGTGTTACTTTGTTCTTACTTTTACATACATACATAAACTTTATGCCTTTATCCCACAAGTAACAACAGAACTACATAGCGTCAATTATTATCTTCTTTCCTTATATACTATTTACTTTCCATCATATTCATGGATCTACTCATACAAGTAAGCCGGTTAAGAATCACCTCTGATTAATTTACGTCAAAAATAATAATAAATCAATCAATGTAAATAAAAACCTATTACCGAATGTACATACGTACGTGATACGATAAAGAACAGCTGTATCTAATCAGCTAATTATATTATTGTTTGTTATGGCTCGTGTTTGTAATTGTTTTAACAAGGCTTCATAATAAAGAAAGCTGTGAAAAATCTACTGGAAATAAGGAAATATCAGTCGTACGGAATAAACCACACAAATGGGTTAATATAATTTCTTTGAAGGCATCTGCAGAGGTGTTCAAATAACGTATAAGCTTTAAAATTCCATCAATAATGTTATGAGTCCCATATAATAGAAACATTCTTTCAATTAGAATCCGTGCTACTACTGAGGAGTTTCGAAAACCGAAAACTCAAGCAATGCTTGGCCAAAGAAATTATCAGACCCTTCTATCTCGCCAGTTATACGTCATACCTACTCGACCAAAGAAATCATTTGAAAGATAATGAGGATATGATATAGTTACTTACAAATTCTTCAAGCATTTCATCGATCCTAGCGCTGTTGCAGAGACCGGCGACCGAGCAGACTTGTTGTGGGTTCATCTGAGAAGCCAGGGTCTCTACCAGCTCGGGAACAAAGTCATCAGCCAACCTCATACACTCAGAGGCCACTACTTTAATAGGGATCAGCTTGCATGACCCTTCGAAGACTTCCTTCAACTCTTCCTGTAATTAAAAATATTTTGATATAAGTTTATTGAGGTCAAAATGTTATAGAAATAATAGATTCTATCTCTGTTTAAACGAATTTCAACTGTAATATTGAGTGCAGTTGTAGTAAGTTGATTATTGAATAATTTCACAAAAAAGGATGTGTGACACAAAAGTGACAGAAAAGTTAATTATTAGACAGACAGTACTGTGTTCACTATAATATTCTTATTGTATTACCCACAGGTTATTAAAGCGTTTACTACAATATAACTAGCTAATACATATAAATACCAAAATAACTCTATAACAAAAATACTCTATAGCTTTCTGTATCAAGAACATGATTAAGAAACATAATAGAACTATGGCTAAGAACCAGAATATAAGCACATCTTTTCTAAAAGATGGTATCATTACTATCAAATAATGTAGATTTTATTTACTATGGAATGTCCGGATTTAAGATAACACAGATTATAATTACTTTCATACAAAACAAAGATTCATAATTAGAACGATTAGCCACAGATTATCTACGATGCAGACATAATGGCGACTTGGCCACAGATAAATAAATAACAGCCCACGCTAGGTGATAATACTCTAAACAGGATATACGCAGAACAAACTTACGATAAATGCAGAGACCATAACCTGAAACGATATGCATGATTATATTTTTTATATTTTGTATATACTAGCTACTGTCGCGGTTTCGTGGGATATTATGTATATAAGTATTTTCAAAGACGAGTCAGATTAAACGTGAATAAATCTGTATATCTAAATAAAAATGAATTACTCATTATGAACTACATGGTATACCTACACTTATCTCCCAAACGACTACACCGAATTGGATTTTGTTATATTCGTAGCATGGTTTATATGGAAACTAATCGCTATTAGCCACTAACAACAATTAATTACAACTATGCTATGGTGTTTTCACATGTCCACTCTTTGGAAGAATATTTATAAAAAAAGGTGGATTTGCTAGCCACATAAGAGCAGATGATAGACCAGTAGAAAAACGGTCGCCGAAGCAAAAACCGGCATGGAAAGATTATTGATCCCAATTTTCACTAAGAAATAAGAAAATTCAATTATATTTAACGCGACATTTTTACTCAAGCTACGTATTCAATGACTTATCATTTGTTGTCAGTTTGCCCAGATGTGGAATAAAATGTTTTTAAACAATACAGTAGCGTCATTGTTGACTTTATAATAAGTATGTATCGAGTTCGGTACAAATGGTTGAATTCAGGTCATTCTTATCACGGTAGCAAAAATAATGAAAACACATTAAGTATTGGCTGTTTCATTTACAATTATAATTAAACAATGTTTTATTCAATATTTCAGTGATTCTCTTGTTAATTACGTTTCAGAGAGTTACCATTATTCACCAATTTATGTTATTTATACGCCATACTGTAACTAATGCCAGTTATTATTAATTTCAAGTTTTGTAGTATCTACTAAAGTCATCTAGGAAACAGAAAACCCCAAATACACTACAATAGTCTAATCTTTCGAACTACGAAACCAACCGAAAGATACATGCAGAAACACAAAAAGGAATTAACGAAGGGCCCAAATACAACAATATAATTTGCACCAACAATGCCGTAGTCATTCGTCGACCATTATAAACCCAGCACAATAGTCCGGTATTTATAAAAACAATGTAACGTACTCCACTATCGGACAATGACTTACTCATGCCAAGGTGTAAGTTCAACCTTTGTTTGTATTAAGATAAACCAGTCACGTGACCGTTGACGAAAAAATGCCCTACATACGATAAGAACATTTTAGATTCAAATATTCATTATTAAGACTACAAAAATCTGTTGAAAGCAAATTCTCTGCTAACACCAGTCATGCCCCCCATGGCGTTTAATGTGTTAAGCTATTTCTCTATTAAAATTGTTATTGAAATTTCGTCACGGTTATTAATTAGATAGTATAATTAATTAGTTATTATAAAGAAATTAATTATTGTATAAAATCTTCAAGTTTTATATAAGAATCTTCACAGTTAATAAATTGTGTCAGTAAATAATTATAATCTGATGAAATTCGTTGTCATCTTTCACATTGTTAGGTCGTTAAATTGGTTACGTAGACGTCTTATAGGTTGAGAAGATTTCTGATTCAATACAATTTATTGTAACACGTCTTCAGCAGATTATATGAAACAGTTAGTTGATTATTTTCAAACAATTAAAGGCAGTCAAGTGACACATTTCCTTTACCAAAATCGTTAAATGAACCTAAATCAATATTGTCGTTTCACTATTGAGCAATGTTTTGTTAAATCATATTATATGGCCCTTTTTGTTAGGATGGAAATTCTTCTCCCGCCTTGGCTGAGGCGAAAGGCTGTCCGATTCTTAGTGACTAAAATACCACATAGTACTAGAGAGACTATAGAGACTAAAGACTAGACCCCTAATGAGTAAATACATGCTTCCTACTCACACAGAGATACACCTTAAGTTAAGCTTTCCCTACTACAAGCCAACCCATACACACTTATGTAGCTAACATCATTAGAATTACAAACCTGTGTCTCGTTACTCTGCAACTGGTCTCTGGCCTGCTGCACCATGTCGGTACAGATCTTGCAGATGCTGTCTGTGTCCTCGGCGTGGTTTATGTTTGGCCATACTTTGGACACACAGTGGTGGGTCGCTTTGCATTCCCGACCGGTGCTGGGGAAGAAAACATGTATTTGATTATGGTAAAAGTTTTTACTGACTAATGGCGTCCCTATTATCCCTTTTCTTAGGATTTTCGGTTTGTTAATGGATCCTATGCATCATGTATTTCATCATTCATTTTTTTTTTTATAATTGCTAAAGAAAGAAAGAGTAACGTCATACATCCTTGATTTTAATATTCTATTGATACAGATGGCAAGTCCTTATAATTTAATCTACGCCTAATCGCAGTTTCAGTTGAATAACAATTTTATAACCTTGTATTAAAACGTTTGGGTTTAAAAACGAATTATTTATGTCATATCCCACTAATTATTGTGGTTTAGACTGGTGGTGGTACGCTTGTTACTGGCAATTTTATAAAAATATCTTACCGATCCGGGATTAAAAACAGACACTCTTTGCTCAATAGTTGACTAACTAGGCAGTCTTGGTCAAAGAAGCATTCTTTGTATTCTTATGTCAATTAATCATAATCAATGAACTCTGCCAAGCGTGCTGTTTTTAGAGATAATATGCAAAACACAAATTCCTTTCCCTGATAAGAAAAATATACAACTGTATTCTTTTGTTTCAATAACAATAGAATATAATAAGTATTAAGACAAGCTGTAATCGTCTTGAACATTTCCTAATACGCAAATATCATTAGTACATTAAAACATTATTAGAAAAAAACACAAGGAGATGTCCTTAATCAAAAATCTAACATTTCAGACATAATCTTATCGAAAACAAATCAGGTGTTTTATTTCTAATCTTTTTCAATCTGAATCACCAAACAGCCTAAATTACTGTATTATAATGTCCTTCCAATTGAGATTTCAATCTATACCTAAGGTACAATAAGAGTACAATTTTCATTTAACGTACCGCAACTCGATTTATAGCGATTTCAACGAAAACTTGTTGAAATTCATTCGCTACGTATTATTCGCTTCTAATGCACTAATGTAACTAGACAACGAACCGCTTGCACAACGGTGTTATATAAAAAATACAGTTTTACAATCGATTGTAGCCGAGAATCGAATTGAATCGATAGTAAGTAATAAACGAATTGTTGTTGTTGCAAGCTAGTGGTCTGCGTACGACTGCGGTTAGCTATGGCTTTAATACTTATGCAATGTAACTGGTACTGTAGGTACTATTGTTCTTATGAATTGGTATTATTGTTTGTAGATAGGTATCGGTTACATTTTCTATCTAGAAGTTTCCACTCGTATGGGCCTATATTTTCATGTAATGACATCTGACAACCTGGCTTTAATTTCCTGAATTAATCATACTCAGATACATATATTTTTAGCCCCATTGTTATACCTTGTTATTATTAGATATGTATAAAACCCCAATTGTAAATATGTAATATGTATTAATAGATATCTCTTTAATATAAATGTATTGTTATAAATACAATGTAACATACTATTTTTGACTGTACAAAACAACAAGTAACACTGACTATAATTGTCAGAGGCAAATTTATTTTTGTTCTAAAAATTAGAAGTATAGTAGCTAACTAAATATTAAATATCATCATGCTTGCCTTTCCTTGGGGTAGATCGTAGAAATTAAGATATTAGAGAGTTAAAGAACACTATTTTGGCATACTTCTTTCACTTAATTCTAACAAAATATTTCAGCATTTTCTTTGCGCATGCCCATCCGTTGAAAGTGATTCTATAATACCTATATAATGTGCTATTTCTTATTTGTCTAATATTACTTTGATTTAATAGCAAAGAAAATTGTAGTTTTTCGTTTAAAAAAAATGCTTACACCTTTATAATAAGGTATCTACTGTCAAATTGTACTATTCTTCTCTTTGTATCGCCATAATTGACGGATGCAATCATAGCACTTTGCTATCAAAAACATAATTACGGCGATTCGAGCCGGCGATAGTACCGCATTAAGACATGATTAAACAATTCGTGTAACGGATTCTACCGTTTACAACGAAACAATGACTAATCTGTGAATTGTATACGCACATTTAGATTTAAGTATATGTTATTATCAAAGACAAGTGCACATTATGGCACGTAATGCCACTGTACACCCACTTTTCACCATTTATGTTATAAGTCCCATGTGATAGGGGGCGAGCCTATAGTAATAGCCTAGCCTATTCTGTAACGTTCAATTCGAAAGATATGGGTGAATTCGATCGTGGTCCGCCACGTCATTGGTTGTGAGAATAATTTCGACCAAAGATAGGGGGGAATGCGATCGAGCTCACTGCGATTGTTTTGATTTGACAATTACAGAATATACTACCAGCTGTTACCAGTACCTTAGTTACCTCAGTACCAGTAAATTAGCTAATTTACGCCTTCGCTATCGAGTATTGACAAAAACTATAACTGGTAAAACTAAAAAAAAATTGCTCAGCTTAGGTATAGGTATCACTTTCATCCTAACCATTTCCAAACACAAAAATAAAACGTCCAATACAATCACTCCGGTACGACGTGAAATAAAAACAAACAAACAAACACGGATAGAACGGAAACTCACAATGCCAATAGTAAATAAACGTGTGACTAGCCTTTAATCGCACTTTAGAACCGTATAGCAGCGTGATATTATAATCCAAATATTAATCACTGGTTTTATCATGATTTATGATTAAATTGCGTTTTTTTAGGGGGGGGGGGGGAATCATCCAATGCCTTCTCCCGCCTTGGGCGAGGCGAGAGGGAGTCTTAGACTCTTACTGACTAAAAACCACGCCGTTTCTACTCCTGCTTTTCGAGCCGGAGCCCCGGTAAACCCGCTAGGTAGTCCGCTGCTCCGGATTAAATTGAGTTTAGCTTTCATTTTTAACCGACTTCCCAAAAAGGAAGAGGTTCTCAATTCGGCCGGTATGATTTTTTTGTATACTTATTTTTTATAATAGACAAAGCAAATTTTAAATACACCGACAATATGCAAATAAATACATCTACTAGGTATAATAAACAGTGATTCATAAGAAAACTTCCATAAACAACAAACCTACACAGTCTATTCTATGGTACATTAATTAAAACTGTTTCACACATTTAATTGAAGTACAAGGTCGTGGAATCAAAATATTATTGTTTTATCCTTATTTTGAACTAGACATAATATATTATATATTAATTGTTGTTCTCCTTATGTAATGTTAATTAATTTGCAATATATTAATACAACACTTATATGTAATAAATAAATACAATTAAATTCCCAACCAATCATATATAAGTCAATATATGATAAATATAGCTTGTTTATTGCTATGTATTTACCTAAAGTTGCTGCACCAGTATGACGGTCCCCATGTGCACTGGGAACTGCCCAAAAGATGTTCTGAAACAATAAATGCATATTAGTCTAGACTTTTTATAGATCCTAAACTAGAAATATAAAAGAGAGATTTTCGATTTTAAAATTAATAGGTAATGGATTTGAAAATAATTTAGAGCTAAGAATGACTGACTGATGATATCGAAGTCGTGGTGGCCCGGAGGTTTAAGACACCCGTTTCTTATAAGAATAGTTTAAGTAGTATCATTAAATCTGTCTCTGAGTGCGGCAGTTAGACCTATATCAACCTATACAACTACAAACATATTTATAATTTATTTATAGATGAAAAACACCTATAAATAAAATAACATAAGTGTGCAACAACAGGAACATTTCATGCCCCTGAGAATATGAAAGTCATGTCATATGTTGGCAGTTGGCACATGCATTCAAACTGAAACGTAAACAACAAAAACAGAAAGTTATAAACATGCCTACATGAAACTATATAACCCAGTCCTTAGCAATAGTTTTCGGAACAAAATCGGTTTGTTAGGTCAGATACTCAGTGATGTGCTATCTGCTATGATAGGGGTTGTGGAGTCGGTTTATTAAGAGGGTTCGATGACCTTTATAAGTGGTGATGAAGCCGAGCCCTACGAGAACTTTTACCTTTATAAAACATAAAGGTAAAAATTCCAGAATCTTTCCAAAAGGTAGCTACAGTTTTCTCCTCGTCATTAAAAATGCCAGGATAGATAACAACATAATTAGACAGTAATGCATATCTATATGCATTTTACCACACATGCTACATTCATATGAATGAAAGGTATGTTGTAAACGCACGTTTTCAAAACGCGTGCTTAGCGCTTGCTATTTGAACTTAGACCAAAGCTATAAAAAAAATCTGTACTTTATTATTGACGAAATTTCAATGCCATTGCCAAGAAAATCAGTCATAAACTTGAGATTGCTAATTAGTCGGCATTCATCGCGATTCAATCAACAGGTTTATTGCTTTTCCACAATTTTAATCACTACATCGTTTTTGAAGTAAAGAAAAATAGAAGCATTTTTTAATCCATTCAATAATGGTATTCTAGTTTTTATGATACTAAAAATGATTTGATAACTTTCGTGAGACATGCTAAATTAATTATTATGTAATCGGCTTACTCACGTAACTGTTTGACGAGCAACTCGACTAGTTTCAAGCCATGCTAGAGGCCATATTCATGAGCAGCATAAACTGATAAAATTGCCTACTTTACACACACATTTGTTGGTGCACATTTTATAGGTAAACCAGATAACTTGTGTCGTGTTAATGCAGGTGCGTGCCTTTTAAAATACTTATTTGTAAAAGGTACAAATTTGATACTGTTTCTAAGTAAACACTGACTCTTAGACATCTTCTTGGTCATTTTATTTACTAGAATAAAGGTGACTAGACTTATCAAACGCTATGTAGTCATAATACCAAATCATAGTATAGGTAAAGAGAAACGTGTGCATTGTCTTAAATGTTTCATTTATTAACTTATTTTAATTAAATATTTAAATAATGCAGACAAAACGATCATCTGGTTTTACTGAACGTCTTTTTAAATGGTTATTATTCATTATATTATCATTGTGTCTTGTCATAAAATATTCTAGCTATGATAACAATCTTACGTAGAATTTCATACATAGAATGTGAATGATTAGACATGAATTAACTACCAGTTTCAATGAAAATGTTTCAGTACAGAATTTTCAGTGAATCGAGAAGAACAATAGCATTGTGCTACATCAGTGAGAGAAACAAGCGCCAAGTTGACATTCTTTCATATTGACAGCAGAAACAAAACATTCACGTGAATCAAATACAAGAAATTGTACAAAGTGTTGCTTTATCATAATGATATATCATAATGTATTCTCTTTAATCTAGTGTAATAGGTGAACTAGGACCATGAAACAAATACAAAGAAGAGATGTCATAACTGGATTTACCTTTAACATAATGCGTGACACATTACGAGGAGCGCGAGACGTTACAAACCAAGTCCCTCTCTATTTTCCATCCAGCAGTCTCATTATACAAAAATGTTGCCAGTTGGCCACATTTTTATGTGCCACTTTCTGAGCGCTTATAATCTATCTACACCTTTTTACTTATAATATTGTTTGTTTAATACAGTTTGACATAAATGTTTTTCTTTTCCAGTAACATACATTTCTCGTCATTGAAATGTTATAGTATAGGCTTTTAATGAATCACTTACCCTTGTTTTTAATCACTTTAGGCACAGCTGGCTTCTTTTTCTGTGAAATAAAGGATACAATTAAAACAAGTCTAGGTACAATCACATGAAGCAAAGACAATATGAATCTTATGATCCTAACCTTAATGTTTGATTTCATTTAAATATCACGTGAGTCATTTTAAAGTTCAAAGGTATCATCCTAAGCCAATAAAACATTACTAAGCTTCTATAAGCATTCAAGTTTATGACAAAATCTAGTGTCCAATGTATTATATTACTAATAACAAATGAGTCATAAGACAGAATGTAGGTAACATTGAGTTAGTGCAAACATCGACTGAAGTAGTAACACAAACACATAACATTGCTTATTTCCTTAACTGTCTGTTGATAGGCACTTGTGTACTATCGTATATCCTACATTCTATAAACATGGTAATGTGTAGTTTTTTCTGTGCATCAATTATATGGCTCTCAAAGAAGGCACGCGTTTTGTTTACTGGGGTAATCTGGTGATGAGTAAGTAAGAGGTACTGTATTGTAACTCGAAAAGGCTTAATGCTAATCATCATCAATAGGTAGGACAACAATTAATATTTTTAATAACACATTTTCGGTGTTTTATTTTAATATTATTATAAGAATTTATGTAATCTAAATAATAGGAGATCATACTATACTAGCAGTAAGTGAAAACCTATAAATTAAAAACACATTCACGCATAAAAGTATAATTGCATTGAGGCGGTAACAAACAAGCGAACTACGAAATATTGCGTTTTAGAAATACCTTTCGTAATGCTATTTTCACCTCTGGATATACATATCTACAACTAGCTAGATCCATCAGTTGTACTAAAGCGTTACTGTGCCAAAATATTTCTGTCAAAAACACTATTTTTTATTAATTTCGTCGAGAGTTGCAGTCAGTCAATCAGTCCGTTAAAGACTATCGTTACCATTTGTAACAACAAATAAGAAGACCTAAACTAGTTAAAGAATGCTTAATATGATGATGATCCAGTTATGTATGATAGATTTTAACGCAGATGAGACCTACATCGTGCAAGTAAGCACGCGAAATAACACGGATCTCAATTCTGCAAGGGCCTAAAGTGCAACTGAAGAACAGTAAATAGTCCATAAGGCATGATCGCCTAGCTTCCGGGGAAGATTTTTTTCTTAATTTAAGCAACATCACATCTTGTTTTTCAATAGCTGCAAATAAGGCGTTGGCTACTTACGTCCATGCTCAAGATATTTTCGACTTTCTTGTTGTTGCACATGCCGATGAGCCTGCACATGGTCTCGGGCGAGGTCTCCGACTGCAGCACATGGTTGATGTACTGTTGCAAGTAAGCCGTATTGTCCTTGCAGATCTTCGAGACCGCTGGGTACGGCAAGTCCTTGCATTCTGATGCCACGCGGGAGGCCAAGTAGTCCTGGTTGAAAAAGAGTTTATGTAATGTAGGTAGAGACATTTTTAATATTGGAATATGAAATGGCTATTACCTATTGAAGAGATCTTTTAACACATCCGTAATTATATTTGGATAATAGGTCTAATGGTACCTACATTTAAGAAATAAGTCACAGTAGGCAAGTCCCCTAATCTTAGGAAGTTGGGACATATTTGTGAATGAGATAACTTAGATAAATCCCTTATCACAGCTTGGTATGTGGGCTGATATTAAGTTTCTCCACTCCTGCTCAGTGTACGATAAATTTATTCTTAACAATGAATAGACCAAAAATTCCGGTAGAGGAAATATGAATAATGTCGCAATGTGGATCTACTGTATGGCTAATTCAGCTTAAATTAACAATTCAATAGGTAGATATCCGAGTGATACCATTCAGAATCAATAATCGTAAGGTAATGTCAATTACGAATACTCATATAGATATTATAATCCAATTACACTTTAGATCCGATAAGACGGCAGTTTGATATAACCAGAGAGTCAGCTACAGGAGACTAAAGGTGCACATGCCCGAATCGTACGCATTCCATATGACGTCATCAGTACGCATCGCATGTAGGCTCTGCCGTTAATGCGGTTCGTACGATGCGAATCAGTGGACGCAGTTGTATGAGTTTCTATAGAAAACAAACTAAAATCCTTTGTGTGCGGTGCGTGCGATGCTTATGATGCGGGCCTAAGGACGCTTACCATAACAAAAAATCTCAGTCTCGAAATTAAAACCGTATTCTGTTAATACAAACCTCATTAATAAGTTCCCTGACATCCTTCAGCTGTCTGAAGAGTCGGACGAACTTGTTGGCCACGTCATTGTGTGATATGGTCTCCGACTGTTTCTCCCACACTGTGGATGTACAGTGACCCACGGCCCCGCACTCAGCGCCGCGCCTGCCAGTCAAAGTCATTATGTGACTCATGTGGGGAAGGAAGTGTAGGGTACACTAGAGTATTGGGAATGTTATAAACAGTGTGTGTGACCTCGCTCGATACTTAATTAGGTACTTATTCTTAGCATTAACGCGTATCCTCATTAGCTCCCTAAGTCTCCATATTCCATGAATTTGAGCACAGAACAGATTTATCTGAATGAATCTGAGTAGATGTGAGAGTGCGTCTTTCTTTCTCAACGCTATTGAATGTATTCATTGTGTGACTTTTCTCTGAGCATAGTTAGAAGGCTGGCAGGAAAAGTGGGATTTGTAATGCCATTTTGACGTAATTAAGTTACAAACACGCATACTTCTACGCATTCTGTACTAAGAGTAATGGTAAGGTTGAGTAGAAAACTGAAATAGTAGGCACTTGAGTAAGTAGGTATCTATTATTCACCAAGCAAAAATGTTATGAGTTTGTGACTAAATCGTCTTTCTCGTGAAATGTTGAAATAGACATTTTATAATGATATTTTTGATGGACAGGAAAATAAGTGACAACAAAAAATATTATTGGTAAAAATCGCGACAAATGGTAATGACGACCTCGTGTAGTTATAACTGGTACGGTAACCTTAGTACGAGTTTGCTTTACGTTTAAAGCAATCGAGACGAGAACGCGTTCGGCACTCTAATTGGCCGACTAGAATAAAACCAACCAATCAAATCCGAACCCGCTCTCAGGTACAGTCCAAACATATCACGCAAATTATTCAACAGCTGTCAAGAACAACTTGAAAAATAATTCTCCGCTGAGTATAATGATGTTTGAAATATCAGTTTCATTCATTTAATGAGCTGTGTGGAAGTTTATTTCCCCTCCGTACACACGACTGTGACTAACCGGACGCGGACGTAGGCAATCGATTGTCAATACTGTATGCTCTTTAAATTATTATGACTCTTCCACTACGCAAGTGCAGAATCCTCCATATTACTTTAATAAATCATATTGTTTGTATATTACAACAATGTAAAGAGAGTCAGGTCAATAATTTATATAGTTTTATCGTTAGTTAGATAAATAAATAATTAGTCTGTTAAGTAGACTAGATACTAAAGAAATTAATTAATGATTTACATATGTATTCTAGAATGGAAATGAGACAAAGAAAGGGCTATAATCAACAGATTAAAGCCCAATTATCTACTTAATATTTATTGTAAAGAAGTTTGTTCAGTTTGTAGTTAGTTAGAGGGGTAATTGAAATCATTATTCTGCGTAAAGTATTCTCAACAAATGTATCAATATTGTATTGATTTACATTTGTTGAGACACCAGTTGTATGTATGTATTCAATACAATATATACGATTATAAATAACAAAAAAATTGTAAATAAAAATTTGGCAACTTCTACGAAAATGTTAAGGTTGATAAACTAAGGCCAGACTCAAGCTCGGTTCATAAGAATAAACATAATTGTTTTTGTTAAGTTCCCATATTGTGTTCTAATATATATGTAATATATGTATTATCATCGAAACTTACTTGAGACTCTGACACCATACCGTCGGGCCTTTAGCACACTCCTTTGGTACTTGTCGCGCAAACGACAAATCTGCGAACAAAAGACAAAGATGAATCAAAGTGACACAAGTTAGCTTATCTCCATTTAATGGCAAAATAATAAAAATAACAGCAAAACAAGTCAGACGGGGTCAATGCTGTTTATCACTGTAATTCAACACAATTAGTAGCTTGTGGCGTGAACACTGAAATTGATAATGGAATAAACCAACGGTAGGACGTACTGGTGTACTGTTTCTCCGTACCCTTTGAGTGACATATGAGCATTGTTTTTGTGGATGGTGGTGATAGTAGGGTCAATCTCTAGATATTATGGAATAAATCAATGTAACTGGTTGGTTGCTCTTTTGTGGTGGCCTTACATATTAGATTTGCACGACGGTTTTGCCCCGACATTTAAAACTGTGCAGGCAGACTTATATTGTACTAACTGTACAGATTTCCCATTAGAAAAATATATTTTTGACGATAAAATCAAAAGATAATTAAGTACTTTGATAATATTACAATTTATGTTGCACAAAGGAATAGTAAAACTCAGCATAAGTAGAAATTATTTTGCCAGTTACATGTCGACAATATTGTATTGCTTACAATGTTACAGCAAGTTTTAAGTAAAAAAAGACATTTATAATAAAATAAACAGACATTACAATACACAATTGTTGATATTGTAAGTAGGAATGAAATATTATTAAGATACAAAACAATTTTTCTGATTTACTATGGTACTTGGTTTCTATATAAAAAACAGTATAAATTTTAAATTAACTACTCCTTTGATGATTTTCCTTTGTATTGCTAATGTTTATTCAAGGATAATAAAGAGAATATGCTTTTTTATTCTTAAATAGATATAGGTACCATAATCTCCTAAACCAGATATTTTCTGTAGTATTTTCTTCTCTAATAACAAGCCTATTTATTTAGCATAATGCTCATTATCATTAAACTACCTACCTTATAAGTTATAACTAACTTCTAGATGTCTAAATAACAGCAAAAAATAATTTATGTCTAGTTAACGACTGTAAAATATTAATTCTTTCGAGAATGCTCTACAGGCATAAAAAAAACAACATTATTAGATAAGTTTAGAACAATAGCAACTACAATAAAGTACATAAAAACTATGCAGCCAGTAGCTAGACCATTCCAGCAATGATCCAACGCTAATTAATAAGCCTGCATTCGTAATAGCACGATGAAATCACTATCCAACACGAAAATAACAATAATTAACCATTGCGGGTACTTGCGACCCAACAAAAGTATTAGAAGTATAATTTATTGTATTCTATCTAGTTCTGTTTTGTAAGTTAAGTAAGTAAACTACGAAAATATTACAAGGACGTAAATAATTACAAGATTAAACGTGAATCTAAGTACATATTGTTATTACTCACCTGTACAACAAAAGAGTGCAATTAGACAAAACACAAGGGTGTTTGTCATTTTTAAAGTTTTCGTTTTATCTCCTGCGGTCCAGGTTGGTTCTCTCCCTACAAAATACTAAACAAATACTGTATAATTTCACTTTGTTTGGAAGTTATTGCGTATCGATTGATAAACAATTGTCAAGTCACTCAGGCGACCAACATCCGACGTCTGACTGGCAATTTGGCTCCTGTCAAACGTATAGTGATGGGCGATGGCAGCAACGTCAACGTTAACAACGTTAATTACGTTTGTAAATTGATAGTGGTAACGGATATAATGTAACAAATTAATTTAAATATTAATCATCAAATAAGTGTATAAATTACGAAGTAGCTATTTATAATTATATAGTGTACGAGAAGCGAGCAAAGAAATTAAATTGCACATTGTCTATGATGGTGTCTAGTAGTAGGTATCCTATCTTTGCCACATTTAAAGCAAAATTTATTACTTGTCCGTTTTTACAAAACATTGATTGCCTTATATTTTGAGATGCTTTGCTATAAAAATGTTAAATGAAAAGATTATATTAGATACTTAATAAAATTATAATATTGCGTTTGTATAGCATTTTGTCATTGCACATAAACAGCGAATATTGATCCCTTCGTAATCGTAATCATTCACAATTAATTACCACTAACAACTTTGAATCAGAACAATAACCATATTTAAACAATACCAAACTTTGGTATTATTTAAATATAGTTATATTGGTAACCATAACGGTTTGATCAAAGCCATCCCTAGACTAAAATTTAGTAATAACGCCATCTTACGGTACACAATAAAATGATTAAGACAGTAAGTACATTAAAACTACTTGTTAAAAGATGGCGTTGTAATCGCTTTCACTAAGTTATAGCTATTGGATAACAGATGGCAGTACCAATATTATAGAAAATGTTACTTTACAAGCTTGAAAAGTTGGTACTTAAACAATTTTATTGCTATGAATATTTTTACTTATGTAATTTTTTAAAAAAAGCATCATACTGCTCCTAATTAAAAGTAATTTACGGAAGAATTTTTAAGCGCCAAATTCAAATTAACTCGATACTTTACAGTTCACAGTACAGTTACAGTAAGTTTTAAATGTAAACTTAATTATTACGTTCCTATTACATTACCACTTAACGTTTTAGTTTAGGTATGTATTCTAATGAAGGACTTCCATTGCGTTCATTCAAGAAAAAGATTACTGAAGTAGAAACTACTTAAATGGGTTATTACTTATAATATTCTCTTAACCTAACCAATTAGTTTTAATTTTCGTAAACTTTTTATTACGTGTACTTATGCGGTATGTAACACCGTTTTTGCGCCGACCCGAGAATCGAATCTAACACCTGCGCAGCCGCCGCCGGCGAACGAGTCTAACGGGTACTTACTTTATAGTATGTATTAAGTATATTAGATAATAATACTTTTACCTGGCCACAGCTGAGCAAGCATCTTCTCACACGAAGAAGAAATAAGCATTAGTCATAGTGTTTGCTTATAATCTAACATTAGGTATAAGTCCAGGTTTCGTTACGATATTTTTGCAGTGATCAGATTGTAACTTAGAAAATAGGTATAACACGCAAAAAGCCACATTCATACCTACTTGCCATGTTTCGAACTCGGAAGAACGATAAATATCGAATCATATCGTCACGCCTTTTATTCCCGAAGTGGTAGGCAGAGGCACACATCAGGTACGGTACGCAATGTGCAATATAATCCACTTTTCACCATTTGTGTTACATGATCCATGTAATAAGCGGTGAGCCTATTGCCATGAACACAATCCCAGACTCTGTGGTGCTAATGAGAAATTTTCGAAAAAACCGAAATCTTTGTATTTCTTTGCCCGACCCAGGAATCAAACCCAAGATCCCTTACCCAGAAGTCGCTCTTACGATCACTCGACCAACGAGAAAGTCAATCAAACGAATTCACCAACCTAAACTGTTCGGTGCAAAACTCGAGAACCAATTCAGCAATTCGTTGTACCTACAAAGTAGGCATGTAATTTTCATCCGACAAAGTGGTAAGAAGTTTCGTAAACAGATGTTAATCGAGTTAACTACTAGGTAGGTTATAAGTAACATACAATACACACACACACAACTTCACGCCTTTTATCCCCGAAGGGGTAGGCAGAGGTGCACATTACGGCACGTAATGCCGCTATACAATGTACACCCACTTTTCACCATTTTGTGTAAAAGTCCCATGTAATAGGGGGTGAGCCTATTGCCATATCCTGGACACAATTCCAGACTCCGTGCTACTACCGAGACATTTTCGAAAATCCGAAAAAAGCCCAGTAATACTTTGCCCGACCTAATCGAACCCGAGACCCATTGTTCGGCAGTCGCACTTGCGACCACTCGACCAACGAGGCAGTAACATACAATAATGTCTTGTAAATATCTACCTAATAAAATATCAAACAACTCAAATTAGGAAATCAATGTCGTTCTTCTAAAACGATTCTTCAGGTTCTTCCCGCATTCATTATGTAAGTAATCAAAACTGCTAAAAGGCTAAGCCTATCCAAAAAACTTTAAGAACATGAATACACATACAAATACCTATACCGACCTCGAAGAAGAAAATCAAGTTAATATAATATATTAAAGTAGCCAGTACATGTAATCCGAAGCAAGGAAAGGCGACGTCCAATAAGACGTACTTCCATAGAAAAGGACGACACAAAATTGGTAATTCCATTCTCCAGGTTGGTTTTTCGAGACACAATTAGGACATTTTGTTGGAGTTCGGGTCGTGTAATAAAATTAAGGAGACGGTGGCTGGACGGTCGCGGTAAGTCGATGTCTTCGGGCGGCATAAAACAAATCCGACCCGAGCCGGCCCGTGAGGACCGGAACACAGACCCGTGGAGACTCCTTCGCTATTGCTACTTTATTTTTGTTTGTGCTTACTTATTTGTGTGTATGTAGTCGCTTTTAATTACGCTATTGTAATGTTTTAGTGGTATATGGAGCCTCAAATACGACTGCTGAACTTAAGGTGACAGGTTTGATTCCCTACCTAGTCCAAAATAAAATGGCTATAGCATAAAAAATTTTTTATTCTTACTATATCACCATATTCATATTCATTTATTTGCATCCATAATATCAGGTAGGTAGGTAGGTTGACCTATAAAGTATGGGTAATTCCTAAATCTTCCATTCTTTTTCATCTATTCTGAAACAGACAATTCTATTGGCTATAAACAATCACATATCCCCAACAGCACCTTACCTAAGTAAAAATTTGTAACAACACCATCTCCACAGCTCCGCACACGTGCGCGATGTTCACATATTCTGAATAACACTTGAATAGCGCGTCCTAACGCACTGGCCACTCGGTCCACGTGACGAGACTACTCCCTGCTCGCTACTGGCCGCGATACTTTGTTTGTGTATCAAATCGGACAACACGACGCGCGACGGTGACTTTGTAAATGGCTGGGACGTGGTTATATGCTGTTTCAGGCCCTTTTTGTACCCTTTATGTTTATATGGAAGCCATTTCCTTAGTACCTTACCTTTACACGACGATATGAGAACTATCTAATCCATATAAAGTAATTTTGGACCTCCACGTTTCCTTGTAGCTGTTATGAATATTTTAGTTGGTGAACTTGGTGTTTCGTTGTGTAAGTGCTCCGTTTGTGTAATATTATGTTTAAAGGAACTTCATTTTTAATATCTGTGTATCAAGGGATGTTTCCACAAAGGTTTTCAGTTTATATTTTCAGATCACCGCGTTAGATCAAAACCATTTGTTTTGAACTATGGATCGTACAAAGCGAATGTTTTATGTTAAGTATTTATCTGTCTCATAAGCGAAATTAGCAACCCTTTCCAAATCACAAAACGAGCTGATATACTCCAAAAAAGTTCATCAGTTTAGAAATTTCAAATCATTCCCGAAGAAGATCAGAAAACCTAAAAAATATTCAACATTTGCCTAGTCCAAAGTGCCGGAGCAGAGAGTGAATTGTACAAAAGTAATATTTCATATATATCTATCATACAAGCAAAACACACATCGAGCTAAAATGAAAAGCAACAGTAAGAACTGAAGAACTCACAATAGCTCCAAAAGGTTCATCAGTTTAGATTTTCAAATCATCATTTCTAAACCATAATCCTGCATCACCAGAACTCCTCATTCAACATTTGCCTAGTCCAGGCCGAAGCACCTGTATCCGTGTAAAGTCTAGTCTACAAAACATAGTGCCGAGAGTGGAGAGCTAACACCAAGTGGAGTCGCGAAGTTGGCCGCAGTTAGGAAAGATTTGTCGCGAGCCCGCCACCTAATGCCTTATACTCTTGCTCTTGTAAGTAAAAATTATGATTATCGCCCGGCGCGAGCTGAGCCCTTGATCCCTAACTAACGGCCGGAGACGGGAGACTTTCCTTTTCTTCTCAACTATAACTCTTTTTTATTGGCTCCGCGGCGGTTGCAGCGCCGCCGGCCACTGGATTATGGACTGACCTAACTGATCGGAGAACTAACGACTCTTGAACGTACGTTATTTACAAATCGGGATAGAACCAGATGCTTGTTTGTGAGCCACCGGGCTAAGGTGAGACAGTGACCAATGTACGGGCTACTTAGGAAACGGTTGCTGAAAGTTTAACTGGCAATGTTTTTCCTTGCTATTACTTTAATGTTCCATAAGTTTAAATGCTTATCTTAATAATCTGTATTAGTGTCGCAACTGATATCGCATTAAGTTAAGCGAGGCTTAGTGAACTCCCAGTCCGGTAGTACATAAGGAACGCGAACATCATAAAACACGAGTAAGTCGTGAAGTGCAATACAATACATAAATGAGAGTGGGCCGGAGACGGCGCGGGCCTGCGACGGTCGATTAAGGAAGCGACTGCATCGTTGCCTTGGCGACGACGCCATCTTGAACCCACCCCGCCCCGCACCGGCCCCTCACGACCCCCGGGCCCACCACAACCCCCCACTGTAAACAACTCGCTGTATCGTTGCACTGAAATACTCGATATATTTAAAAGGCTCTCCAGTCGTCCCCCTGAATCACTGGCGTAAGATAAAATTGTCAATTTATTGAGGATCAAAAAATATGATTGCAATACTCGATAGTGATATTTACTAAATGGCCATATGAATATGAAAGTGCATTTTAATGGATGTCTAGTTTTCGATCGAGTTGAGAAAATAGTTGTGCGTTTTAGAAAATTTATGAAAAGAAACACATTTTGTCAAACAAAATTAACATTATACGAAAAAGATGCTAGTGAAAAAACAATTAATAGGTTCTACGTAATACACCCCTACTTCGTATCGCATTCCATATATACCATTTTTAATAGCCCTATACAAGATGAAAGGCTCTATTATAAAACTGCTAAATAGAACAAATAGTTGTCATAATAGTCATTATAACAAATCATCATTGTACACACATACCTAGTTAGAATACAATCCAGTACCTACCTATAACTGACATCAATTTGACAACTGAAAGGCGGCTACACTTCATCGATCGCGAAGGCCCTCGTTCAAAAAGAACCCCATCAAAAAATGACTGCCATTAGTAAATAAAACAGAGCATTCTTTCACGCGATGAATATTGAAGCAGTGATTCTGAACGGTGACCGTCCAATTACACGTGAACGGTCGCGAAGACAAATGGCGCACATTACTCAAGATTAGGCGTCGCCCGACTCTAGTCCACCTAATGTCGGCGAGTGCACTAAATCATATTACAAGATTCGCACAAAAACATACACGATGAACGAACCACATTTTTTTGGCCAATATTTAAATGTGACCTGAATTTTGCTGACAAATAACGACATTATTAAGATGAATTGTAAAATATGGAGACTGGGTTTTGCAGAACTAAGGAGTTGGAGATAGGAAACGACAGTAAACAGTTATTACATGTACGAGTTTTATTGCGAGACATCACCATGTTTCTTTGTACCCCATTAAGGGTGTTTTTCTACCAGAGATGTGATGTGCTACGTTCACCAATCATATCCATTAGTCTTTCTTGCACAGCTACTTTGCGGCGGCGCATCTTCATAGTACATCCTGTTTCCATATCGATGGAAACAGTCATAAAGTTTTACAGCTTAGCTATTATATCTTCGCAGCTTAGCTACATAGCACATATCAAAAGCAGCCTCGGAGATGTCATTAAAGTACAATAAATAAAATAATAAAAATACAATTAGTTTTTTATGAAACAAGTACCTACAATAAAAATGCTCTCGTCGTAGCCTTTGCTGTTAGAGGATTATACACACTATCTACTTACATATACACAGAAACAGCAAAACGTTACGTCGAAGAATAGTATGTTACTACAGAAAAGTTCAAATGATAATAAAAACTTAATTTATATTTGTACTTGAATCTCTTACTCGGTAATTATACTTGCTCACACAGCAACGAGGCAGTCGAAGTTATTTACATTAGTTATGTACATACATACATAATAACGTGAAGTTTGTAAGCATTTTCCGTTAGACACATAGGTACTAATACCCATTAAGTTGATATTATTAAAGTAGAAGGCAATCTGTACAACGTTTTAATGTATTATGTAGAATTATAAAGGCGCAGAGCCCCGCTTACTTCTTATGATTTATTCATGAGGGAAGAACAATGTTAAATTTGAACATGCCTACTTGTACGGGAGCATTTTACTAGAAAATGTCAAACAGTTTATAAAGTAATTTGTTTTTCATAAAGATTTATTGATAAATATAATGAACATGCACATGTGGACTTCATTAATGTTTTCGATTAATCACTTGAAATGAGTCGCCTTGTTTTGAACTGCCTAATGTGGGGCTCAAAGAAATGTACGGAAAATGAGTTGTTATTTTAAGTTACAAACCTGTTACTGTTATAGTTTTTATGGTTGTTCAGTTTTTATATACCTATATGTTTACTGCACAACGCTACAAAAGTACATTGCAACTAAAAACTACACCTAAGAATGTACGGAATCGCTGAATGATTTGTTTGAAAGTGTAATCTTGCAGCAGTAGAATCCGTTGTAAATGTACCCATTTTGTCAGTGCTTACAAAATTCTAAAGCTGGAAGCGAGTGCAATATACAAGGAGAGAAGTTTCCGCGGCAGTGTGAGTGCCGGCCCCCGGCACTCAGCGAGACCTGCTTTATACACATTATATTTATACGAAAAGAAAACTTGTTTGAAGTCGTGAACAAAGCCAATCCGCCGCGGTTATTCGTGATATTTTCAGGCAAAGTCGTACCTTATTCGCAAACATCGAATCCCGTATACAATACAGTGCGAAACGAAATTCGAAGGATAGATAATTTCGAAGAGAAAGAAATAAGGCGAAAGGGAAAAAAATATAAATTGAATAGTCGAATACACGCATCCCGGCATTACCATAAAGGCAACAGGGATCAAGCCGGATTCCTCTACGAACTTTTTTATTTTCCTTCCACCTCTAAATCTCCCAGGCAAAGCTTCGCGAATCTGCAAATGTTGATTTGATGATGTGGTGTCTGTGCGCGTCGTGCGTGCGACAGCGCTGTGTCGCGGCGCGTAATGTCGCGTCGTGTCGCGTCGCACACGGCCCGCGCTGCTTATTGCTGACCTGAATTTTATCGCTCATGACATGATGTCGCGACGTCAGCGTCCCGTCGTACGAGCCAGCTTTTGATTACTTGCACTTTTATTGCCTCCCGCTCGTCTAAGATTTGTAGCTCCACTGAAGCTCGGTAAAATCTGCTTTAGTGTTTGTTTATTCAGCGCGACGAAGGAATAAACATAACGGTATATCCCGGCGCGGCGCGTATATCTAAAACAATTGAGTAGGAGGGCAGGGTTGTAGCAGCGAGTAGATAGCTAACGAGCAGGAGCAAAAGGTTGCGGGCGCGCGCCGCTGGAGGGCGGATTACGGTGCTATCCATTGCGGTCATTAAGACACATTACCCCGCCCCGCGCCCGCCGCGCCCCGCCGCCGCCCGCACACAGCCGCTTTTTAATTCAACTTTCCTCCTTCACCAATTTGCATGATTACTTTCGTTTTTATTGTGCTCCTCCACAGCTCTATTCCCTTAAAGTATCGGTTATTTGGATAAGCCGTGCACACTAAATAAACATGTATCTCGAATTAAATAACACTCATGCAGAAGAGCTATAAAATCGCGGCCATTATTGGGAATTCACTTTAGATTGTATACAATCCTTATATTGATACCTACACATACAATACTTATACGTATATAAGTAGTTACTTATCTATGTTATTATATGCACGACGTTATATATATGTGTACCTCAATGAACAGTTTCAGTTGTACAGCAGGTCCAGTATAAATAAGGGCAAGTTTATGCTAAAATGTATATAATCCCCGCCTACCCATATTAGCGTTATAAATCACACAATCAAGCGACGTAACTCAACGTAACAGCCGCCATACATTAGCGGGCACCACTAAACCGTCGAGAAACAACTATCCGAGCTACAATTTTGAAACAATTACCTCCAGCTCAATATCGTAAGATTAAGAAAGTCCACGGTCGGAATTAGGATTTGGGAGCGAATGAGGGCAAACCGTCTTAACAGCCCGACTCCACAAATTGCGGACCTTAACGAGGGCATAAAACTCGAGTCGCACTCCCGGAGACGCCACAGATTGTACTCAGACTTAGTTCAGGATTAATGGTGTAGAAAACAGATTATCATTGGCTGGATTTCCATTAGTTTGGCCCCTGCCACCGGCGCGTGAAACCTACGGAGATAGCAGCCACTCGGTGTTATTATTTTCCACATAACGGAGCAGCGCGTCTCCCAATTTAATTCTATTAGGTTGTGTCGCGTTTGAACGACAGCACAATAAAGTCGTTTGAGTGGCGACGAGCCGCTCCGCCGCACCGCCTCGCGCCTCGCGCCTCGCGCCCTCCTCTGATATACGCTCATTTGATTTCCGCCACTGTTTTGTTTATAAATTCTATATTGAACACGGTTTATGCGATGTTTGTACAGCACCGAGACTATGAGAGTGATACATATTGTTTTTCGAGAATATTTTTGTTTCAGTATTGAATTTGACAACAATACCACGTCATATAAATACCTAATAAACATAACTTTGCACCGCATTTCTATGGAGAGTAGATAGAAGGATGACACACTCATAGACTTGTTATGTTCTTATATTTTTCCTATACATATAATTAATACGCCTGACCCGGAGCTTGGCAGAGTCTACAATTCATTTATAAATTGCGTGAATTATGTGATCGAGTAGTAAGGAATAGCCACGCAGGTCTTAGTTTCTAAAATGTCTGTAATAACACGGGACCGGTACTAACAAAGTAACTAATTATGTTTCTGTAACAAGCGTGGCATTACTATAGGTACCTCATGTAATAACTGCTTCGAGTAATAACAAATTCCTTGCACAACTTCCACTAGCACAACTCCAAAACACAATTCCAGTTATATTAAAGCTAGGAACCGGTTCCATAATGAAATGTCGCAACGGTTTTTCCGTTTAAAAACATTACACGTACGATGTTGCGATGTTTTAATGAATACAAATTACATTTGCAAATGTGCTTAATCCAGAAATTAGTTACGCCGCCTCTCTACCCCTCGTACCCAAGCGGCCTGCCGGGCTAAATACCATTGCACCCGAGTTTCATATTCTGCAGGTAGGAATTTACCGCAACCTATTAGATATTCGTGGAACACAACTACAGTTCGTGTATTATTTTGAAGATTGTCTCCTGTTTCGGCGAAGTTGGGAGCCCTTTCCGTATTACGGGTGTGGCGATTTTAACTGTTGGGGATAGAAGTGAAGTAAGTTATATTTATTTATGTATGTATGTATGTGTTTTAAGAACTATGTACATACATATATGTTATGTTACCTTTAGTTTTTCAATCAAGGCTTTCTCCGGGTGGTCAAAAAGAAAAAATGTAGTTTTCATCGCTCATCGTCAGTATCTCCAGACGAAATCATGCGTAAAACCACTTGCGAGGTCCTGAAAGAAAAACAAATGCGCAAACACTTTTCTTCATTAATATTAGTAAATAAAGGAATATTTTACAAATTATATTATATCACTGCTGATCAAAGGCCTCTTCTCGCACGGGGAAGATTTGAGCATTAATCACCACGGCGGGTTGGCGATTTCAAACTTATAATCAGAAATTATAATACCAGGTTTCCTCATTATGTTTTGTCTTCACCATTTGTTAGTGGTGTCCAGATAATCTTAGTAGCAGTTGGTAGGTTTAGAACCCACGGGCCATCACGACATAAAAAATATATGATACTTAATTATAATTATGGTTCCAATGTTAAGCATAAAAACTTACTTTAAAAGTAAATGTTTTACGTATATTAATAGAGCGCCGGGGCCGTGTTGACACGTAAGAAATATTGAAAATATTTATGATTGATAAAAGCTTTGGTTAATCAGGTTGTCTAAAGAATTTTCGAGTTTATTGCTTAGTTTGTACTTAGACTATAAATATGTGAAAGATTCCTGAAAATGGTCGATGATGATATGAAAGTATCTACTCATAATGACGTAATATTAGAAATTAAAGACTAATCTTTTCACGTGAAAATTCTTCGTAATTAAACCAACCTCATTCAATAACCCACAGAACGATTATAAAGTACATTTAATTTTCGATTCAAAGGCTACCAATATAAGTTACATAAGGTATAAAATTGTATAAACAGCAGGGCTGTAGGTATAATAACCGGAATTGGGCTTCTTTACGCCTCATCTAGCGCTCGTTATGCCTCGATCGTAAATCTTCATTCCCCTCCTCCCGCGCCCCAGCCCCCCACTCTTGATTTCGGCTTCCCTCCACTCGAACCTTGGATGTACTCGTAACATATCATAATACGTTAGTGTTGACGTGATGAGTATTTAAATGCCAGCTTTATAGAGTCTCAGCATTTTCTGGGACACTTGGTCTTATGTAAGCTGAGTATTTTAGGCCTAATTTCTAGTTAATTTTGGTTAAAAATAGTAGAATGTATACCTATCCCAATATAATTCTAATCTATAACCATTCAATATAATATAGTCGGATTATGGAAAGTTAGAGTTTGTTTGCGGCCTCGATCAATGTAACCCACAATTCATCAAATGAGTCATATTAGAAACGTTCCACCCGATGTAACCTTTTTAGACTTAGGTCAAAACGGTAAAAACATATTACTTGAAGGAAATTCGCTACATACTCATCATATTAATGAAACTAATAACGTTTATTATACGTACATTCTATGAAAATTTCGTATCACCAACAAATAAGGAAATTGTAAAATGCCTAAGTATCGGGCTTTTACTCCCGATAAGTAAGTAGGTAGAAACACTTTACTCACTTATATAGACTTAGTACCACCTGCAGATCAAATGATCTCATGACCTGTCAAATAAATGGATTTATATCAAAACAAAGAAGTCTTTTCAGCCTCTAAATCGAAGAATATAGCACACCGCAGACCGCATCAAACCGAATTCACCGGTTTTTATCAAATCTAACTTGTGATAACCAAAATGTTCAATGCCATATTGCAATTTTTGTATTACGTAAAGCTATGTGCAACAATATGTTTATGAATTTAGGTACTTTTTTTTTCAGTTTTATCGTGGAATTTATCAATCAGATAGGCAGAGAAGATTTTAATATTTCTAAAGCCTAACTTTATTAACTTTAAACCTGCCGATGTCGTAAAAAAACCGGTAGTTTTATGATCCTAAGACATTTTAAATCTTTGTGTGATTTGCGATGAGTTATTAGGGGTTTAGTGTCAATGCAACTTAGTAGAACGCATGTTAAATAAAGATTTTTGAGGAAAATGTTTATTTAACATGCGTTTATTCCTCATTGTCATTTTTCGTTTATCTTGTTTTTCTGTTCGTATTGCTTTTATGATCTCGATATGATACTATATGATATGTGACTACAAATTATAAAAACCGTTCATGATTTATACACAGATACATTTATTTGTAAGTAATACTTAAAACTTAAAATTTTACTTTTTAACTTTGTAAGTTCTGAACTGTTAGAATCGTATCTAGAAAATATCAGACTTCTAGACTATCTAGAAAAGACTCAGTTTGGTCTGTATGTATGCAAACATTTATGATGAAGAGTCTCTCTGTGACTCGAAACTAGTAGAGCTTTTCTCCATACATGAGTAAACCATGATTTTTAATTAATCATTATTAATGTCTCTGAGTGTGACAGTTTGTATTTAAGTCTGTATCAACAATAGTAAAAGTGGTATTCGATTAGTGAGTGAATAAATTCACAAACTACGTAGAACGCAGCTACGAAGTTTCGTAGCACCGCGTAGCAAATTGAATAGACCATTATACGGTCCAGAGATCTCTCAACTCTCAACAAATTCGAGAACGTATTATTAATATTAACGTTTTTTAACAAAATAATAGCTGTATGAAGTTCCTTTTGCTTATCCCATAATGTAAATGCATCACACTTCATATCGAAATAAATGAATTGAATTAAAAACATTAAATTAAAACGACAAAACTGCAGATACAGTAAATCCATTGTTTTAAACATATAATTTTTAAATAATGTAGTGCTAAATTAGGACAAAAGGACTTCCATACTAGAGTACCGAAACGAATTTCAAAGCAAAGCCTTGAAAATGTGTAAAATTCAAGTGCCTTCAACTGGCAACTTCTTTATGAAGTAAACATATCTGCATGAGTTGAGTAGTGTTTGCAATAAATCCGTGTCGCTGTGTATTTATTTACTGCTTCCCCCCTCCTTCACATCCCCCCTACCCCGTCCTCACCCCGCCCGCCCAAGTCGCCCGCCCTAGCGATGCACGATGTAATATGTCTAGAAAGTTTATTAAACTCCTTATATGTCACACGATGTAAACTAGGTACTTGTTTATTCATGAGAAAGTATGTTTTATGTTGATAAGTTAATGTACGGAGTGATGGAAGGCTTGTGCCGTAACTTATAAGAAGAATGATGAGCCTTATTAAACGGGCGAATTGTTCATGAATTTTTAATTCGCAAGAAGGCAGAAAGCATGTGTTATGAAATGAAAAACTTAGCTTTTTAATTAAGTAACTTCGAAAGGAGAGTTACTAAATTATTAGAAGAAAGAAGAAGATTTTTTAGTAAAGTTTAAAACATTACTGAAATTCACCCTAAACCAGAAATACCGAGACCAAGAGAGAAATGTATTCAAAACAAACGTAGAATTCTGTACAAAATTGTTGTACATTTTCAGTTAAAGTTATATAGAGGCACAACGTAGTGAGTGCGATATTATTCCGTAGTCAGGCGGCTTCAGGCACGGAACACAATTAACTTGTAAGATTGTCTGCGGAGGTTGCACTCGCTACCCTCGCCCTCCTCATCCATCTACCCTCCCTTCCAAACAAAACATCAATAAACTCGACGACACAACCGACTCTCGAACCTCGCTGCACGAATTAAAGTCTCTTATACTCTGGCTCGGAATAAGTTTTATGTGCCGCATTTATTTCGCGTAGGTATAACAGTCCAGTTACCCTTGATTGGTTGTCGTTCCTCTAATCCCGTTTTGATCCTTTCCACCCAAAACCTAACCCTCTACGTTCTCTAACTATTGACATGTGCCTACCTTTATGTTTGTGTGACGTAATCATAGCGACATGGAAAAACGTAATTGCATTTTAGGGTTAACTAGACGAGGGATACAGTTTTCATTATAAAATGTAATTATATTAAGGCTACGAAATACTTTTAAAATATCAATGAGGAAAATTTAATAGGAAATATTTAAAAAAACTTACCTTCCCAATTCTCTCCTATGTTAAGTTAGGCAGCACATTATAGACACATAAATTATCGTGTAATGAATGAAATAAATGAATTGTTGGTAGAAACAGACATTCGGATTCCTGGCCACCCATGGCGTGATAACCAAGACAGGCGGCAGCTTTTAATTCTCTTCCAAATAGAAGTCTCACAACAATGTTTGTACATCCAGAGATCTTACCGCGGCAAGTGTACATTTATCTCCAGAGCCGGTGGTGCTCCAACTTCATGTATCAGAAAAATGAAATGATTCGCACCGTGTTTACAATTAGTCATCTTTCTTTTCAAATTACTTATTTTGTTAGTGTTGTATTGTCATCATTATTATCAGGGCAGCTACTTTTCCTCACGTAGGCTCGCGTCGCATCGTGTTTACGTCTGCAAGTATTACGTTCGTATTACATCTCATGTTGGCTCCAAGTAAATATTATATAGGGTTGATATGATAAGGTACCTACATGCGCACGTAGACTCCGGACCTCGGTGACTAAGGCGATCCTTGATAAAATAAAAAGCCATGCTAATGTTTGTCACCATAAAAAGATAAGCGCAGTGACGCGCGGGCTCCAGTCGCGGCCACCGCACACTCGTGCTTGCGCACACACGGAACCGTGAACAAATACTATGTACCCTAATTAAACATCAAATAATAAAAACTCGACATTGACTCTCTGATAATGACAGCGTCGACAAATACAGTGCTGTACACACCGGCCGAATCCGACCTTTGACGTCAAACCCGTACAGCACAATCAACGCGTCACCCGAATATCGTTTGATCGCGTCCCAAACCGAAAGCGATTAGAACGGGCGACAGCGCGGCCGCGTTAGTCCGCGAAAGCTCCCACCAAAAGGAGCAAAGAATCGGAAAGCGATACGGCTAATCCCACTAATCGGGGAGCAATTGAAAAATAAAAATGTAGATGGCGGAATGATTCCATTTAGAGCCAAAACGATGCGACAAAATAATAAAAAAGGTACGGGCGGAACGGAATGGGCCTGCCCCGGCGGCCGGCGGCTAATATTGAAAGCAAATCCTCGGCTAAATCCTTAAAGCGCTCGGATTCGAGCACCTGGAAACTGTGTGTTTGCACCGCGCCGAGTCCGCGCCGAGACCGCTCCGCGCCCGCGCCGCCACGCCGATAATCATTCGCAGGATTATTGTATACTTTCCAGCTAATGTCACAGATTTTCATGAATCAATTGTTGGCAATTCATTGGTATTCGGAGCTTAGGACCAGCTTTAATTTATGATGTTTGAATTTTTCTAATAAGGGTATTTTATTTATAATTCAAAATAACGAGTTGTAACATGAAATTAGGAAAACGGTAATAACAATTTTGCTTGCACATTAACAAAGCAACACAATATTGTAGTCGTGTAGTTTTATTTGAGAATTCTTATATTTAGCTCTAGACATACCTTACAAATAGTAGGACTACCTCATTTAATTTTTTGCCAAGTCTACTCGGCTAGGAGGCGTCTAGGGCTGCGTTGCCATGACAACGCAATCTATCTCCCACGCTGGCAGCCGTCGTCGACCGCCGCTATAAAATAGCTTACAGTAACGTGAAATTTATTTCCATTTCACTATAATGCACATCTTTCGCTGCAACATTGTAGAAACGACTTTATCTTGTCGCATTCGAGAGACCTAGTTTCGTTCGAACATTTTATTTTACTCAGTATTACCTATATTGTTTAAAATCACTGGATATTTTTCTGGTGGCTTTAGAAGAGATTTGTTGTCATGAATATTATTTGCATTGCGCTTACTTGTTTCATTCATTGTGTTTTGTATTTAGTTTTATTGTTGGCTGTGACTGAACTTAGTCGCTAACTTCAGAAGTAAGCTTATAAATCGTACACTTACATAAAACAAGTTTAGACGCCAAATAATATCCAATGACCGATGTAATTAATCCTAGTACATCTACATGTTCTATGCTAGAGGTATCAATGTTCAATATGATGATGAAAAGAAGAATTCCATATTATGATAAGACACTCACCCATTTCCGAACCGGCAACGCACCAGTGACTCCTCTGGTGTTGCGGAAGTCCATGGGCGGAACTGATCGCCTACCATGAGGTAATATAATATATTATAACTCCTACGTAGAATAATGTAAGTAATTAGTTAATCTTCATTCTTCACCCGCAATTTTACTAAAACATTTACCTACATAATTTTAATTTTATTAACTTTCTATTTAATTTATTCGGAACATGTTTCCAATTTTCCATTTACTTACAACTGTCGAAAGTTGTTTCCAATTATTTACAACGAAGATTTATGTATATAAATTCTTAACATCAGAATATATGACATGATAACATTAATTGTCCTTCGACTACTTACAGTCTTAATAGTCATTGGCTTCTCATACCGTAAGATAATTTGATAATTTAGATAACACAATATGCAATAATTAAGTGCGGCCCGATTGATTCCCGATAGGTATTTTCCAGCACTCGAAAAATAATGTATTGTCACCTCACTAAGAGGAAAACTCTACTCTAAACTACTTATTAATTTCTAACTGCCGTACTCAGAATTTTTCGGTTTCATTCTTAAACAATCGCTAAGGACTGGTTTAAGTAATCATTAAATGTCTCTGAGTACGTAAGTGACGTAAATTGCAATCTGATTGCAATTATTAGAACTTCATATGTAATTAAATTATTATTGAGAAATGCCATTACTAATCGTCGACTTAAATTCTTACTTTCTACGAGTACATTTAGGACTCACTCAACCTACCTACTGCTATTTTCTAAAATAGTTACGATTATAAATATGAAGTTAAAGGCCAGTCAGCATGAACCTCTGTAGGTATAGATTTGCAAAAACCAACTTCATTTCCACAATAATTCTTTGTACCTCAGCGAAATATCATTAGACGCAAGGGTTTCTTATTTCGTGAGATACATTGTATTTTCACGGATATATAAACCTCTTATTTTCTGGCATGATGGATAAAGGATATGCCAGAATTCTGGACACTAATATCATCATGTTCGGAACCAATCCGCGTGTCGCGCTCATTTTGGTAATATCGGCCAACGAGGCTGGGGCTTGCTGTTATGGATGTGTGATCTGCGGGTGAAATACTTACGAGGAGACGCGAAATATGTACTATGTACGTTAGTTATAAGATGTATGTATAAGGTAGTGTTCTGTAATACACGTAAATAAGTAAAACATTGCAGTACTGAACTGCTGGGTCTGAATGATATCGATATAAGATTTGTTCATTTTTTTTTAGCCATGGTCGCCCCACTGCAGGACAAAAGCCGCCCTAACCTCCTTCCACTCCTCTCTGTTCAGAGCTTTCTGCAGTCAACCCTTATTGTAGGTATCGTAGTTCGTCCCGCCATCTCCTTCTGGGCCTGCCACGACGTCTGATGACGTTGAGTGAGCTCCACTCAGATATGATTGAAATATGCTCTAACTATGCAGTTTATTTAAAAATAACTGATTGTATTCCAGTTAAACGGTTGTAAATATGAGTTCCGTAACACCTAATAATAATAATAGGGTAAATCATAGGGCAATAGTTGAAATACTGACTGACTGACTAAAAACCACCTTGTTCCTACTCCTGCTTTTTGAACCGGGGCCCTGATAACCCGCTAGGTAATCTGCTCCGTCTAAAATAACCCTATGTGGTATTGATGAAAAGTTGTTAGGTATCTTTTTACGGTGTACATTAACTTGTGTTAAAATGATAACTCTGCTTGGATGTAGGTACCTATGCTAGTTCTAACAAAAAATAAGACAAATGAAAAAGTTGCTGAATTTTGGTTAGGAATAAAAATAACAGTAAAACCCAAAAATACTCTGTGATATCTTTTATTATGACTAGAGGTTTTTTAAGTTACAAAACAATTGGTATCCTCTTAATTGTTACTCACAAAATAACGTCAACAAAGTATTCGTGTTCAGATATTTTGTTCTGATATGTATAAAATGAAAACCTCGAATTTCACATCAATTTATTATTATTATTTAAAGTCAAATCTATATATTTACATATTTATTTTTCATAATTTAGTGTTTCCTTGACAGTTACAGGCACACGGAAGTAGGTTATACTAGTTCGTGTATTAAACTAAACGTTACATCTAATGAATGTTTTTATATTTAAATAGTTACAATATATTACAATTATTACATCCATAAACGGCGATAAGTTATAAATATTTTAATAAATATTGAGATCCTGGTTACGTTAATCTCATTGTGTAAGCGGTTATTTCTAGCAATGGATGTTATTTGGAAATCTTAGGTTTTAATGTTTCAAAATGCTATGTGCTACGACTACAAATAAGAGTTAAACGAGTAACTGCGTTTAGATTCAGTTTTCCAAAGTAAAACTCGCTTATTGTTTCACTAGTTACATATACTAAAGTAACTTTCATATTTAATGGAACTTTAAAAATGAACTCAATGTACCCGATCATTAAGTAGCCTTACTTAGCTCACAATGTTACCCATTAGATAGTAAATAAAAACTTCAAGATACAGTAACTAAATATTGTTTAAAACAATTTCTAATGAACCTAAGCATCGTCGTAGCACCGCGTAGCATTTCTCGTAGCAGTCGTAGCAAGTAAATTATAATAAGGACTATCGTTTCTGTGGTCACCAGATGGCACTAATGTTAAATAAAGTATTTGAAGTCCAATCACAGTAAAGGTGGAAACATA
Organism: Spodoptera frugiperda; assembly: GCF_023101765.2. NCBI lineage: Eukaryota > Metazoa > Arthropoda > Insecta > Lepidoptera > Noctuidae > Spodoptera > Spodoptera frugiperda. The sequence continues at coordinate 9,995,114 of NC_064239.1, read as the reverse complement.
TTTACGTATCGTATAATGGCACCATGACCATCGCACTAGCCCAATCGGCCGCAAGTATTTTAGGACACGACACACACAAGTATGTTTCGATACCGATATGTTTCTGGCGTGTGAACGACATGTATGTTTCCGCCTTAACTTTCAAATAATAGACTGTTCAGTAGTTTGACACCAAAAAGATATTTTTCTTCGGTAAAAAACCTTAGTTCCCACTAGTGCTTCTTGTACTCATTACTCAGAAAATGTCGACATTCAATTTTGCTATTCAAATAAAAGTATCAATTACAGTCCCTACAACTTCCAACAACAGGTTTTGAAGATTGTATTAATTACAGAATTGCTATTCCCGGAATTCTCGGGGTAGTAATAACGATCAACTTTGAAACTTTAGCTAAAATGAGGTCTTGTTAAAATAAAAGGAATGGATTCATTTAAAATCGTCATTTTAATGATTACCATTGACCTTTATTTGCTTTATATTTAAGGTTCAAAATTGTCCGTTTAACATGATTCAAGTACATTCTTATTTTTAAATTACTCTATATTTACATGAAGGTTTTAAAATTCAATTGTTGTACAACAAAATTTAAATGTTATTTAATTTGAATTTACAGAGTGGCAGTAGCCATGATAAGTACATTAGTTTTAGAATGAGAATTTAGATTATGCTTATTTTATAGGTTCAAAATTTTGGTACTCGATTGATATAATAATAAATACATCCCCACTGTTACAAAATCATTGTTGTTTTCGAATAACTGACAATAACTTCACACTTTGGGAGCACTCCTTGTTACCTTACTGATATATGTTTAGATATGCATGTGTTAAATGCGTAACGCGATAATATATCGAGTGGAGAGGGGAGCATACAGTAACAACATCACCTTGGTAATATAACACAAAACACTGACACTTCGAAATAAAATCTTACGCTTGCTATAATTTCACTATTACTCAAATGCTCATTGTTTCGTCTTTAATAAGTTATCAAGTTTATATATTTACATTTTCGATTTTAAGCTAAAACACTTACATTACATAACCTAAGTACATCGTAAGCTTGTAAAAATTGCACACATCGCTTTGGTATACGTACATACATAACTACATATTTACAACAAGTTTAGAACGACGTCGTTATGTTTTATTGCCCGAGGTATCGTAAGTAACGTCCGGCACCGACACAGGCGGTGCGGGGCGCAGGCTGCGCGCGCGTCAGTCGAACCAGTCCCACAGGTGCGAGTACAGGGGCGGCGGGCGCGGCGCGGGCGGCGACTAGGAGGCGCGCGCCAGCACGCCGGCCTCGCGCTCGTCGCGCCCCCGCGCCTCCTCTCAGAGCCGCTCCGCCACGCCGCCCGCGTACTGGCACGCCGACAGCGGTGCTGAGCCCGCGCGTGACACAGGTGACACTCCACCGTACCCACCACCGAACCCTGACGAGTGCTGCTTAGCCTTCAGCCGCAACGATGCAATCGACGACGACATCGCGGCGCACGGCTCCGCGCGGTACATGCTGTACGGGTTGGGCGGCGTGTACGGACACGGCGCCACGCCGCCGGCCACTCCGCCGGTACCCGCCACGCCACCCATGCCACCGCCACCGACACCACCCATTGATGTCGCCGTGTTGAAGCAGTTCACTGAGCCCTGGTGATGGCTCGCAGGTACCACTGAGCCTAGTGGGTTCACTGGCCACGGGAAGCTCTTAGTGCCGAGAGGGCTGGGCACCTTAGCAGCCCAATTGTTGTATGGGTACGATGAGTACAGCGCATCAGTATCGGGGAAGGGCTGCATTAACCCGTTGAACTGCGTGCTGAACCCGTTCTTGAAATCTGCGGCGGCAGCAGCAGCAGCATTCATGGCGTTTCTTTCTCGTTTCCGCCATTTAGCTCTCCGGTTTTTAAACCACACCTGTAATAAAGATTACTATTAATAAATGTGTTCATTCAGTTTATTCGTATAACTAGTCTTTGTACTTTAAACGTAAAACCATTTTACTTTTCAGGAAGTATAAAGTTTGGTCCAATTTTTAGAGGTAGGTAAGTAAATTATGGGAAGCAGGTAAATTGGGTGTCCAGTCATTTGATGGCGAATCTACAAGTTTTAACGAGATTCAGAATGTGAACGCGACTTGCGTTGCGTAGTTATCAACTTTACTCATTACAAAGTTGACGTCGCGTCGTGGCTGTGGCGACGGTGGTGGCTGCGTGTATTCGAGCCACGTAGCGGAGGCCGAGCCCCGCCCGGCCCCGCCGCTTGCCGCAGCCAACGACCCGTCTAATTGCGGCCGCGAAATGAAGATAAACGAGCGTCGCGATTGGGTGGGACGGGTGCCGCCACTCGCCACGACTTGATCGAGCCGAAATAAATGAGCGGCTGCCGGCTGCCGGGCAGCTCACGGCCGAGGAGCTGCGTGTACTGCGCTGGTGGCTGCAGGGCTCGCGGCGGTGTGAGTGCGGTGATAAGTCGCCGTGAGCGCAGATAACGCGCTCGCTGATGTATGGCACGCATCCGTCACCCGGCGATCGATCGCACCGACGACACCTCCGCGATAAATTGCGCAATCCACGTAGCGACTGCAATAAATATTGTGCCGCCGCCGGTATTTGTCTCACTCACTGTGGCGGGTTCACCCAGCCGAAACGGTAAATAATACCCTCTTTCCTCGGTTAAGTGAACATAAACGGTCGTTTCCACCCCATATACAATCGTTTATTTTTCGAAACATAAATTTCACAAATTCGCATGAGCGCATGTTTCGTACACAGGATGACACAGGTAAACCGCGTTTTACTATCTAAATTCACACGCACGTGGTACTGTAAGATTTCAAAACCTGTAGATGTTTTGTTCACATTAACATTGTACATTTAACGGTAATCGAAACACGCAATATGTGGGCACTTCCATTACCAAAACAAAAAGCTTTACACATCCGCTATTTCCCATTCAAACCGCGAACAAACGGGTGAAAATAACTCCACAGAAACATCGGGGGTGTTCAATAATGACGTCGGAATGATATTTATTTAGGTGCACATATGTGGAAATAATTTCCATTATTTGAATAGCGGCGGACAGCGAGCGCGGCGCGACGCTGCGGGGTGCTCGGGCCCGAGGAGGGTCGCGATATTGCGACGCGGGGCTAATCCTTTAAATATATTATTGCAGAATGGTGACCGTCCCGCGCCCTCCGTCACCCGCCAAGGAGACACCCTGACACTTTTTAATGCTTCCGAAATCGATACTAATGCGTGTTCATTTTAATTTATTCCTTATGCCGGTTGTTTGGCGCTTGTGAAGGGTTAACACCTCGTGTGGGCTTAAATATTTTAAATCAATTATTTTAATACAATACAGGAGCAACATCAAAAGGGTTTGTTGGGTTCTGTATTCAGTTATTGTTGAGATATATTTTCTGTTTATAAACAACTTTTGATTGAAAATAAAGTATGGCGCTATCATGAAAGATTTCTTCACAACATTTGAAAATAAAATTTGACAAACTGTAGTCAGATTCCTACTAGGCATACCTAGTATGAAAACAAATTCCGTGTGATGAAACGTTATTCATCCAGAGGGATGCGTGACGGTAGATGTGTGGGTTATCAAGTTATCATGCGGGAGGCGCATGTACAGCAAGATTAATGTGAGCCGGCGCTGCACGCCCGAGTACCTACTGACACATGCCTTCAACGAGCGACGTGTATTATGGCCCAACTACGATATTATGTCACAGTATTAAGTGTTCGTAGCACTTGCTACGCGGCGCTACGAAACTGCGTAGAGTAACTTTTCATATTTAGGATAAAACGTGATTAAAAAAGTCGATTTTAGTTTGTTTATTCTCTTGATTGTTGAATATAATTTGATTCTTTAATTAATGATTATTCTTTCCAAAGACTACGAGCTTGATGATGTATGCAGTTCTTCTATCAAATACTGTTCACCATTAATATTTCAATTTCCTAGTTAATTGTGTACCCGTCATAAACTACATAATTATTGATTACTTAATCATTAACTAGCGACTCACTAATTTAACAACTGTCAAGTCTTTCAAATAACAGATTGAGTTCTCAAAACAAAACATTTTTCGCACAATCTTTATCGAAATACCAACTCTAACCAACTTGACTCCTTTCATTAACTAGAACCAAATAAACGGCGGCCTTCCAAAATTCATTAGGACAGTAGTGATGAATGATGAGACACCCCACCACTAGTAATGAAGTTATTTTACGGTCAGCAGAACCACGGGGTCGCTAAATTGCCTTAAATTTAAATTAAACTGGAATCACAGTTTTATTAGTGTCATCAATCAAACTACGGTTTATCCGACAGGATGGCCATAGTTTACCGGCACAGGATTATAGTTCTTATGCCGTAAGCAAGTGGAACTATTATTGCCGGAACGTTTTGGTCCGAGACTATTCTAAAGTCAAATAAACACGCGCTCTCGCATAAATGGATATAGCATAATAAACTCGGGATTGACTTGTATTTGAGACAGGGTTGCCAATGCATTGGAAACCGATAATAAAATGTACATTGTTGTATATTAAATAATGCATGAATGCAAGCAAATTGTTGTACTGGAGCTTTGTATTTCTTTCTAAAAAGTATATTGATAGATAAAGCTTACATTGTGTTCCATGTGACTTGTGAGGAAATACCTTAAACAGATTGTCTAATATGTATATTAGCACTGGTTACTAAGCGAAACTATCACCAAGTTTGTAGGTTATACAATAGCGCTCCAAGTCATCCTACATAGTTAATACGAATGTACCGCTACGTTAGAGGCTCAAGCTAGCCACTGTTAATCTGTCGTGACCAGTCGCTGACGCCCCTAACGTTGAGTAGATTATTAAATGCACCCTGCTGGGCAAAGCGGCAGTAACTCCCACATTATGGGAAATACTCTACTAACACTAAACCCACAGAACTACTTAAAAATGCTCCAACAATACCGTGATCTAATCGTCAGTAATTGTGGCAAAAATGTGAATTGTTTCTGTGAAAACACTAGGATTACTGTTTAATACTAGATAGCACCCACACCCACGTACATCCACTAAATCACAAATAACAAAAACTAAAACACTCACAAAGATTGTTCTGTGTTCAGAAAACAGAGATTACTGAAGTTAATTTGGCGCAAAATCGACAGTTATACAACCGCACTGTCTGACAGCAAGTGATTTTAGCTTCCATTCATTGATATAAATTCCTGACTAACGCCGTGCAAAGTCCACGGGATCACAACACTACACCGTAAGCCTATCAAAACATAATCGGGATAACTCATTGGACATCTAGTATGCCGGCCGCTCAGCCTCGACTTAACTTACGACTAGCAATAATACACTCTAAAACTGCACGTACAAAGTAAATTCTCCGAGAATACGAATACTTGGCAAGAATACTCGGAGGGAAATAAATTTCGTAATTGAAGTGTGTTAATACTGTATCTCTTGTTTATTGAAACAAATTCTTCGTGTAAGATTATACCGAGACTACCGGTTGGGAGCGGGCCAGCCGCGGCCAGGACATGACAGTGTTGCTTCATAATTTAATTATTGTAACATTTGTTTGTATTGTAAATTATATATCAATATTGATGTGATGTCTTACCGGCTCAGTGGTGTCAACGAGCTTTATTTCATGATTAGTTAACTCAATTTAGTTTGACTACATTATTTTGCTCGTATATCAATTCAAAAGTAGCCGATCTCCTGCGTATAAACAAAGTATTATATAGATTAACAGCTGGCTAAAGGCTAAATAAAATTGCAACTGTATGATTTGTAATCAGATTACAAAATGAATTTGTAACGGTAGTATGTTTGGCTGAAATCAGTACAAAGATTTTTACAAAATACACATTAATGTACAATACAAACGGTACAATAGAACTGGGAGTGTATACGGGCGCGGAGTTAGTTCTTGCGCGCGTGGCTAGTGTGTAAAAACAAGGTAAATCTCGCTAAACTGTTTGCATGCAACGAGACAGGCGACAGGAACGTGCACTAAAAGCATCGCAAAAACAGACCGAGAGCCGCTGGGGCGAGCCGTTTTCACGTAAAATAAATAATGTTCCGTGCCGCCTGCCCTGTCGGCGGACGCGTTTGATACACGCCTTTTTACACATGCACACACTAAAATGTTTTCACATCTTAAAACTATTACTATGATATACGTTTTATTTTTTCCGCTCAAATCGTCGAAGATTTATTGTTTCTAGTTTTGTAAATATTTTGTTCGTGTACTGTGTTGTTATGATATACATTATTGTCACCACTAAGCATACATTTCAAACAAGGAAAGTGAATTTATGACGTACTTTGATATTTGTATTTTACAAATCTGAGCAGCAAAATAGCAGCTTTAAAGATACATACACAGAGTTCGGGGCGTACAGTTAAAACACAAAATATTCCTACAAATAATCTCCATCTATTCTAGACTAGCTAAAATATTCCAAAACAACATTAGATGTTTTCACTAGAAATCAAAACAAGCCGTTCATATGAAGTTCTCTGTATTACGTCAATATAGTTAAATAGTAATCTGTTTGTTTGTTAGATCGATGTTCTAATTCGACGTCACGCTGAACGCGGCGCGGGGCGGTCTCAATCGCGTCAAATGAAATGTGTCAAGAGCTGTTTCACGGACGATTGCACGACGTGCGACGATGCGGCCCGTGTCGCTTCGTTTCTCAGAAAGGAAAACTGTTAGGGGCGGTTTTACGTTTACAAATTGCTGCGAAACAAAAACTGATCCCGAATTAGAGGTATTCGTATTTACTCACGTGTCAAAAAAGTCGTGAGTTGTGTGTATGAAAAAAATATGGTAATAAATGTGTTGATTTGGAGTTTATTTAATACTGTTACCTACAAAAATATCGAAAGGAAGCTGAAACATTTAAAATAACATTCGAATGTAAAATGTGGTTTGATTTGACAAATATAATTTGCAAGGAAATACTCGTTAAGAAAACAAGACTGCGAACATATCATATTTTACGAACGCTAATTGAGTCAATAAGCAGGCAATGACCCTAATGAGTTGGTAACAAAAATAATGTTCAACGATTTATCGGTGCGCGCGCGCACAGATTTATTAGACGGCGCGCGGCGCGGCGGCGCGGGCGCTGCGCGGACGAACGAACCATAATCCCCTGTTTAGGGTTGTCTGAATTAAAATATTACAATAATCAATATTATCTCATAGGTAACCAAATATTAAGAATTAAGAATTGGATGTAAACAAGTTCCTTTTAAATTATTATGATTACTTTTATCTTTCAAACATAATTAATTAAAAAGTTCATAAACCTAATTATGATATATTATATCAAATAAGGCATGACCCTTTGATGTATAAAAATTCTGCGATTTTTTATCAGTTTCAATGAAATTAAGCATGATGGATTATAAAGGATTTGTATAATCTGTATTTCATATGATGTTTGTAAGAAAGCTTACATTTCCTTACAAACTCGCTACCTATATATTTTTCCAAAACAAAAAAGGATATGTATGTTTATACCTAATATTACTTGATAAAATTGCATCAGGTAGTTCCCCGATAAATAAGCCATAAAATGCAATGACATAGACAAAAGAGACATGTATCACTCAAACTTAATACTTTAAGTTGCATTCATATTATATCGACGATAAGCTTTAGTACCGGTTTATTTGGTTTCAACCAGATTTCGCTTGTTAGATTGACAAGGTGCATAAGCTAAGCGGAATTGATAAGCGATACTTTAGAAAATATTTTGACAACAGTTATCATTTAATGTTGAGATGTGGAGCCATACATATACATTTTCAAGCACAATTAAAAAGGGATGTAAATACATTCAACAGATATGTGCGTCCCTTTCCAACTATGCTTGTGCAGAGATCTCCTCCTTGGGTATCTTTTTAGAATATTGGCCTGGGTGGTTGACAGCCCTAGCTAACAAACGGGAATGTTTTGAAGAACACACGCGTATGATCCAGTGCAGTCGAGTACACTGAAACGAATACCTAACACTTGAAGCAACGCGTTCAACTCATAAAGTATCGATTTACATGTATCTGCATGTGATAACCGGGTAATTAATTGCTCACGGTGTATTTGTGGCGAGATCACTCTTCGCAAGGTTACGGCAAGCTTAAAATTATTGTAGAGGTAGAAATTACTAATCAAATCCATTGGATTGGCGGATATTTTTGGGTATAATCTAATGTATTGGAATTTATGAGTAACAATATTTTTAAGTATGTAGGAATTTATATTTCTAGGCCATACTTCATATTTAAGAAACTGACTATTCATATTATTCTAAAAATTAACTAAGCAGTAGATTTATCATTACATGATCACTGAATATATCAAATCTATACAAAGCATAATTACAATATCCTGATCTGTTTCCACATGTCTACTGGAGTCAGTAACCGAAGATAATTGATGTCACAAAACAACACTTGCCAAATTCTTGGAGATTTTCTCTGATGGGTACTTATTTTCAAGATGAAAAAAGATGCAATTATTTATCTCAATTGTTTCATTTAAAATTCAATTTATCATGGCGCTTCATCATGTCACGATGACATTTCCAAGTGTTTAAGAATTACAATATACGAAAATATTTTAGTTAAAAATGTATGTAAATATACACAAAGAATTTGCCCAATACACATGTTTGGGAGATTATCGAAACCGAGCACTCCACATGCCAAAGAAACCGTCAGCTATTCGATGAATTCAGTACAAGCTAAACACTACAAACTCAGTTGCAACCGCAGAATCTCTAACAGGGCCTTCCAAAACTATTGACAGTGAGTGTGGATGCGATCAGACTTAAGCCGGGGATTATGAAGAGACCGAAATAGACGCATCAAATTCTCGAGGATTAAGGGATTCCATGTTCCGTCGGCCGGCACGGCACAAAAATACCGAAGACGCGCCGGATGCGACGATTAGCCTAAACATCTAGCTCGTTAATATTGTAATGCACTCGCTCCTGTCACGTCGCACAGCGACATAAAAAGTGGATACCGCAGCCTTGGTGGTTGGAAATACACCAATATCGTGGCAGTCATTAATCTTGATTGAAAAGATTGCTATTCTCGAATGGGAAAAGAAGAATGTTTGTAATTATTTTGTATCCTTACCCTAACTCTCGCTTCCGTGAGGTTGGTCCACATGGCGATCTCCTCGCGCGTGGACATGTCTGGGTAGCGGTTCCTTGCGAAGGTGGCTTCGAGTTCTTGCAGCTGTTGGCTGGTGAAATGCGTTCTCTGGCGGCGCTGTCTCTTGTTTTTCTTGTCGCCCTTGTCGTCCATCGAAGGCTCGTCGGGCCCGACCCCCGGAGTCGTTGACTCCGTCTTTATCGTCGGCTCCGACGTTAGCGGACGATTGCCTGAACAGATAGAGACAGTTAGTCCCAAGTTCGGTAGTTTAAGTGTAAACTTTTACGTATGTGTTGTACTATAGAGCTCGTGTAACAGGTTTGTTATTTAGTAGTTCTAAAAAGTACCTCTTGTAAGTTTTTTGTGTTAGCTTTCTTATATGTCTAAAGTGTTTTTCAAATGTAACTAATCAACATTTGATTGATATTCGTAATAAAATGTACGTCGTCACTAAATGCAACCTAAATCTAATCTTATCCCATAAGCACACAGGATATATGCAAAAAATAACATCATAAACATCGTGTACATATAAAGTTCTCCCATTCAATATTATTTAGATAAAAATATAGAATCAGGGCCACGGTCGCAAGTACCGGTAGCAAGCCTATAATGCGGCGGCGGATTAGACGCAAGCACAACTAATACTTTTACGACAGTGCCGTAAATTCGTTGATCTCGATGAGCAACGTCACACTTCACGTAATTTATATCACTTACATGCAATAAAATCTATTTTCGGTTCATATTTTTAATGGGCGATTATATCAGCATGTAATCGGAATAGAGAAACAGAATTTTATTAAGAGAAAAACAAATATTATAATGTTGAAGTATTTAGGAAGGTTTTTACGATGGTAATAAAATTAACTTTCTTATTAGAGCGGTGTACCTATATTTGTGTAGCGTAAATAGAAGATATAACGACAGATGTGCTGCTAAACAATGGAGGGGTTATTTTAAGTTGGATTCCCAGACTACTTACAGAAGGGTGAAGGACTGTATCTATTCCAATCTACTATGAATATTAAATGAAATAGTTTAGTACAACAGAAAAATCTTTAATGAATTCGAGATTAAAACCTATACTAGATTAAATTGCAACATGTTTTAACACGTAATTGCCGTATTCCGAGACATTTAATGATCTCTTAAACTATATAAAGTAGTTCCGAAAACCGGAAGGTACATAGGAGTACCTCGGCAGATAAGTCAAAACACTACAATTAGTTTCTATGGGTTGCCGAAGAACTCCAGCTCAAAAAGCTGGAGTACGAACAGGGTGGTTTTAGTCAGAGTCTGATCTCCCTAGCTCAAGGCGGGAGAAGGGATTGGATGATTATCCACCCCAAAAAATCAACCCTGAACACAATATTTAAACCACAAATCAGTTTCTTTCACCAACGTCCCATAAATATAAAAAGAGCAGCTATAAACCAAAAACTGAAATGACAAAAAAGTATCGTGATTACTAGGTTAAAATTCCCTCGCGCTATCACAGGGGACAAGTGATACGGTGTTGTTATTACATCAATTCGTTACTGATAACGAGTCGATCGCAATCAAGCGGCATATATTGGCTTTGCTCGAAATCCCTATGTCAATGTACCTATTGTCTCTGCTGCAATAGAGGTCACTACTGAATGAACATCGGTGTCAAAAACCAGGGCTTAGACTGTGTGAATGGATTTAGGTTGCACAGGATAATGGATCTTATGTGTGCTGTTTTGGTTGTTAAGTACATGATTGCTTTAAAAGTACTATTTGGATACAAAACAGCAAACATAATAATGTAACGCAATACCTTGATTTAAATATAATAATAATACATAAAAAGTAAACAGAATTTCTTGCAAGTAATTGCAGATTTTAAAACGAGCACTTATCTTCACAAATGGACTGATAATAATTAGTCGGAACAATTCCATTCTCTTTGTACGGATAAGTAATTAATCCCTTGCGTTGAAAAATAATCCCATACCTACCTACTTATATACATTTGTTCTTCATCTACTTATAAGCTTTACAATATTTCTACTGTGAATAATCGCCTATCAGGTAATTAACCGGTAATCAATAACGCCTATCTCTGAAACTGTACTAGATTACCTAATTAACAAAACAAAGTGCATTTAGGAGATAGATATCTAAAAAATGGTGGCCAGTGGTTTTTTCCTTGTGATAGTATATTTTTATCTACTTAAATATATTTTGGTCTTAATGATCAATCATTTAGAAAAAAACATTTGCTAAGTAATAATAATTATTTGACTAATGAAGCAAATTGATAAACAACTCTTATTTTATTAATTTTGGCAGTGTCGTACTTATTAGAAATATTTTAAAAATATATTCAAGAAATTATAGATTTGACGTGCAGCCATTTTTTTTTTTGTAGACACGTGAGGAACGAATGAGCATCCATACTTTGACGTCAACGCTCTGCCTTTTATGAATTGTAAATTGCATCTATCATTACATTTATTGTAGTTAATCATTGTCATTGTGGTTGTTAATTACCATCCTATAATTCATGAAGTATTCCTTCTTCCAAGAAATGATCGTGAAACTAAATTAGTCAAAGTCATATTAGCTTACTCGCGTAAACGTAAACAATTCGAGAAAAGCTCAACTAATTTTAAGTCGCATCGTTTTGCGTGATAACTATTTTCTTCACATGATCGCGATAAATTTCTTTATATAAAATACATTCCACAAAATAATTCGTAGATATAATTTTATACATATAACGTAAAAGTTATATTGTATTTATTTATTTTCCATATTATTGTGACAAAAACAGTAGCAAGACAATATGATACAACAAGTGTACGTGTCTTTCAAGCATAATAAAATAGTTTTAACTTGTAATTTCGTTTACAGCACGTCGGATTAGCGTTTATACTTTTATTGCGGGCGCTTATCTTGATTGAACATCGTTAAATAATCATCATTGTCCGGTATTATGCCTACACCAATGAAGATAGCTGTAATATATGTACATATATAGGTATGTATGTATGTGTGAATAATTTTAACATTGTTTACTCTGTATTTTTCGGGTTTTCAATAAATCCATATTTTTTTCCAATAAAAAAATCCGTAACTTTAGAACTTAAGACAAAGGATATTTACCATGTTTATTTATGTCTATGAGTTTCCGATATTTCGGCACTGTTGCAAGCGCCATAACCACGGATCAACTTGATCATGGCGATAGTAAAATCTTACTACTTACTAGCTAACTAACTAGGCTAGCTAATTATTAAAGGCTAAACTACAAAAACATATATGTATAAATAATAATAATCCTTCCATGCCAGTTTCTGCTACGGCGACCGTTTCTTGACAAACGGCGTCTATCATCGGCTCTTAGGGGGCTGACAAATCCTTCTTTGTTTATTAATAATGAACTATTATGATCAAGGATATTTTTGTCAAAATGGCGAAAGTAGCCAAAAGTGCTACTTTCATTTAATTGATAAGTTCAATCTACTTTCAATGTGGATTATAAACATCTTTACAACAAATAAACACAAGAACAAAATACCAAGTCACCGTTATTAAATAATACCCAAACATAAATACGACAACACAACTTTAAGTTAACAAAACCCGTCACTCGCCAAAATAGTCCTGCTATCAACGAGTACATATATAAAACGAAATCAGTATATAGTAAAACGATAAGATGTGTATGAAAAGTGAAAAACATAAATCTGTAGGGCTCGCCAATCTCATTGGTGTATAATGAACAAGGCGGGATTATGGTTTCAAAGGTTACGCACCCGGCCCCGGCTACCGATGCCATCCTCAAACCACGATCATTATCCGCCGATACTACTAGGGCTGCTACCTACTATGTAATAAGAACCATGTTTTTATCAACTAACAACGAAATACTGTCTTGTCGAAAAGTATTGCTGTTTTTGTTCTTTTCTATAACGTTTTTTTCTAAACAAACATGCTTTTTTCACTGTTTCTAAATTTAGTAAGTAAATAAATATGGATCCAAGGAAACTGTCCTTTTCAAGTTTAGAGGAAAATTAACTTTCGGTGATTTATTTCAGTAAATAAATCAGTTTTCAACTCAACATAATCCCCTAAAGCACGACGCCAATGAAATTACTGAACAAATTATTTAAAGTTCCGTTAAACTGTCGAAACTTCTGAAAGTGGGCAAGGCCACGGACCATATAAAAGTGAATGGTCCGAAGTAAGTTGAGGTTGCGACAACCCTAGATAAGTCCGATACGCGTCGATAACGCATCGATAGCGTTTATCAGCGATACGCTTTGAGCGTTCGCCGACCCATCCATCATTTCGAACTAACCTTTGCGTTAGTAGGTAACATATTTAATCTATGCCTTTGCGTTTGGCCGACATGACAAGAGCGGGTTGGTAAACAGCGTAGTTACATGTGTTACCGATATCAGAACATGTTGCCACTTCAAAGCCCGACACTCGATTTTGATAAAACATCGCAACGTTTCCTTTAATGTGTTTACTTTCAAATAGTTCACAACGAGTGTACATTCTTCACAAATGATTGTTATCGAGGGGCTTCAGAAAGTAGGATGCGACCACTTGGAGGCGCTACGATTTACGATAACTACGAATTAAGTAGCTACGATTTTTACAATGGGGATAACCAGGTATAAAATACTTTTCTTTATCACTGCCGTGTATTAGCGCTGCAATCAATTGATTAACTATCGAGAAAATATTAGGCAAGTATACATTAAAAATCTTAGATTTGTTCTTCTTCTTAACCTATTAACACACTAGTCTCGTGCAAGACGTTACTATAAGCTCTACATTAACAGTTAAGACAATCCTATAAACGAGCAGGCATCGTCTCAATCACATAATATTAATTTACTGATAATTGTCATTACAACATAACCAGCTTAACGGGTATTACATTAATTACTACGATGATAGCTCGCAATGGCCTATTGTAATCGCAGAATCATCGATAAACTAGGTATTTTCATATTCACTGTTTATCTGTATTTACATTACTAGTGAAATATTATAATAGTCATAAATGTGATGTAGAAATACGAAAGAATTTCAAACGTGCAAACTGAAATGTGTCATCAAATCAAACATTCACGAATGGAGTCGGTACGGCAGAATAAAACATTTATTTTTCCGTAGGAGCGCTAATCAAATCAGCCAGTATAAATAAAAGAGCAATTAGTACGGCGCCGACGTATGTACGTAGTGCAGAAAGTTAGGGCGGCGCCACACCGCGCCGCGCCGTTAGGTAACCGCGCGCCGTGCTCGCGCGGCTATTTGTGAAAGCATTAGAATAACGCGCGGCCGTATTTGCCATAGATTTCCCTACGCTTTACTGGGTTTGCTTTCAGTTTTAAGCTTGTCACTTTGTGTGGTCCACCAATTAAATTGCTTTGTTTTCACTGTAACATGCTGAGTTTTTTCTTTCAATGCGAAAAGAAACTACTTGAAAAAACACAAGTTTTGATTGACGTCAAAGCAATTTTATCTGTGTTTTATAGATTGTGAAACTAGTGAGTACCAGATTGTTACGTGTATTTGTATTTATCGGTGAAAACTTCAAAGAAAATCAAATAGCAACATTTTCACTGCAGCAAAACATATTTTTGAGATAAGTTGACGTAGTACTTTAGATTAATTTCAGTAACTACACGACAGAGATAGATACATAAGCAGGTAGAGAGTGAATCTTATCTTTAAATTATCTGTCTGTAAGTAGAAGAATAGTCATTGTCTAGAGACAATCGCGAAAATAATAGACAACTGAGATTTCTCCTTTGATCATCAGAGATTGTGATTTAAATAAAGTTGTACATTATGTAGCCACAACATTCTTCAAAGTTTTCATATGAACTTAAATCCAAAGTACTTAATAACTTAGTAGGAGAGGTGACTTACAAAAATACTCACTGTCGTCAGTGGGTTTCCTGTCGCGTCTCGGCCGTGGTGGCGCGTAGAGGGATGACTGCTCAACTCCTGAGCCAACTGACGCCAATGATGAGTGGCCACTGTCTCGGAACTCGCCAGTCTCCGCCCATACTAGATATAAAAATAATATATTATTTTACAATCGCTATAAAAAAGTTATTTAAAAATTAAAATAATGAGTAGTTCTAAAAATATAATGGAGCATAGCCTATATAGAGAAAATCGCATTGCTTTAAAACACATTTTATATTGCATTGTCTACATTTTTCTCTGTCCTGTGGCCTACATCAATTCAATAAAACATTCTATAGTTCTTAGGTTACCGCTATGGAAATCAGTTAGCAATAATAATTTAAAATGACATAGGTACATAAACCAGGATACCCGTGGACGAATTAAATTCATATTTTCAGTTGCATAAAACGGCCTATCGTTTCTTCGATCATCTTGCTGCTATGATCTTTGTAAAGACCACGTATGCCTAATAAAATTTTCAGACAATACTAGCTGACACGGCAAAATACCGTATTTATAATTTTATAATTCGTACCGCCTCAAACAATTTTTAAACCTTCCCTGGACTTCTACAGACAATTCAAGCCCAAAATTTGCCAAATCGGTCCAACCGTTCTCGTGTTTAAGCGAGACAACTGATTTTTATATAAAACTAGCTGACCCGCGCAACTTCGTTTGCGTGTATCCCGCTACTTCGACAAATACAGTCAACGCACCAACACATATTGGATACTAATTTTCAATTCACAATAACTTCTCTTTCCCTTAACCGCGTTTAAAATATTAAAATGTTTTTTCTTTTCTGTGACTCTTCTTTGATCGCCCCCCCTATCAGTTTTTGGAAAAAATATTTAAGTAATGTACAGATCTTTTTTTTGTATTATATGTATAGATCAAAGTCGTAGTACCTACTTTTTAATATTATTTATAGGGACGCTGCCCCCGCCGCCGCGGCCGGCCCGTACCGTGCCGCAATACTAATATCGTGATATCTCCTAAACTATATGTCTAAATAACACACTGTAAACTGCAAAAATAATCTAAATTAAATGCTCGTGATGATGAACTTACTTATTATGATAAGGATATATGTATTATTGGTTATATCACCAGTTAAACATCACCCAACGAATTAAATGTTTTTTTAATACAGAAAAGTAGTTTTTGTGACTTAAATAAAAAAGCTGGATATATGTCATCGGACTATGGACTTTTTTGTAGAACTAATAAAGACCAATGTTTTTGCTATACATTGTTCTTACTTGTATCCAACGGTATAAGCGGCGCACGCACAAATGCAATCTTCAATTAGATTTTTTTTCTGACTTCTTGGACATAAATCGCTATAACTCAGCTAATATAGTTTCAATGTATTTCAATTATATATAAAAACCTGTCGGAGAAAATACTCTTTCTATTAGTGAAAACCGCATCAAAATCCGTTGCGTAGTTTTAAAGTTTTATGCATACGAAGGGACTACAGACAAAATGGGCGACTTTGTTTTATACTATGTATAGAAGATTAAAACAGCGTGATTTTCAGCGGAAATACTGAACAGTGATTCACCCTTCGTTAACTATGTCTTAGGTATCATTACATAAGATAACAACTTCATGACTTTAACAACAGAAACAATTGCTCGTGTGACATTCACGTCTTAAAATAAACTGTTTGAATTAGGTGACAGCAGCGTGTGTTATGAATGAAAATATGAAACATCACGAAATAATTATAACATCGTAGATGTAAATACGAAATGAGACGGATATTTCAAATTGTAATTTACTTATCTGAAAGAATGACTGACACCTTAACAGAAGTTTTTAGTTTTGTTTTGTAATGTTAATTTGTAAAAATTAAGTGGATGTGATAATAATGACTGCATGGTTGGCGCGGTGGCTGGGCAACCGGCTGCTGTGCAAAGACTAGTGCGTTCGATTATCTCACGGGACAACTCTTTGTGATCCACAAATTATTGTTTTGGGTATGGGTGTTACGTGTAAGTGAAATTGTATGTTTGTAAAAGACCTCACGATACAGGACAAGGTTTGACATCAAGAATGTGGAATAAACTCAAGTTGGCCATGGAGCTATGAAAAGCAAATGGCGCTTGATCTATGTAAATTGATAAAATTTTGCTACATATGTAGCTAAATTCGGTTAAGACTCATTATTAAAACCTCGACATAAATTGGCAAAGATCAGGATAGAGAAGAAGAAATAGAAATCCTAGATGAACACTAATAAAATGACGTGAAACATTGAAGATATGAAAACAACTTATTTGTCATTTCCCTCTAGTCAACTCACCAA
The DNA here is from genome assembly GCF_023101765.2 of Spodoptera frugiperda. Lineage (NCBI taxonomy): Eukaryota > Metazoa > Arthropoda > Insecta > Lepidoptera > Noctuidae > Spodoptera > Spodoptera frugiperda. The sequence continues at coordinate 9,977,636 of NC_064239.1, read as the reverse complement.
GTTCAAAGTTACCATACAAATTATTAGGCAAGCAATTTCTCAAAAGCGATCTCATCAAGTAAGTAGTAATAATCACGGAAGCGAAACATGAAACGCTTGCTTCCATAAATTCAATTAAGGTTTACTAATAGCGGCATTATTTAACGAGGATATCTTGACAAAGTAATGTATTCGTTGAACGACGATGACGCCCCGCTGCTTGCAACGTAATTAAGTGTCCCCGAACACTTGTTAACAAATTACTCACTGGAGACACGACCGTGTGAGCGCGCCCTTATTTATAGCGCCCGCCATATGAGACTTACATATGCATGGCTTTTTAAAAAAAAATTAACGAAATTCAGTTGTAACGTTGATCGATTAGAGTAGTAAAGAATGTTTGTAAAGTTTATTGTTTTGCTAAGAGCAAAAGTTATAACTTGAAAGATAAAAAAACTTCAGTTTTGACGCTAGTTTTCATATATGTTAATGTAGATTACAGTTAAAATAAATGGAAATAATAGTATAGAAAAGTACTCAAGTAAAATATTACTTCGAATCACTTAATAGTTCACATACTTATTTCAAAGATTTCTGTAAAAAGTAAAATGAATAGCAATAGTAAACACAGACACTGGCTGCTCTGTGAATTTGTATCCATTGCTATATTGGATTCTGCGTCGAAACAACAATATACTAGGCTTATAAGACAATCTGTGTATTACACAACATAGTGGAAATCCACGTTATTTTCCATTGTATTGTTAATATTGTTATAACTGATTTTTATTGATGTTTATTTAAAGTCGCCGTCTTCGCAGTAACGTGTACTGATCCCATTGTTTTGGGAAAAGTCACGATCCGTACAATTGATAGCCGGGAATGCTGTCAGTAATTACAATTAAAAATGTGACCGCATTGTAATTCGTTCTTTTGTTTTAATGTTATGTTTATTTTTAATTTGAAGAATAAATGTTTAACGCAATAAATTTGGTTCATTTCCACTATCATTGTTGGTTTTGGTGTGTTGTAAAAATAAGAATAAAATATGTATTGAATTTCTGTTTACGTAATTCAATATTTGTAGAAAAATATCATCAAGTTCATATGTCACCATTTTGATGATTCATGACTAAAAATCTTGCGTCATATGTTGTAATTTTTGCCACCGTTGTGTCTTGCTATTATTGAGATATAATATTCTATTATAACTTGTTACTGTAAACAGGTATGACACTAACATAAGATCGGAGAATCCTCCTTTTCTTAAGGAACTTTACTCTCTTTTCCCTAAAATACTACTAGAAAGCAGAATTTCTGACCTTTTCTTACATTTCAAAATACTTTACTATAAATAAACTTTAACATCGCGGAGTCTCTTAAGGCTTAAAAGTTTGGGTCCACTAGTAAAATAGTAACTATGAGAAATATCAATATACAATCTAAACCACGAGTTTTCGTAAGTATAATCTAAATCTAAAGGCACAATTAACCCACCTGTGCTTATTCTAAACTGAACACAATTAGTTTACGTTATCGCGTGTCAGTTTAAAACAAACGTCGGTTCATACAATCGTATTTACGAGTACATGAGCAAGGAACGCGTACAAATAAATTTAATGTTTGCTGCGTTTGATAACGCGTGATAAGAGGGCGTTTATTGTTTTATTGGGGGCTCTAAACCGTCTTCTCTACACACTCGTTAAATGTGATCAACTGTGGACGCAATCGCACATAAAAGTGTTTTACACCCCACACACGAGCAGCCATGGTATATCATATTTGTTTAATTGTATTTGTCTTGTGTTCTATGGCAATAGTGTGTTTAGCCGCATTTTATTTTAGTTTGTATTGGATAGCTGTGTTCGTTCGTAATTTGTATCAATAGTTTTAAAGGTTACAAAAATTATAAGTCGTTTGTATATGAATGCGAAGTGCGAATGAAAGTTGTAAAATATTACAAAAATTATGAGTCGTTTACTTGAATGTGAATTTTGATAATAGTTTTATAATTGTATAATTAACTTAGTGAAAATTACTACCTAAAAACTACTATACTATTACCTACCTACCTATTACCTTTTAAAAACAAACAGTTATAACAAAGAGCAACAAAATAACAAAGAAAAAAAAATATTCTAATTTGTGTTTCTTTTATATAGCCTAAGTAAAAATATTTAGGTACAGACATTTTAATTTAACCTTTTATATCTCAAAATATCTGTAGGTTCATATCTCGTACATTATTATGTGTGCCCCTAATTTCATAGAGCAATCGTAACAATTGGTATACATATTACTATGTATTTCCCAGTTACAATAGACAAGTCGATATCGTCACAAACGAGTTGATATCGCAGTTTACAGCGGAACATTACAAACGCTATTTTTACATCAAACACGCGGCAACTCACGCCTTCAGGATAACACGCGATACGTAAACTTTCTATTTACTGAAACTAGATTAGAAACAAAACTGTGTCAAACAATGTAAAGTTACATCAACTTGCAATCAAAACTGGGTTTTGTTTAGAAACTCCAAGATAAGTTACGTTTGAGGCTGAATAAAGTTCTTCAACTATTTAAAGCAAGTTTAGTGTTTTTTGCTAGTTGTAATAGGGTCGGAATTCCTATAAAATATTTTTAGCAGGTTCATCTTAATGTTTTTTTAGCTATATTTAAATTTTATTACACTCCTTCCCCGTCGTAAAACAATATTATTTCCATTATTGTTAATTTAGCACGAACATCAAACTTGGCGGCTAGAAGGATAGGTCCCGAAGTCGTAAAGTTATAAATTTTAGAGGCTGTAGAAAAATGTGTAGGAATATAAACAGAGAATTTTGTATTTACATTAAAGACAGATAGTCGCGAGGTAAACATAGATAAGTGCTTGTAATTTACGAGCGCGCCGTGCGCCGTGCTGCGGCCGCGGCTGTACCTGCTCTAGCTTTTCAAAAAGTCAGTACTTGCAGTGTTGAAAGTGTAGTTTATTTAATCATTTTATATCTACTAGATACTAGATATTTTATGAGTAAGAGAAGTATACGATACTAGAAAAGTAACGATAAGTAATATATAATTTCTAGTTCAAAATAGGTCTATTATATCGGTACTACCTATTAATTAAAATTTCTTAAATCTGAAACTTCCTCTTAAATATTTTAACAGGTTTTTTTTTTTAATTTTTCACTTTATTCATTTCATTTACCGTACTTTTTCAATTAGAGTTCCGATTGCAAACACAATCTTTATGAAAGAATAGGCACATACAAACGTAATATGTTAGACTGTAGACTTGTAGAGTAGTACTAAACCAAAATCGAAATAAAGCCGGTCGCTCAATGCAGAGTCCCCTACTCCTTATATCATATTAATAGATACACATATCATAAATAAGACTAATCCTTAGTTATTAAACACATTCTTACAACTAAGCAGAATGAATTACTTCTTGAAACAAGCACATCATTATTTAATGTCTTTAATACATATTGATTGTCGTAAATGACAGAAATAGTCAAGTAATATTAATCCCAACAATTTTGAACCATTACATATACAAAAATAGATATGGATGTTATGGTATAGTATAGACATATATTTTAGAAACAGTACTGAAACACTACTATTTACAAAGGTAGGGATGAACATTACTCGTCTGTAAAAAGCCGACTGCCGAGCGGGTTACCTGTTTTCCGGCTTCATATTGCAGTGAACTTAATTTACGGGGTGGTTTTTGTCAGAAAACTTTGATACGCACTGCCATAGGACTGTACTGAAAGGTCATTGGATGATTTTCACCCGTCAAAAAAAGATAGGGATGAACATTAAACATAATTTATTTAGAGTTAAATTGTGCTGTTAAAAATTAGAGATTCCAAAAAACTTTGTTGACAAATGTCAACAATTTTACGTGACGAAACTAAGATGCCATAAATACTTATCTATTACCATCTACAATAAAGACAGAATCTTCCCAACACAACTATATAAATACTAAATAACACACAAATAACACAATCACCTACATTCAAAGCCACATTTAGTCCAATTAAAGCTAATCACTTGAAGTACTCGATGGGATTGTTAGTGAACGCTAAGCAGCCATTATCAACGACCACCATGGCGATGGCGTCTGGTTAATACCATAATCCTTGATAGCCGAGACGGAAGCACTGACGGACGGGCCAACACATACTTCCGTCACTACGGTTTTTTATATATGAGTGTAATCTTGGCCACTACTGTTTGAGTTTAGGTCACTAGAGGTGGTCCACGGATGTGGAATTATTTTAGTGGCACTTGAGTCATGGCTTGGATAAGACTATTGTGTAGATAGTGAAGTCAATCTATGAAGAGGGAACAATTCCGTTAATGTGATATGATCTCTTTTTTATGGGATAAGATGGCAAACCAGTAAACCTGATGGTAAGCAATCACGACATGGTGAAGTGCGTTTCCGGCCTATTGGGGTTAAAAATTTGAGGATTGGAAATCGGATTTGACATACATACATATCGTCACGCCTTTAATCCCTGAAGGGGTAGGCAGAGGTGCACATTATGGCACGTAGTGCCACTGTGTACACCCACTTTTCACAATTTATATTGTGAGTCCCATGTAATAGGTGGTGAGCCTATTGCCATATACCGGGCACATTTCCAGACTCCGTGCTACCACTGAGAAATTTTCGAAAAACCGGGAAAAGCCCAGTAATACTTCGCCCGACCCGGGAATCGAACCCGAGACCCCTTGCCCCGCAGTCGCAGTTGCAACCACTCGGCCAACGAGGCAGTCGGATTTGAAATGTCTCAAAATATACTATCCAATTTTGCATTCCATTTAAGGCGTAAAGTGAAAGGCTGTACTATTCAAGTGATGTTGAGGCGGCTACAGCATCACGTCCTGTAAGCCACAGTGACGTGCTGTAATGGGTGAGTAATTACAATAATGCGAGATGTCTGTGTGTCCGTGCAGCACTGACTCAACTACGTGTGCCCCAATTAACCATACAACACACTGCCCTGACCGTTTCCACAACACACGCGAACTTTACTCATTATCTTAACTAACTTAGTACACTATAATTATTAAAACAAAGCTCAGAATGTTCATACCTACTCCATTTTGGTACGTACCACGAATATTATTACAAAATGCATAAAGCATTCACTGTAAAATTTGATTAGATTACCCACCTACCGGAGCGATAAGAAATTGTAATACGCGAGTGTCGGTAGGCACGGCTACTGTGTACTTTACCGAATCCAATATCTACGACCAATCGCATCGCTATTCATGAATTATCACTCAAATTAATGGCGTGTAAGTTATAAATGGCCGCTGGATTAGGGCCCATCCATTTTATTCCTATTTTACCTACTGTAAAGAGGCTTCATTGAAAACGTACACAAATTCACGGAAGCATCAGCTAATTTCCCCACCTTGCATCCTTCTCTCGCTTAATGTTGGGCTTAGAGACGCTATCTCGCTCTGCCAGGCCTTTTCTCGGGCGCGATTCATCATCATTTCGCGGTTTACTGGTTTTCCATTCAAATTGTAGATTGGATGCTGTCGGGGAAACGGTGTTTGAAATATAAATTAGTACTACCTGTGTTTATACAGCTTACGTAACACAAGGAAGCTCATTATTTGTTTAGGTGATAGTCAACAACAGAAACCATTACAGATAATAATACCAATAAAAGAATCCCCACTTGAGTGTTACGATAACTTATTTTTCGTCCCGGAAAAAGTAAATAGACAAGATTTGGAATCCGTAGGCACGCTCAATTAGTATTCCAAATAGCCGCCAACATATCGTACACGTACATAAAATGTAAAGAGTGGACCGCTCGGCGGCACGAACGGCGCATAACTTTCGCGCGGATGATTCGTACACTCGCAACTCCAATCTTAAAAGAACAGGGGTAAGTGCTAAAGTTGGCTGCGACTGTACCGAGTGTACGGCTCGGTCGCGGTTTCTATTTCACCCAAGCAATAACCGTCTTACCGCACTTGTAAGTAGGTTCAAAATGATGAAGTCACACCCGCCAGCCGTGGAGTGCGGGACTTTGAGGCTTATGGTAATTGTAATAAAGCGGAGTGCAGCAGTTATGGGACGTGAGAGGTTCTAGACCAAATCCCAAGTAAGCTGTAACTTCCTTTTGGATTTTCGGAAGCCATTTATCAGTCTGATGTGGGCGTCTGGAAATTTTTCATGTTTCGTTATTGTTGCGAAGAGACATGACACGTACGCTTCGAGGATCCTCGCCTTTTGTTTATTGGCCACGTGTCTATCGGTCTCAAGGTCGCTTGTAGTCGTTTCTACATTTTACAACGTGTGCAGAGCCGCGTTAACTATTAAACAACTCACTTTTCACACATTTAACTCTCGTTATTTTAAATTATGAATGCCGTATTTCGTTTAAGTGAGAGATATTTCTGTTAGTTATGGACATCATAAAGAAAATAAGATCATTAAATCACGAGTGAATATCACACAAAGCAACTAATTTGTGGTACTAGATAAATTAGTGTTTATGGTTTGTGAGAAGAGCGCAGGGCGAAATAGTGCGTCCCCAGGCGCGCATTACGGCCGAGATAAATCAAGTGTAACCCTTCCTCTGCCGCAAGCAAATTACCGACCACCTGAGACTTGTAAAAATGCCTCGCGAAATTATTACTATTTACTAGCCACAAGCTGCTCCTCGCTCCTGTTAACCAAACTTAGGGGAACGAAATCGAGGGACTTAAATCATAATGACGAGTTGCTTTGTTTCTTATAATTATATTACCGACACTAACGAAACATAACAGCCTAATTTGCTGGAAACGTTATTTCACTTTTCTCTACAAATGCGATAAGAAAACATAGAATTAAAATGTACGAATTACAAAAAGATAACCCCAAAAACAAACTCGCTCTGTAACCATTTATTTAATAAATTGACTCCATTTATGATATTACACAATATATAAAAGAGCTAACCCTAACAAAACCGAGTACAATGTAAGAACATGGGACCGTATTCTGTAATATTAAAAGAGATCTAAGGAAATGAGTTGGGGCGTCGAAATTGGCCACCAAAAGACTATTCGGCGACCGGGTCGAGGGTGAGACTGTTCAGAAGGCAATCACTGGTCCCATATGGACACAAATTACTTTTCCCATTTGGTGTACAAATCTACTATGATGACAAGTAGAATAGGGTGCTGCGGTTGCTCGCATTCTGTTTACAAATGAATCGGGAACTGCGGTTTAATTTAAAGATTTGATTTTTGGTCATGGTGAGTGCATAATCGGTATTGAAAGCAGATTTTAATGTTATTATTATTACATTACTCGGTAAATGTTCACTAAAGTCCAGTCCAGTCCAAAAAGAATTTCCAATAAGCCAAATATCTTTTATAAACCAAGTAACTTCTTTTTAACCTATTTAACGATAAAGGCACTGGCTAAGGCACTGAAAATCTATTTAAACCCTAACAAAATATCTAATACAACTAGTAGAATAAAATTTAACAGTCAAAGCGACATATGTCGATGTTGGTCTCCGTTATACAGGGATTAGGGTCGCGTAAACGATGCCATTCTGCACGTTTTCAATTTGCATAAATATTAGTGGGAGCTGTAATGTCATAAATATATTAGTGCGGTGATACAGATTTTATGGTGATTACAAAATTATAGCCCCGATCTGTTTAGGGGACCCTAGTTATAGCGTTATATTTATCCCTTGTAACTTTTACACTACAATTTTAGCCATGTTATCACGACAGTACTTTCCTTGCACACAAAAATGAGAACGCATAAAATGTATTCTTACCAAGGGGTGCGAGTAATAACCTTTTATGTTGAAAATGTTTCAATACAATACGTTATCTCTCCCACCTCCAAGGGTTTGCGCCATACAACCATATTTGTGGAATAATGTGAAGTCATAATATTATAATTAAGAGGCAGGGACCCGGGGACCGTCGCAGATCATAAAGCGACGTCATTCGCTTTTGTTAGAGGCTCGTATCATATTTCACGTTAGTGTCACCGTGTTTTATACTAATTCCTCATCAACTGCACGTATAGTTGCAACTCGTTCCGAATTAACAATGTCTAATAAATTTTATTTGGAACTATTTATATCACTTTAGCATGAAAGGCCGCGGCACAACAATCTTGCAATTAAACGTTTTCTTTGTCTTTCGGGTGCTTCTCTTACAATTTATATAAAGTTCCAACGTACTAACTGCCCCAAAAGCTATAAATCAGAGTGATACAATGGAGTATTTTGTGTACTTTCATACAGTTATTGCCGCGGGGTGGTATCATTGTGTTTATGTTTACAAATAGTTGATGTCGCGGTGTGGTGTTTGACCATCGCAGCATTATGTTACTGTTTGTTCTAGATCTTTTGTTACCGCGAGGGTGACTGAGCTGCCGTTCATACAACAATTTGTCATAAAATAAAAAGATTTATTGCTAAGTCTCCTGTTTGTTCAACGTATACAGATACTGTTTTAACAACCGTTATTCTTCCCTTTTATAGCAACAAATAAAATGAGTATAAACAGAAAGTAATATTATACAAAAGATGAGAGCATTATTTTAGATACCTACATATTACCTGGCCGTGTGTTGTAAAACGTATCTTTATGGCGTCATTATTCAAGATAAGAAATAAATATATTTTCGAATTGGTGATATAAAGGGGGAACGTCGATTGCAAATGATCTTCATTTTATTGTGATCAGATTCCCTTATTGTGTTGTTTGCGAATACTTATGGAGCTTGTGAACGAAAGTTATTTATGGGACATATGATTCGTAAGCCGTTTTAAGGGTGAAAGTGCGGAAAAGTTAGTTTTGTTGGTATCTCTTTGACCATTATAACGGGGCTCAGTGACAGATGGGCCGGTCGCAGCGCAAGGGTTGACCCGACATCTGTCATCCACTATCAATCACACACATTGTAAATATTGTGTGTTTATACCGTTGACTTATTGTTTGCCGATACATCAGTGGACCTCACGCTGAGAACTGTCGTTACTTGACTTTTGTTACTTGTCAATAACGAACGGATTTAATTAATTTCAATCATTTCTTCGTAGTATTGATCGATTAACTCTAATAGGTGTGATACTCATTACAACTTTTTCCGGCTTGGTTTCTTCGATTCGATTAATTAAATACAATTTATGTTAGTTTCACAAATCACATCTTTGAATCTTAAGTTTTATCATAAAACTTTATTCAAAGATTCTCAATTTATCTCTTAAAATTAACCATTACAGCAATATCACTTTTACCGTTAAACTCACACAAACCTCGAGTCACTTTTTGAGAAACCGAGTTGTTAAGAAAGCATTATGCAATTTGTCAATATTTTCAAAATTCATGAGTATCTTTGAGGAGGGCGTGACCGCGTATAGTGCGCGACAGATGTCACGGCATCCGCCCTCTTTGAGGAACCAGAAAAAAGGCCCGTCAAGGAGGCGTGGTAGCAATAAATTTTGTCAAAATATGCTCGACACAAACACTTCCCATAGCTCGCAGTATTAGAATAACAGAACAAATCGGTTTAATTTGTTAACAGGCGTTCAAAATGGGTGTCACATGTCTACCGAGGTATGCCAAGCTTTTTATTTATTTAGTTTCGCCTTCACTAATTGCCGTTGACAATGTTTAATAGCTTGTACACATGCTAATATGTGTTATGAGTTTGGTCATTATCACTTTAAACTTGATTTGGAATAGAAGAGATTAAAGTATTAAGGCAAAGGTTAATAAAATTGCTTTGAATGAGCTTAGAGACAAAATAACAGTAACATAGTTAATTATAACAAAATGTCGTTAAAGATGATTAAAATATAATTATGTAAGAGTATTTACTAGCCACAACCTTTTATAGTTTTTGAAATGTGTAGGTACACAAGTAGTGCCAGTTGCAAGTACATAAAAAATGTAAAGACAGCCTTGGTAACATACTGCCGTACTCAGGGACATTTAATGATCACTTAAACTGCTTAAGACTAGGTTAAGTTAATCATTACATGACTCTGAATACGGCGGTTAAGTTACTAAAATGATAGTACCAAAATAACCAACGATTTTCACTTTCGTATTTGCAAGCCCGATCAGCATTCACCGCGCAAAATTCAACGCGAAATTTGTCAGAATGTTTTTCTAAACATCAATTACAAAAAAAAGTCATATTAATTTATCACCAGGGTCGGCGATCAAAGCGGGCGACAACGGGCCCGGTGTAAGGCTCATATGACACACAGGGGGATGCAGTTTTTTCATCCATAGAAAAAATACTTTATAGTAACGCGCCCGTCTCTACGTCAGACAGTGTGGCACCAGGTTTTTGCGTATTTTTTGTTACTCTGCAGATAAATAATGTCTGCCCGTGATTTTATATCTTGTAAAACAAAACCGCGCCAGAAAAAGTATGGATCAAACGGTGCCTACAGTTGTGGTGCTTGGGCAGAGGGTTTTCTGGGAAATTCTAGGTATAACGGTTAATCGTTTCTTAGTGAATCAGTAATCTTTAGACTTGGATAAGGCAATTCGTACATAGGTGAATGAGTAAAGGTGTCTATCGAAATTATGCAAAGTTAGCAAAACGCTTGCGTTTTGAGTTATATTTCTGTGTGTACTTACAGAAATATAACAAATAATTCTACAGAAGATTATCCACTAATAAAACGAGATAAATTCCAGCTTGACTTAATATCCTGTCATCTCAACAACGGTTCAGTAACGAGCGCGTGCGTCGGTCAGATTTGGGTACATTTAGATAAAGTCAGTAATCTCGACCCAAGACGTGAACTAACACAACAAATATTTGTTTGGGCCCGTGGCCTCACACCTCACGGGCATACCAACCTACTTGATGAAATATTCAATTTACATTCGTGTAATATGATAAAACTCTTTTGTAGATCCCAAAAATGTTTTAAATAATAGCTAAAGGATATCACGATGATAATATGAAACTATTTTCTTAAGCTAGCTAGCTACAGTATAAAACAATTGAATGTCTTTGAACTACGCATGTATGTACTCGTATAAAAGTGTAACGTCAATGGAAAGTATCGTAAATTAATCAAGCTACTTGGAATATTAGTCCAAAATGAGCGTAACATCTTACTCGGTGGCAACTTGTAATCCTTCACATCACAAAATGGTTGATTACGTGGGCCGCGGCGCGCGACGGTGCGAGCCGAGCTTTCCAATTCTTTGTTTGGCAAACTTCCCAACACAAAGTTGGTTAATCGATAAAACGAACGTTTGTTTTTCTTATTAAATATGTCTAATAGACTCCGTAATCATTGTTTTGTTTATTTAATGACCGAGGATTATTTTTATATCCTATAATGCCGTGAAATTAATTGACCTCCGGATGTTTAGGTGCACGTCAACTTGATGGAGCTATAGTTGTCTAAATGAGACAATTATAGTTACAATAATTCTGAAATGAACGCAATATTGCTCGTAACATTGGTTGTTTCCAGCAAAAACGTAAACATCCACAAACCTTACACAATCCAGGGAAAATATCGTAGGAAAAACAATATTCATTTTCACATACGTGAGAATGATAAACATGAAAAAATAATGCTCTGAAATCCCACCTAATTAATTTCCCATATTTTGTTCCAAGGAAATAATGAGATCCGCCCCCGGTTTAGCTGCGGATGAGGTGAAAAAAGCCATCGACAGAATCAACGAACGAAGAGGCTTTAATAAGATTCCGCAAAACCTGATCAATTTAAAATTAAAGCCACGAAACGTGTTTTTCGCCTATTTTATAAAAATCTCGGGATATAGGAACAATCTTCGACGGATAAGCTTGGGAAGGCGATATCATACGCAGAACAGATGGGATTTTTTAACCGCATATGCAAAAAAATCGAGACACAATTTTTACAAAGACTTTTTTACGATCCAATCAAGAGCTTGTTGAATTAAGGTAGCGTTCACACATGGCTAACCGATACTTAATTGTAAGATGTAAAAGACGTAAAGTGTTTGTATAGCATTTTTTATATCAATTTTAAGAATGAAACAACTAAAACTAACATTATGTTGTCTTTTTTCCATAATAAAACTATCCAAAGTGAAATTAATAAAGCAAATAAAGATAGAATGACGACAGTAATCGCGTAATGAAGTAACACACAATAGAGCTTTAATAATATAATGCACACAGTAGCATTTTAATCCCCCATTTAAATTCAATGGCAAACGCGGCAAGTGCAAGGCTAATCATCGCAATATAATGCTCCACCGACTCCGGAGGGTTGTTTTTTGTGTGCAAGTGAGACAAAAAACCTTTGTATTATTAAAAACGTAGTGTCGTAAAAGAGAGGGATGATGCCCGATCCATTCAAATTGACTTTAAATGATTGCCTCAACTGCTCTTTTTGTTTGACTGTGATGGATTGCAAATCGTTGCTTTTACGTCCAACTTCACGTGCAAAATACATACTAGTGCGTAGGTAAATATTAATTAGTCAATTTGACTAATACAAAACTATGCAAATGTAACACCCTTTCTTTGCTTGTTTGAAATCCTACCTAATAAAAAGCAAGTCTATTCCCAGATGCTGATAGGATCACAAATGGAAACTACCTAATGCATATATGTAATTATATCTTAGTGTATTATTCAACTTTTTTCAGTGCAAAATATACCCATGATGATTAATGATAGTAGTAAGTACGTGACTAATTGTATAACCTGTACTTAAAACATGTATCTACAGAATAGATTCTGTGTAAACATAAACAAAAAATGCAAATAGAAGTGTATCTTCATCCCAATTTTAAAGTTGTAGTCCCTCGCGGCATGACTAATTGCGTAACTAAACATATAGGGGGCGCGTAATCCGATATTGATGTGTTTGTAAAAACTATCCGATTAGCCCCGCACCCCAACCCGTGTCGATTTGCTTGTGATTATATTGCACAAATTGTTTTCTTGTAAACTAATTATTATGTTTTGGTAATGGAAATTAAGTAAAAAGCGAATCTAATTAGAAATCACAGTTTACTCATGTAAATTAATGGAAAAGCTCAACTGGTTTCGCGTCACAAAGGGACTCTTCATCATGAGCAGAGTTCTCTCGAAACTAGTAGAGCTTTTCTCCACTAATTTACGTGAGTAAACCGTGATTTTTAGTTAATTTAGTATGTCTTCCGATAGAAAGCTAATCATTATAAACCTACCTATACTTAACATCACTAAAATAAAAATGTGAATTGAATGGCTGTGATTACTACAATCGACTTTAAAATCTAACCTATACAAGCTATTAAAATAATATAGACCAGCCTTAAGTAAGTAAATACACAAGCCTCTAGATTTCTTACATGATCATTTTCTTAATATTGTATGTAAGTATGTATGTATAGAAATAAGGTTTATTTACAAAACACGTATATTGCAAAAACGCGACGTGTAACATGACATGTAGGTACAGGCGTAGACAAAAGAGCTGAATTGCGTGTCACGCGGGTGGGAAGTGAATAATCCCTAATTTTGTATACAGAGTGCGCCCACATCGCGTCACGGTCCTCCTGCCCGATCGCCTGTGACGATGGACCGCTTTTTATTCGCGTGTCACTCCATTAATAAAGTCATCAGTGACTGTACCACGTGCACTCTCCTCCATTATAAACTATTGATGACAAAAGACATGTAATTTTTATGAGTGCTTTATCAATGAAAGTTGTTATTAGTGTCATCGATTTAAAGATAGTTTCGATTTTTATGAAGATCGAAATCACGGGTGGTTAAAAAAAGAACGAAAGCTAAATTTAAAATCGCATTTTAATATAAAAAAATTTTAGGTCCGTATCTTTTTCATATTTTTTCAATAGTATTTATATTATAAGTATTTGTATGTATATATTGTATTGTATTTATATGTATTAAAAGTAGTCATTTATGCACACTTTCCATCCATTTCATAGCGCCAATGGGAAATAAAACGGCAGAAGACTGCATTTATTTACATGGACAAATCCTTTGTAGGTTCGTATCTGAGGACAGGAGAAGCTACCAGCCCCAGTATATCTTCATAAAATAAAACGAGCCGAATGACTCGATCGTATGCGAGCACGCGTCGCGAAATGAAAAGCGAAAACTCCCGTTTATTTTATTTACTGGCCGGGCGGAGTTTAAAACGGAATTTATTCGACAATATAAGAGTTCCTCGTTGGTTTCTACACGGATCTATGTGATTCGATGATACGAATTTAATTTCATTCAAATAAGGAGTATTGTATTGAGTAGTGTAATTGGTATTTTGTACCGTTCTATTCAATTAAATAAAAAACTGTTGATAATAAAAATCCGGTCAGATTTAGAATGGAATTATTTTCTATTAAAAATTTTTAAATAACGATCATGAAGTCAATACTAGTCCTTTTATTTTAGATTTTGTCCAAACCTCAGCAATAGATTATTTCATGTTTTATAAGAACCAAATGCATGAGTATGATGAGACCAAAACAATGTGGATAGAACCTGCTAAGACCTAAAACAGTGGCACGGAGTGACATACACTATAATGGTTAGAAATCACTAAAAGTTTTTAATAGTAAGATAAAAGAAAACACTTACATTTGAGCTTTTCAAGCGGTTCATGATGCAGCGGCGGCGCATGATGGAGAGGTGTGTGTTGCGGCTCGTGATGCAAGGGGGCCATGAGGCTCGAGATCGCGGAGCCCACGGACGCGGCCACGGACTCGTGCAGGTGACCCCCTCCGTGCAGCTCGAGCTCCGATAGACAGAGCCCGTTCTCGCTTAGCGGCTCCATTCCGGCCGCTAGCGCCTCCTTGTACACCCGGAGGTGAATGATGATGCCTGTTCTGACGGTGGTGGAAAGAAGCAAGCGCGCAAGTGATCGGTTCACGGATCACGCGCGGTTCCACATTCTTGCGACCACTGAAACAAAGACAACATTTTTATATAAGTATTTACTTCAGAGTTAAGTGAATTTGACACTCATATTTCGTATTTCGATTGTAATAAAGAAACGTGGTGATTTAGACACAGCTACGAGTTCGAAGTCATAATTTGCAACAAAGATCGGAGTTACAAAGTTGAGTTATAACAGTTTACAGCCACAATTAGTTTGCAAACTCAAGATAAGTTGACAACACAACTATGTTTGAACGTGTTATTTAATTGACTAAACGTTGCAGTTTATTGGACGTCTGGGTACATAACAATTTAATCGTCATACCTATTACCGGTTTTCAAACTGTCCATAATACCTAACTATAAATGAAGAAACTCCTATAAAGTAACTAAACCAAACGAATTTATTAACACAATCTATTTAAGTTAGTTACCAACATAAACAAGCTAACTACACAAAATCTTCCTGGTCGAACAAAAGTTCCAAACGCGTATAAATCATTTTTAGTTAAAATATCAGCTTGATTTAAAGCGGCACACGACGTTGTTTGAGCAGTAAAAAAAATAAGCACCATAAAACGGCCTGATGGAGATATATCACTTTACAACTTTCATATTTCAAATAGCGTTGTCAGTGGACGGGCATTGGTGTTTCAGTGAGCACATAAAACCTCCCGTTATGGCTAGGAAAAGGTAAAAGTAGGAAAAAAGGGCACACAAATGATTTATAGCTTTAATTGCCTTTTACGCTGTAGTGCCTATCTGCGGCCGACGGGAATTCAATATTCAGAAATAAGAGCAAAGAGTATCGAGCGCCAATGCGAACGGCTTTTGCAATATTCCCGGTTCACTTATTTATTTTTTGCTATGACTTTTTTTAATAAATTGTTGTCTCACCTTTCCATGTTTGTGTTTTCAGTTTTCAATTGATTTTGTTTTTTAAAACATTATTAAAATAAACTTAATTATGGTTGTCTATAAACTGCACGTTTGTACTTTTTTTCAATGCACCACTAAATAAAACAAATGCCTAACGCCATTTATTCTTTAAATTCAAATAGGTTTAGAATATGTTTAGTAAAGAGTTTGGTTTAAATAGGTATACAAACTTATTGCTTTGATTTATTTCTCATTCCTTTAAATAAATATAAACCTTTTAGAAATAAAGGTTTTCTTTTAACAAATGCCTATGAGTATAAAAAGGTATGTAAAGTAAATATTGTTTTCTATTTTTATCAATTTAGTGCTATTAAAAACGTCTAGGCGCTAAACAGTCGTTTTTAATAATGATGAAAAAAATAATTCCTAATTTCAGTCAAAAAAGTAAATAACAATTAGCTACTTAGTCAAACTTAAAACCCAGTTACTTAGCAATAATAAATTAATTGACTTGAACATTAAATATGAACTCAAAAAACATCAACAACCTATAACTGACGAAAACCTCTTCTCGCACGGAGAAGGTTTGAGCATTATCACCACATTTGCTCAATGCGGATTGGCAATCACCACGCCTGCTCAATCCGAGTTGGTCTGTTTAACGTTGTTCAGTTAAAAAACCTACAAACTTAAAAATAAACCCAAACAAGTATTTCAAGGGACAAAATAAAGTCTAAAAATATCTCGAAAACAAAGCAAAGCAAATATGACAGACACAGTAATCGTCGCTCACACAACGCGATTGTAATCTTGACTAGGCGGTGAGTAATTGGCCAAAGCTGAAGGCAGCAATCGAGCCGCTTGAGCCACTCTCATCCCTTTAAACCGATGTAAAGCCTTTTTTAAGCCCAAAGATTTAAGTTGGTGAAAGTGCTTCGCTCTATTAAAACGCCATTTGGTTCGAATTTTACTTGGAAGGCGGATCGGTTTGATGTCCTCGGTGCAAGGAGGTCGGGTGTCGAACTTTTCTCTACACACCGGTACTTTGGAACAGTCCGTAACTGTTCTAAAGTGAAATTATGTGTGCGGTAGTCCTAGTTTAACGTTGTTTGGTTTAATATGAATTGTGTTACGTATTAATTTGTGTTGTAGTAGGAATTTATGAGGTACCTTAGTCTTTTTTAATAAATAGGTACGATTGTGTAGTGGTGCCACAAGTAAATTGGCCAAACAAAAGTTCTTAAGTTGGGTTCTTGAATTACAAAACGTTTAGTCGAAAGTGCTAGGAACTTATTTATCCTTAACATTTACGGAAGGATCAACCAATAAGTATACAGAAAAACAAAATTTGAATAGTGATTAATGTCAACAATTGATTTAAAAAGTCGATAAAAAAACACAAAGACACTTAAGCTTGCGAACCACACCTACCAACAAGAGATAATGCACTTCATAATTTCCGCATCTCATTGTAACAAGCAATGTCATAACATTGCAACAACCTATTACAATCAACAAATTGACGAGCTAATCATAAAACATTGACACTTTGAAGTCTACCGCCGTCACAGGTGAGGAGAAATCAAGATCAAATGTGTGACACAAGATGTTAACTGATAACTTGCATCCAATATCATCTGTGAAGTTATCTTAACTGTTATACTCATCATTGATAGAGCTACTTCAAAAGTCAATACATTATCTATATTTTAGTCAGTAAGAGTCTGACACTCCCTCTCGCCTCACACAAAGCGGAAAAAGTGATTGGCTGATTTTTAAATCTTAAAAAGTCAATGTCTAATTTTAACAAAACTATTATTTTTGTTAACACTAGTCATTCTTTGACTTTGTTAACTAAGACTTGTGACTGAAATTGTATATTTGATTAGTTTAAGGATTTGCTTTACAAAACAAAGATCCTACAAAATTATAGCTTGGAAATAAAACCAACTTTAAATGTAATTTTATATCACAAATCCCAATGAAGGCTATCTTAACCTAAAACCTTTTTCACTTCCTTAAAATATTCTTTTCAATAACATTGTTAAATGTATGTGTAAACCCTAATAATATTGTATGTAAAATACATTTAACATGGTAAATATTTCAATGTATCTACTGATAACATAACATCATGTTATGGTATTGTCAATGAACTGACATGATGCCAATACAAGAAATACAACGAATGTAGAATTTAGTCAGTATGACTTTAAAATAACACTATCGTTAACAAAGATTTACGAAGATCTTAATAAAACTTTTTAACTTTTTAACCTTCCTGAAATACAGTTTTCAATAGCATGTTAACTTTATCAACGAAACGTAACAATAATGCATGTAAAACACATGTAACATGGTAAATATTTGACTATGTCTATTGATAACATAACATAACATCATGTTATAGCATTGTCAATGAGCTGATACCATCTCGACATAAGAAGCACTTCGATTTATAGATAACGTCTGTTTGCAAACGACCTTTATTTTTAGATGTTATAGGTACTAAGTAAATATTTAAATAGTATGAGTCTACTACTATTATACAGTTGTGGTTTTGGGAAAATGTGACGTATTATTTGTGGGATAGGGTGTTATTTCAGTTTTTCTGGAAGTTTAATGTCCTTTGTTTGGATTACGATGGATAAGCGTTAGTGAGATATTCAGTAACTTTAATTTTATTTGTGGAGATATTTAAATGTAGGTACTGACTGTGTTGGAATGTATTTACAATAGTACTGAATTGAAGATTGGTTGAGTAGATCAACGGTAAAGAGACAATTTATAAAGCAAGCAAAAGAACAATTTATATTTAATGTCTCAAATTAAACATACAGTTAAATTCTTTCTTTCTTCTGACCCTATATGGTTTTTAAGATCGATGATGATTTTTTTTCGAAGGGTTGTCCCATCATGACATCCAATGTCTTCTCCCACCTTAGGTGAGGCGAGAGGGAGAGTCAGACTCTACTTCGCTACTTCGTTTATAATAACTACAAAATGTTTATAATTGCAAACAAATATGATTTTATATGTATACAGATATATAATCTTCCTTAATTCACTTCTTACAAATCCCTCAGCGTGCTCGCTATTTGTGATACTATGAAGTTCATTGATAAATATTTATCTAGGTATAGCATGCCTCTCTTTCTAACAGATATAAATAATTCAAGGTTCTATCTCTCTCTAACAAATCATTTGTTTATCATTGCTTAGGAATTCTATATGTTTGTTGCCAAAATATGAAATCTAAAGTGGATGTGCAACTTGTTCAATGCAAAATCATCCTTAGGATTTATGAAACAAGGTAGGTATTTCAAAACACTAAGTTGCAATTGACGCAATCTGAAAAAGTTAAAGAATTTAAGCAAGAAGCAATCTGCAAAACTACTCTTAAAACAATATGCTAAACAGCTTAATTCAAATAATAAATTTGCATTACCTGCCTCTTGTCTGTAAAGCATAGAGCTCAATGTGTTTCAAAACATTGTAATATCACATTAACAGATATCTAGTATAACTTAAGTTAGGTTAACTTATTCTTTCAGGTACCAGACAGATAAAAATCAGATCTAAACTCAATACTACCTTATAAACTTTTTTAACAACAACAAAAGCGCATTTAGTTTCACAAAACATGGACATATAAATAATTTTGGGCGTAACCACGTACACAGAAGTGGAGGTACAAACCGACGTCATGTCAATTTATCTGCATGTTATCAATTTAACACAGAGATAAAATTATCATTCTGATAGGGAACGCGGCGCACCAACGCCGAAACTTGTATGTTTACGGCTATTTTTGGTATGCGGTTACAAGGATTTGGTGTACTACAAAATGGTTTCTGCATTGCATGTAGCGAATTAAATTGTGAATTGGAACTAGCTTCATGTTCTCATATAGGCGAAGATTGTGTGAAAAGTTTTTGTGAGAATAGAACGACTTGTATTAGGAAAATAGTTAAGTATATATTTGTATAATATGTATGTATGTATAGTAAGAAGAGATATGGAATATTTTTGAAAGGTTGCATAATGATTGAGGAGATTTTATCGGCACGCCTGAAGTACTGAGAGGGCAACTTATGAATGCTGTTAATTCCTGTTTAACTATGTTTTACTTATGTGTAATGTCAGTTACTTTAATTGCTTCTCTGCTGTTGTGACTGTTTAATTAAAGACCTACATAAATGATTGACTTATCTAACAAATTGAACCTGTTAGAGTTACTAAACATGTACCTTATTTTTGTACCTATAGGAACGTACCGGAGAGTTAGTTAACTGTTGAATGTATGTGTTATTATAGATAATATATCTTAATATAATTGTGCCTAATCAAAAGCTATCCATTTATAACAACGACAATCTTAAGTAAGTTATACAGATTGAAAAATATTGTTGCTGTATGTTGCTGTTGCATGTTTTTGAATATTTTGTTCTCAGCAGTTGTTAGTTGATTTCAAATGTAATGTAGATATGTATTTATTAAATGATTAGGTAATTTTTTCTTTGAATTCTTCTTACACAGTAAAGAAATTACCTACTGCAAATATACTTTCAACTTGCAACTAAGTTCGCTTAGTATTTTTGTCATAAAAGTTTTTTTTTAAGACAAATGCTTAAGAATTAAGAACGTTGTAATTGTATTTTAAAACAGGCGAATCTTTTAGACAAAATTTAGATCAGCTACAATATTATCAAGGAACCCTACAAATGATATCTATTTCATTTTAATCAATAATGATAAAATTTTATCAAAATTGTTTTTACTGCCGTCGCACTATTGTTATTTCTGTAATTAATTAGGTAACCTTATTACAATCAGTGAATGCAATTGTGAAAATACTAATTATAACTGTTATTATGAGATTAAACTCATCATTCAAAACCTTCATATAGGTAACTGATAACCACTTTTTAAGGTATAAGCCGGTAAACGAGCAGATGGATCACCTGAATGCAAGCAATCGCCGCCGCCAATAGACACCCGAAACACCAGAGGCGTTAGAAGTGTATTGCCGGTCTTTTAGGACTTATGTGCCAGATAGTTTTGAATCCAAATTACATTATTTATTTAAATTTATCTGGTACATAACAGCTATCCAGACATTGTAAAATTGGTCCCAATAAGTTTAACTGCCGCATTCAGAGACATTTAATGATTACTTAAACTATTCCGTAGTAACAATTTTGTATCTAAAACAATTGCTAAGGACTGGGTTAAGTTATAATTAAATTACCTACTCTGGGTGTGGTAGTAAATTACATTAGTTATACCTAGGTAGGTAAGCCTGCCTACTTCTTTGAGAAAATTATTTGTAATTGTTGCGTTATTTTAAATGTATTTTTGTAGTAAATTGTAGTACCTAATAGTGTAGTATATTTTTGTAAGTAAACCATATTAAATGTGTTGTATAATATTGCATGTATTGCAAACTATGTAAGAACTCAATTTAATTTTAGGCTTAACCCCACCAAATGTTCCGGTATTAAGTATTTAATTGATCATGGGTGATATCTTTACAATTAATGAAATAAAATCTAAGTATAAAATAAAGTATAAGTAATTGTTAAGGTAAGTATCTACACTGCTAAAAATTACTCAACAATTTTTAGTCGCCATCTAATCTAGGCCTATAATTAGAAACCGATAGATTCAACCAATAAATTAATAAAACTTATACAACATTGTAGATATTGTATAAAATAATAATTTTATTTGATTTTCAAGGAAAGATAAAGTCGAGACTATATTGTGGTGCGAGGTAAAGTTATGAGTATTCCTTGGCAAAACGACGGAACAACTTAGCAGTGAACAAGCACTTTGCAACTTACTTAGACATGTACAGATTTATCCTGATCCAAAGTACACTCAAGGAAATTATTCTATACATAATATACTAAGAATTTAAAGCAAAAAGATAACTTATTGGTATTATAAATGTGAAAGTGTGTTTGTTTGTCTTTCACGTCGTAATTAAGCGATTTAATGGTCGATTGAATAGTGTTCTTCCTCGTTGCAACACTTTTTATTGGTACTTTTTTGTTGAAACTTTTTATAGTCTGGTGTCAATATTTTAGTGTCTGGATAATAACATCTTCTAAACCGGCAGGTGGAAAAACTACTTACTTAAATATAAACAAAGAATAATTTACTTTTAATATAAAGAGGAAATGTTTAATTGATTGTTAATCTGTATTAAAAATGCAGACCATTTTAAAAACAAGTATTTCCGTATTAAAAAAGTTGTTAAAAAGTACTTCTCAGAATTTACTCTGATATTTCTACAGAATAAAGACCTAGTGGAAAGTTTTCTACGTGGCCAAAGGTGAGAACTAAAAATTTAAATGGTTTAATGTAATTTACCTACTTGTATGATTTTTGTTTAGTAAAAGTAATATGTGATATTGATTGTAATGTTCTGAAAAGTACAATTTTATTTAATTATTTTATGGTAGGTATAGTTAAGTAAAGGTATAGTTGCAAGAATAAATATTTTTTTATT
Source organism: Spodoptera frugiperda (assembly GCF_023101765.2). Lineage (NCBI taxonomy): Eukaryota > Metazoa > Arthropoda > Insecta > Lepidoptera > Noctuidae > Spodoptera > Spodoptera frugiperda. The sequence continues at coordinate 9,955,326 of NC_064239.1, read as the reverse complement.
AATTATTCTTATAAAACCCATAGCGTTGGCAGTTAAAATTTTAAAAAATCTGATGTTGTCGATTTCTATTTAATTAAAATTATAATTGAATAAAAAATGTTTTTTAATAGTTTAATTCTATTAATATAAAATTGCTCTTATTTATGGAAACAATTAAGTCACATAACTTTAGTTTTTGTAGTTGTTTAAACTAAAGTAAAAATAAACAAATGGAATTGTTGCAATTTTTTGTTGTTCCTAATATAATATTTTTACCTACCTACATGCATTTCAATACTATTTGATTGTTCGCATTATGAAAAACTATCTTTATTTTCCAGTTTATTTTATAGGTAGTAATAAAATATGAATAGGTATATATTTTACGGAAGCAGATTATGTATTGTTCAGGATTATTTCTGTGTACTAAATAGTATTGTAGAGTACAAACCGGATAATTTAAAATTTCAATTAAGAGTTTTTATTCCAATAGGTGCCTATTTTGATATAGTTAAACTATTGATTAAAAGAAATCTTGTGCAAATTATATTTACCTAATAAAATAAGTAAGTATACCTAATGCAAACTTTTATTTTGACCACAGTACAATTACATTAGAACTTTGTTGCAAAGAGAATTTACTATAGACTACATAAGAGGGAGCTGAAACATAATGTTACTCCATGCTTTTACAGAAGTTTGTCATGGGTACAACCACTTAATCATATTAATCCTAGGTATTATAGTCACAGTAATTTAATAAGTAAGTAATATTATTCCCAGCGTAAATATTGGCACCTCTCAAGTTAAACAACAGTAAGCATCAGCTTTACTGAGCAAGCAGCCAGTAACCTGTTTGTCATACATATACTTTCTACTACACACATCATAATACCTAATTAAGTGGGATTACTTGGTCACTTAAATATACGCGCTGGAATTATAACTATCTTAGTAATACGCGGCACTCAGCACCAGCCAGGAAGTACGCGACCGACGTTATTTATTTATTTATTTACAAATATTTCACTCAGACCACGTTCAGCGAGGATTTAGCAACCAACCAGACAGTTTCGAATGAAAACTTCCCAATCCACCTGTCATAAGTAAAGCCAAACAAGTGAAACATGTGCCGGCGAACATACTCACAGACAAATATCGGAGACGGCGCGGACAGGTGACACTGGCGAGCTGGTCGGTTCCTCGGCACGCTGGGTCACAGTTTGTGTACACGCAATCCGATGATATCCGTCATAATCTGGTACAAGCCGCGGGATTACGCGACCACGCGCACGCCCGTCACCCACTAACGTATACACCAGAGAACAAACCAAATACGAATCCGATACCGATAAATCAAAGCGCACGATCGCGGCGACGTCGCTTATCCGCTAAATCCTGTCGGGATCGCGTAAAAAATACTAGTATTAAAAACAGTCTTAAGTGGGCTTACGTACGCGGCGCGTTGCGGCCCGCGCTGGCTCTAATCTCGGCCACTTCCCGGACCAATTTGAACCTAACTCCACCACTCTATACATCATCCGGAGCGCGCCCGCCCACCGCGCCTGCCCGCGGCCGCGCGCACTCATACCCTCGTCTCGCTCACTCGCACCGTTCCGCCTATACCCGTCTCCCTCGCCCTGAAATCTCGCCACACTGAAAATTCAGTGCGTGCAGCGCCGGCCTGCGGGGAGGGGGGCGCAGTCAGCTGGCCGAACTTGTGCGAATAAAATCGACTTTTTATCGCCTCGATGACGCTTCGTGACGTCACTGTTTACTTCTGCCCGTGAAGTGTGGACACTGGATCTTTGACGGACTACTGTGACGCAACCGTGCTCGCATTTATAACTTTTGGAAAATATTCCATTCTACTGAGTTCGTTTACTAGAGTATAGTTCTTTGATTTTAAATATCTTAAGTTGCTTAAGTGACACAAATAATAAGAAAATTTCATCTTTTGTTCGAATAGAAAGTAAATTGGACTACATCATCTGCATTAATAAATCGTGTTGTAAAAACTCATTTAAATTGTGTAATATGTTTTCCTTATAGCGTAAAATAATTGCAGTTTAAATCGCGTGGCGTGCACCGGAGTCGGGCGCAATAAATCGCTAGCTCGCTCCCGGTTCGCAACGTAAACAGATCGGGCGCATTAACCGCGCGTCGGCGTACATAAAGAGAGCGGTATAAATATAAAGTTCCCACTCGCCGCCGCGCAAACTTAGCTAAACAACGCCATAATTGCCTTCATTACTTAAATTACTGAAATTATTTATTCAAAAAGCTGGCAACATTTAGCCAGTGACGGCTCCTCCCTCAATACAGCACTGGGCCAATGGACAGTAGCGAGAGCGCGGGGGGCGGGGCTTCCGCCAATATGGCGGCAACCTTCTCGTAGCGCTCGCTCCTGTACGCTCGCCGCACGTCGCCGGTGCATGCTGTTTCAGTCTGTTTTCACGCGTCGACTTTCACGTGTTTTCGAGTGGTTAATTAGTTTGGCATTGTTAATGAGTGCGACTGTAGCAGGCAGCGGAGCGGAGTGTCGCTACGCAGCCTCTACGCGGCAGCTACGCGGCGGCTACGAGCTACGTGCGCGCGTACCGGCGACCGCGCGCTGCCGTCGGCGGCACATGTATGGGCGCCGACGGCAACCGACCGACGGGCACATGAATGTTCCTTCCTTGTTAACTAGCCTTCTATTTAACTAATATGCAACATCCAAACCATGTTACCAATAACAAATCTTTTTAACATCTTTGTATTCTACTTCTAGTGATTTAAGTGCACATGTAAATAAAATAAACCACTAAAGTACTTCATGCTTAATTACTAGAACAATGTAACACTATAAACAAGCCTAATAAAATAATGCATAAAGTAAATTGTGATAAAATTAAAGAAAAATAAAAGCTTCGGTGACATTAATCACTATTATCACGTAGGTACCTAAACACCAGACGTGTGGGTAGTCATTATCCATTTAACCAAGTCATAATTTATCTTGATAATGTATTGATTAGGGTAAGGCAGTTGTTCTACATTTTAGGTCATCCTTAATAACCAATAGGTCCAATACACAAAACATAGGGCAATAAAACTTTAAACCTAGATAACTGGAAGTACATTATAATGCAATAAAGACGATAATGCAACTGTTATTGCTGAGTACCTAATTAATATTTAATGCACATTTTAAGTAAGTACATAATTTATTATAGTAACTACGAAGTAATATCAACTTTAACATTCAAAAACATTCTGATTTTTTATCAAATACAGACATCAAGATCCTTTACGAAGACAATATGTATCAGTACCTACTCAACATATGGTATAATTTAATTTAAAAAACACCCAAAACTAATTTTGAACTTAAACAATAAGATGATTCTAACAACTCAAACCATTAACAAAAAATAAAGACAAAAGAAAAAGAAACATAGGTACCGGCCAAATTGAGAACCTCCTCCTTTTTGGGAAGTCGGTTAAAAAGAATATAGAATTACCATCAAAGAGTACAATTTTTGAACTAAGAGTTGAATAAACCTATGTATAACAGTAATTGCTAAACCAACGAGGCCTTTAAAATGAAAACATTTCATTTTCATAAAAAATATTAAAATTCGTGCGCAAAAGCACGTTTCATCTGGATCGATCGTATAACTCGATACTAAAATTTATCAAAATCAGGACAGCAATTTACCATGACATCGTAAAAATAAACTTACTTACTTACTTATGCCAGGTGCTTCGTTGGTCGAATGGTCGCAAGTGCGACTGCCGGGCAAGGGGTCTCGGGTTCAATTCCCAGGTCGGGCAAAGTATTGCTGGGAATGTTCGGTTTTTTTTTTGGTGTCTGGAATTGTGCCCAGTATATGGCAATAGGCTCACCCCCTATTACATGGGACTTCACAAATGATGAAGAGTGGGTGTACACTGTATAGCGGCATTACGTGCCGTAATGTAAGGATAGGATGAAATGCGTACCAATTTCAGACTCTTAACTATATATAGTACGATATGAAGATAATCGGTTGTATAGATAGAGCGAAAAGAGGTAACACATATTGACTAATCAAACTTACTGACCCATAAATAATACATAGGCATTTAGTTTAGATTTGGCATTCTGTTTAAGAAGATTTTTTTAACATTGCTCCACACTATGATATTCTCCTGTATCGTGGGTGCGTTTACAGACATACAATTTCACATACACATGACACCCAGATCCGAAACAACAATTTGTGGATCAAACAAAGAGTTGCACCGTGCGGGAATCGAACTCGCTACGCGTTGCGCGACAGCCAGTTGCCCATCCACCGCGCCAACCATGCAGTCAGTTTAGATTTGGGATTCTGTTTAAGAAAAACTCTTTAAACTAACAATTTCTTTTGATAAAATCGGAAAACTTAAGGGAAGTCCATAAACATAAACATTATAAGCATTATATTATTATTTTTTTTATAACGTCACGCCTTTAACCCCCGAAGGGGTAGGCAGAGGTGCACATTATGGCACATAATGGCAATGTACATCCACATTTCACAATTTATGTTGTAAGTCCCATGTAATAGGTGGTGAGCCTATTGCCATGAACTGAGCCCATTTCCAGACTCCGTGCTACCACTGAGAATTTTCTAAAAACCAAAGAAAGCCCAGTAATACTTCGCCCGGGAATCGAACCCGAAACCCCTTGCCCGGCAGTCGCACTTGCAACCACTCGGCCAACGAGGCAGTCATTATTATTTTATTTAGGTATATACCTACCTTTGTAGGTCCGTCCACTTGAGACAATTGTGACGTAGGTACGTCAGCGCTCGTCAATGAGAGACTGTCTGAAGAGACCATCTGGGTGTTACTAAAAATAGACACCTTTTTATAACAAGGATAAAGTGGGCGATAAAAATTGTTACAATATAAAATGCTCATAGATTTAGTTCTTATAGATATATAAATAGATAGAATAGGAATGATGACGGGGTATGATAATTAAAAATCTATTTAGTCCGTCAGTTAGGTAGTAATAAAAAATATTTGACACGTATTTTTACCATATAACAATACTTAGATAAAATGAATCAAAGCTTAGAAGTGGGAGCAAATACGTATAGATGTGATGTCACGCGATATTTCAAATCAATATATCTTCGAAAGTATTTATTTCCGTAAGAAAATAAAAAATACGTGTCTTATGTTTTAAAATAATCTCCAAGATGGACATTAAAATAAAATAAATCATCCACAATTATTTTCGGTTTGCCTAATATGAATGACGCAAATTTTTTTGGCTTTAATTCCTAAATTAGATAAACAATTAGACTCTGCCTACAGGAATAAAAAGTAGGAAGTAACAAAGGTGTACGGCGAACCTCAAAAATTGATGAAAAATGAGATCAACAAGTACTTGAAGCTAAGTAGTGTAATCAGAAGCGACTTTTGTATGATTATTTGTAAAATTATGTGTGTGAGATAGTAAATTTCACTGCCTTACTCACAGATATTATAATGATAAGTTAAACTATTCCTTAGTAACAATTTTGTTCCGAAAACAATCGCTAAGGACTGGATTAAGTAATCATTAAATGACTCTGAGTGTGGCAGTAAGTTTGATTATTTTCTATTTGACCAGGCAACTGACCTTTCGCATTGATTTTTTTTGTTTATCATTGTTTTACCCATCGTATGGAATAAACCATATAAGCTTGTGCTTGATGAATCTCTCCCCGCACCTATACATACATAAAACTCTGCCGTTACTGTGTGACTGACTGACAGACAATGCACAGCCAAAACTACTAGATCTAGGAAGCTGAAACTTGGCTTTTATTTTTATTTAGGTATGTAAGGGAGCAGCAAGAGAGGGTTTCCTTAAATTAACGGGAAAAACGGAAATCACTAATTATGCATACGAAGTCGCGTGCAGAAGCTAGTACATAGTTAAGTTCGAGAAGTACATCGTTCATACAGTTAATCACATACATCTTCTCCTCTAATAATATCTTCTGATTTATTTCGATGCGGGATCCAAGACAGTCATTAATGTCCCTGGGACGCGCCGGACTTCAGTGTTCCGGTGTTTTCATGGTTGTATCTACTGTAGATCCTGGCTTACAGGAATTGCAGCGGTTTTGGGAGAGTTTGGCGAGCTTGTCCCATAAAGAAAGTTAATCACACAAAATCAATATTTACTAACAAAAACATATGCCATATTTATAGGATTTGCATCTATTGAATAGAAAACACCGACATTATGACCGGTTCTAATATATTGTTACCCCTCCGACAAATATTATTGATAGAACTTACCCTCCCCTCTAACCTAATAAATAATCACACCCATGGGACGTTAAATTTATGTTTTAAACTTACAATTGTAGCCGAAGAAATTCTCCGGAAGGTAATGGATTTGTAATAGAGTTTAGAAGATTTAATTTATATGTTTAAAGATTTTTATAAAGAGTATTAACCTGTAGTATGCCGGAGCCGGAACGCAGATTCACGCGAGACACAATGTGTTTTCTATTGTCTTATATATCGGCAGATAAGAGGTTGACAGCCAAAATACATAAAATATACCCTTAAAGTTAAGCAGTAGGTGTATCTGTACCTATCCTTTGTCCGACCCAAGAATCGAACCCACTTAAGCAGTCGCTCTGCCAACGAGGTAGTACTTATTAAATAAATTACCTTCCAACTTAATAATAGTCTTGCCTTGATTAGTTTCCTTAATTTTTCAGCTAAAGTTGCGCCAATTCCAAGTTTGGTAACTTTTCAGTAGTCTTCATTTCGCCCCTTTGCTATAAATCACAAAAGAGTGGCTACTGCAGAATACCAACCAGACGGGCTTACTTACGCTGATAAATACGTACAGAAACTTATAACTTGGGCAAAGAACAATGATCGATTTACTGAATTCTTCTCAAATATAATTTACTTGTTCCTAGTTAATCACACTCCACACTACATTATAAACGTGAAAGTTTGTTTGTTTGGATATTTATCCGTGAATCACGCTGTGCAACTAATGAACAGATTTTTATGAAATTTGGTATACAGGTAGATTTTAATGTGTTTACAACGGGAACGCGGGCGAAGCCACTGACAGAAACTAGCATTTATTATAAAAATAAGTATTTACAACAACTGAAGTTGGCACCCCTTTCGTTGTATCTATCCTTGTCTAATTAAAATCTTACGAAATTGACTAGAAACGATCTCACTACTACCTACTTTTGCGAAGTTCCAAACCAAGATTATCTTACATTATTTATTAAACTGAAGATTAACAGTCTCACCTATAAAGTGTTCATAGGCGGCGCTAATCGCTTACCATCAGGTGATTCGTTTTTAACCATAAGGAAATTCGAAGACCTGTTCTACACAACACAACATAACATTTTATTTCATAACATCAAAACCTGACGTAAGGTTTACAACATGACGTAAATATGAGCTGGTACGAGTATAAGTACTACGTAGAGGCTAGCTGCAGAGAGTGAAGATTACCTCCAGATTAGGAGTAAGACTATAATCCTGCGCTTGCCATCAGCGGCTGAACTTGACCGAGACGTGCATCCGAACTGCTTATGCCATACGTTTGGAACGACTTATAGTGCAGAGGTTAGTTGAAATATCGTGTAACATATTAGTATAGAGTATACAGTGTTATTTTATCAACATACGTGTAGTGTAATGTTCTTGACTAAATATTTAAAGCTTTCAAGAAAAGAGTTTATTCGTTTTTAAAAGGCCGACAACGCACCTGTGACCCTTCTAGTGTTGTGGGTGTCCATGGGCGGCGCCGGACGCTTAACATCTGGTTTGCCCCCTAATCCATAAAAATGTTGTTTGCTTTAAATGCTCTAAATTTATGGCGGCATCTAAACATCATTACTTACAAAAGACATTTTAATAAATCAAGAATTTCGGTAATGCAATATTTTAATTACATTTTGCTCCTATATTGAGCAAAATGTGAAAATCCAAAATACATAATATGTTTTTTAAACTAACGAGTACCGTACCGTACTTATTAGCCCTCGCCGTCGTTAGTTTATTCGTTAATATTAAATTAACGTTTAAAACTCGAAAATTAGTAGTTTACATGAAGAAACTAGTATTAAGACCTTCATTTTCAACAACACAATTCCTAAAATACTACATTACTGAAGTACTACTACGAACATAACAAGAAACTCGATATGAATATTTAAAACAACCTAACTAAAAGAAAACGTGAAAAACTAAGGGGAAATTAGTCTTTCATAAAAGTTTTTACTGGACAGTATTTATGATAACGATGATTTATGTACAAGTAATGTCCAGAATATACTTAATAGTCATAATCCTTTCGGCTAATTATTATCAGTTAAGCTATCAACTGCAATGAGAATACAAAATTGATATAATAAAAGGATTAAATGCAACATTCCAATCTTATCCTGCAAGTATGTCAAAAGTATCCGGAACTGCGGACTACCTACGGATTACCGGGCTCGAAGGGCAGGAGTAGGAACGGGGTGGTTTTTAGTCAGCAAGAGTCTGACACTACCTCTCGCCTTGGCCAGGGCGGACGTCATTGGATGATTTTCTTACTTGTTCAAAAAGTATGTCAAAAGTACAAAATAAGAATATAAGTTGAATCCGTCGTATTTTCTCATGAAATTAGTTTTTTTTAACTTGGACACAAGTTAAAAAAATATATATGAGTGTAAAGCAATGTTTTAGTAATTTTGACTAAATTACATTAATTCTGGTACTAGACCCGATTGAATCAAAAATCTGATCCTCGATCTTTGCACATGCGACCATTGCATTCGACCTACACGATCTAGACGTTTTTTACTGAAATGGAAAGTTTAATCAAGATAGAATTTAAGTATTCGACAAAAGAAGAATGCTTTTAGATAACAAATATAATATTTGGAAAATAAAATGTCATGTAGAAGTGCAAGAACAAACCTGCAGCTGGCTACGAATTTTGCTACGAAGTACTACGAAACACAAAAACCGAAAACCACCCGTTTTGTAAAAAGGATAGCCATTTTTCACCAATTATTTTACAAATCCTATATAAGAGGGCTTAAACTTACTTCCATACAACGGGCAATATCAAAATATCAAGCTCAGTGTTATTTTTAGAAAAATTAACGAAAACCTAATAAAATTGCTAGGTACCAAACGTACCTTAATTATTTTATCCTATGTTGTCAGGTTTAAAAGACAATACGGTATCTAAAAACGAGAAAAGCGTCATAGAAATAACAAACAAACATACATGAATACATAATTTATCATAATTACATAAAAATAACGCGATTCACATGGTTCGGATTAACACGGGGTTGCACTCTTATCAGTACTATAAATGAGCAATAAATCTAAACGGTTATCTCTGCCACCGAGTTTCGGTACTAATACTTTGATGCCAATGTCATTACTGGCTACCTTATTGTACAAATATTTTTTACATTTGGTTATAAAATACTTGAGGTACCTATTGTAAGGAGTGATAAATGCGACATGTCTTGTGCGTTTTTTTTTAGATCCACAACTGTATTTTTGTCGTTACTAAAACGCTGGAATGTGGATTAATTAATTTTTTTTATTTATTTATTGAATCTCATCTAAAACTACCATTACAGGTTTCCCCCAATGCAATAGAAAGGCCATAAAACTAAGTCTAATTACAAAGAAGCAAAACATAAAAAATCATACAAAATCTGAACAAAGTTATTATGAAAAAACCTTAATAAATATAGAAAGACATAGATGCTTTCACATTGAGTATTAAGATGATTTGTTTATTATGCAGTTTGGTAGGGGTACCTAAATCTGTAATTTGGAAAAATCTCTACTAAAAGTACCATTATCTCAGTGAAAAAGCTCGTAGAAAGGAAATTCAAAACAAACCTCGCAGTATACAACTTACCTACATATTAAAATTTAGTTCAGTCAACCGACAATCTCTCTCAAATGTGAAAGTTTGTTTGGATGTTTATCCGAAACTACAGAACTAGTTTTGACAAGATTTGGTATACAGACAGGGTATGAGCTGACTTGGGCTACAGGACTTTTTATCAAGGACGTAAGTAAAGCCTCAGGCAGAAGCTAGTTTTTAATAAATATGCAAAAATGATGAAAATCTAGAACATTGTTAAGAGAGCCATGCCAAGAGCCCATAGTTATAAGCAGCATGCAAGCGAGCAGATTGCCGAATGTAAAGTGAGTGTAAGTAGCACTCAATCAATTAAAGAATTATTGTTCGTTCTATAAAATAAGCATCGTATATCCGTTTAGGTATAAACATAGCAGTATCAATAGATATATATTTACTTAGTAAAGCCCATCAATAACCATAAATTAATACAGATTATATGTCTTAATCTTATCACAATTGAAGATATTTTAGCATAATCTGGAATTGCACTTTATTATCTACCAAAAACTACCTGGTCATAAATAATAATATTAATGCGAATGGAATTTGTTTACAACCAGCAAGTTGGTTGCCTCTTTACGCTTCATCTAATCGATGCTATCTTCTTGAAATTTTTCATGCGTTCCTACATTTGGAACAACGAAGAAGGACATCCTTACATCATAGAAAATATTTGCAGGCAAAGCCACGGGCAGAAGCTAGTATTATTCATACGTACTATCGAATATTGTAACTTCTACCTTACACTAGGAAATAAGACTTGTTTGTAAGGGCTCACAGATACGACTGCGGATTAAGTAATAAAAGTGCGCGCCAAGAATAAGCGAAACAATTCTAAAGCATATTTGTTGAGTGATTTTTAAATATTTCGTCTATTTGTAATGTTAAATCCCACCCAAAACATAAATGTGAAAGGCTGCCAAGTTCGATAATATTGGAATTTTTCGCCTATAAAAGAAGTGAGATCTAAATAAGTACCAAGTTCCATACACAGACCTCAGTTAAAAATGATATAACAAGTTGGCAAGTTTTCACACACTTTGTTATAAACCTACTAAACGCAATGAGTCAAGTATATAATTATCTATTAAAACTTGCCAAGTTATATCATTTTTAACTGAGGTCTGTGTATGGAACTTGGTACTTATTTAGATCTCACTTCTTTTATAGGCGAAGAATTCCAATATTATCGAACTTGGCAGCCTTTCACATTTATGTTTTGGGTGGGATTTCATTTATTTTTGTAAGGTTTATTTTCTTTTTTTCTTATTTTACTTTACTTTGACTAAATACAAACCTTCGTAACGAATTTTAGGTCGGTACGACCATTGGAAGATATAGATAAATTTTTTGTTTTAGTTCCTTAGGGGTATGAATTTACACCTTCATTATTTTTAAAACCGACTCACACTTGGCCATTTTCAGATTTTTTCCTTTACCTTGACCTAAAGACCTACCTCCATGCCAAATTTCAAGTCAATACGACCATTGGAAGTGGTCTAGGTTTTTGATGAGTGAGTCAGTCAGTGAGTGTATAGTAAAAATAGCGATTTTCTGACGTCAATATCTCAAGACCTACAATAGGTACATTAATGAAATTTTGTATTTTAGATAAGTAAGTAGATCTCGACAGATACTAGAAATTTCATATGCGTAGATAAAATAGATTTTGAGTTATAGGTGGGTCGAACTTGGCCCGAAATGGTTCGTGTAATATAACCCACGGCAGGTGTGTCGGTTTTTTTGCTCGAACTTGGCGGACACACTGCCGTGTGTCTAGATGAGATGTAAAGGTTTTTAAAAACAATTTACGAATTATTTTTAGTGTTTCCATTTCGTAATGTATCATTTGTTGTGATATACAATCAAATGGGCGGGTCAATTAATACCTACATCAATTTTCGGTATCGGCCATGCACCGAACATAATCCCGCTTACTTTCCTTTACTACATTATCTGTAGGTGTGTGTGACTCGTTGAGTCACCATGGTGCCAATGTTCGACAGCGGAGTTGCAACATGAGCAATCCGCCCATCACATACTCTGGGAGTGTGGTCTCTGGCAATCTGAGCGTAACACTATGTTAGATAATTTAATTGTTTCATCAGGTGTAGTCTATTATACGGACCTTGTGGAGTCTAGAACGAATTTCCGTGCGTTTAGGCGTTTTTGCCATACCTATTATTGGAAGCAAGTATAACAGCTCACACATAGGACCCACTTAGTTTTAAGTCAAATTTCCGTGGTGCTTGGCGACTGGGCTTCTCCCAGTTGTGGAGTCTCTTTGTGCCTTAAGGCTTAAGTCATTCTGTCTCCTGCATTAAATTCACCGAGGGAAGTGGAAACTATCGTTTTCTTTTCTTCTCCTCTAATAATATCTTCTGATTTATTTCGTTGCGGGATCCAAGACAGTCATTCATGTCCCTGGGACGCGCCGGACTTCAATGTTCCAGTGTTTTCATGGTTGTATCTACTGTAGATCCTGGCTTACAGGAGTTGCAGCGGCATGGGAGGTTGTGGCGGGCTTGTCCCATAAAAAAAAAAGTGTGTGTGAGATCAACAAGGACATGAAATCAATCAGTTCAAAATAAATAAATTGACAATAAACAATAGTCTCGGCATAATATAATAATAAAGGTTTAAGTGTCGGAGAGTCATGCTTCGGCACGAATGGGCCGCTTCAACGGGAGTGATACCACGGCCTCACAGAAAACCGACGTGAAACAACGCTTGCGTTGTGTTTCGTTAAGTGAGTGAGGTTACCGGGCCTACCTTTCCCAATCTTCTCAATCCCCGATTCCCCAACAACCCTTAAATTCCTAACTCCCAAAATACCGGCAACGCACGTCGGCAGCGATTGCTTACCATCAGGTGATCTGTATGCTCGTTTACGGGCTTATACCATAAAAAAAATGATTTTGCAAACACACACTATTTATATACGTCATCAGTGTAATTACGAGCCTGACACCTGAACAATACCTACCTCCATATATATTGAACAACATGAAAACACAACGTACCTATATAAATGTACCATACAAAGTATATAAAATGTACTCTCAGTAGCTCCTAACAAAGTAACGTCATGATGATGTACGCCAAACAATTTGTTTGTCCCTCTTTTGTCTGTTGTCTGACGATGCCGCGCCTACATTCCGCTTAATTTATTCCCTTTGAATATTCAAACCGTTAGCTCCTCAATACTCATTTAATTTTCTAATATAGGAATAGGAACTCGCAAGATAATATTTTGCTAAAATCTCAGCCGATTGTAACGTCTTTGTTTGTGGTGACCATGCTTCTAAGTTATTGATGTTTTACGGAGAACGAGATCGTCATAACTGGATAATGCTCATAACACGTATTTTTAAACCTGTTAAAATATTGTAGAAGTAGTCTACTGAGAATGAAATGCACATATGAAACCTATCTTAAATAGACGAAAGTAATAAATGTAACAAAATTATATTCCTGTAAAATAAAAGTATCAATTTGCAGTAATTTGTCAATTTGACCATTCTAAAGCTGGACAATAAAGAATGTTTATATTTTAAAAGGTGTTCACTAAAACTACAACTACACTTTATTCACAACAAACTACGAGACATGTACATGCGTACTTACCTACGATTACGCAATAAAACATAACGTTCCATTTTTATCCTACAACCATTAGACCTCATGGTAAACCGAAAGTACGTAGGCAAGAGATCCCTATTATTAATCATTTCGTTCCTTTAATGAATGGAAATTATGCAGATTCCGAGCCTGTAACACAATGGGAGCGATCTTTAGCGCCTCTCCCAAAAGATGAAGGCTTGCGACCAAAACGTGCCTACGTGCTTCCATTCTAACAAAACACCCTCTTTATTTTATCGAGATAAACAATACAATGTACTTTGCAAACCTTTTTAGTAGGTATATGTTTATGTAGGGGGCTACCGACACATGTATTGATTAGCTACAACACTCATGAAGTAGAAATCGGATGAAAGACTTTAACAAGTGGAACAGGTACAACTCACAAAAAATACAAATTCATTTATTAATTAAGACAACTTATAGACAAAACAATGAAGATTATTAACATTTTGTATTTAAATTACACTAATATTATAAATCTTTCAGTTTCTGTGTTTGGATGTTTGTCTGTCAATCACTCTGAACTACTGAACAGATTTTGATGAAATTTGGTATACAGACAGGGTATGAGCTGACTTGGATCATAGAATACTTTTTATCCTACAGAGACGCAGTCGAAGCCGCTGACACATATTAACACGTCCACGAAATAAAACATAAGAAAAATATCCTATTGTCTGGTAGTGGCAGCAATGATTTATTTAAATAATATTAGCGAAATCAGTAGCGGTAACAAAGTACACTTTACTCCCCGGGTTCAAAAAAGAAACATAACAAAATCAATACCAAAATTCAGAATTTAAATATTTCGGCTCTCTAGTCGGTATATTAATAGAATCGGCTTAATCGTTATCAATGCGATCGAGTATGGGTGTGGCCAAATTTCGCGATATCGTGCGAATTACGAACGTTGTACTCGCGAAATTGAAAACGATGACGTCATCCCACGGTAGCGAATTAATAATTATTTTTATGGCACTGCTACTTGGCATTTACTTTGGTATTACTACTATGGTTATCTCAACAGAAATGTTTAATCTCAAAATACTGAGCATTTTAACCCGTAGCCCGACCACCAATTGTGATGATGGCAAACCCTCTAAGCGCCTGTTTCACCACCTTTATATAAATACGCGATAAACTGATGTGATTTGTATGAACTATCCCTTAGTTCGTACAAATTTTGTCGTTAATTCTTTATTAGGACATTGTAAAACAGGCCCTCAGTCTTGCAGTAATGCGGAGCCGCAGAAAACCTGATGGGTTGCCGAAGCTCCGGCTCAAAAAGCAGGAGTAGAAAAGGGGTAGTTTTTGGTCAGTAAGAGTCTGACTCCACCCTCTCGCTTTGCCCAAGGCGGAGAAGACATTGGATGATACTCCATCCTTTAAAAAAGTCTAGCACTGGACTATCACAGGCTCTTGATAACAGTGATCATTAACAATCTAGTAAATATATTCGAAGTATTTCTTTTCCCCTTTTTCATATCATTATTTAAGGAAATATAAGATGGAAGCGCACTAGGACCTAAATTAATTAGAACGAGACTTGAGTCGCAGCGAACTTCGCAAATTGAGATCTTATCTTTTAATGCGGTCGCTCCGGACTCGTTGATTTATTTAGAGAATCGCCTTTCATTACCAATCCGTACCCTTTCCTTACTTATCTGAGAACATCTAGATCGAATAGCTTGGGCTAACGGACCTTGGGTGGTAGCAATTAGATGGTACTTATACCTACTAATTTCTAGGCTAAGTATAAACTTAATATTCCGGTAAAAGTCATGTAATTATGTAACATTAACTTGGTTGTCAGTAAAATTTTATTACTACGATCGGCCTAGATTGGGCTCAGCTTTAGACTGTAAGTATGACCCGGAGCTGCAGACTATCAGGGTTACCGGAGTTCTTCCGACTCGAATAACAGAAGTAGAAACGAGGTAAACGAGGCGAGAGCTCTCGCCTCACCCAAGGCGGAAGATCATTAGATGATTTTCCCCTCTTTAAATGTAAACACACAACGTATACATGTTGGAGATTGCGTTTTAGAAGTTACAGGTAAGTACCTAGGTTGTGTCCGAAAAAAAGGGGCTAGAGACGAGTACCTTGCCTGTATGTTATGGAACTCTAACAACACAAATCTAAATCCGATTTGCTACCTACACTGATAAATCACAGACTGCAACTAATATAATCAACAGAAATAACGAATAACTATATTTAAGGCAAAGATCACACAAACAAAAATCTAACACCTCAAGAAAATACTGGTATATAGAAGGTACATTCATTTTACCAGAATTTTGTAAAGTTTATGTAGATAATATGATTATTTCACCCCAAATACTGGACATATCCAGTTTTTGTATCATAGTGGACTTCGAATGACCTTTACCTAATCCAATAAATCGAAATAAAATATACAAAACAGTTATCACATTAGATAAGAACGCAAAACTGATTGGATGTGCGCCTGATATCCGAGTACGTAGGTTATTAATTCCGCAAACAAAATCAAAACAACGAGGCATCAACTAACCTCGAAGCTCAACATAAATCCATCAAGCACCAATCCTTGAGACACTCAAAACTAACCAAAGTACCCAAATTGTATTTACAACGTCTTTAAAACAATTAATTAGTTATTTGATTCGCAGACAAAGACCGAAGTTTAATTGTCCCATCAATAAAGCAAGGGGAAGATACAGTAATGGAATAGTTGGCGGGACTCAATCACATGGCTCGTAAACCCATAACTATAGTTCCAGGGAGTTACTTCCACTACATATAATTAAGATTGAATTTATCGTGCACGTCTCGGCGTCGTGTCGTTACGTTTAACTAGCGTTTCACTATGTTGCTTGTTGCTGTTGTGTTTTCTGTTGCTAAGTTGCGAATTGATTTGTAAGAATGTACCTAATTTAAAATATATTAATTTTTAAAATGTATTTGTAATTTTTTGTTGTTAAGTAGTTTTAAGTCTTATTAGTTTTATATATGTAGTTGCATACAACTACAATTAATAGCGTTCAATTGTCTCTACCTACCCCCTGGGAACAGGTGTGAGGTTATGTAGGTATGTAATCCTATAAGTCTTCCTTTTTAAAATTAAAATAAAGTATAGTGAACAACAACCCGACAGAATTTTTATTTACTATTACGAACAAAACAAAATTGCACGTCACTACGGCACGGCAGGGTAAACCATAAATAACTTAATCCTAACACGCCGCAGAAAATCAATCTATTTCCCAAATGTGACAAAATTAGCGTGTAATATTTCCTGTTCGAATTATAAATGCCCTCGTTTCCCGGCAGTGTCCGCGGGCGAGATGAGACACACAATGCGGGGCGCGAGCCGATCACACGGCACGCGACGATCACGCGGCGGACACGTGCCCGCCACCAACCAATCCCTCTCCTCTACTTTATTCTACAACTATCCTCTCATTTAAGACTCGTGTCATCGGCGACATCGGCGACAGACGCAACGCCCCGTGTAAATTCAGTTTAGATTTCATCAACCACCCCCTCGTTGCGACATTTACAAAGCAAATATCGTTCCCAGATTGCATTATTATTTAATTGTTTCGAGTGCCGCTCAAAGAGAGCAGTCTTGTTTGATCCATTATGCATCAAATATTGTTCAACTCTTGTTTCATATTTCTCTTCAAAAGGAAAGTGTTTTCACGGAACATCGAACTCTTCTGATGTTATTTGAATTTTTAAACCCTGCGTTATTTTTGTTTATACATAAGTAAGTGTTTACCTATTTGTATATTTTTGTATTGATATTAATTATTCCACCAGATAGGTAATGCACATTTACGTTGTTTCAGAGTAATATCCAAAACGCGATAGTCATGATGAAAGAGCGCGAACCTGGTGCAAAGTAAAGCAGCGGCCATACATCAGCCGGCTCCATTCTAATGGTAATTCGGGATATACGCGCGCCCGATATTGTTGGCCGGTCCCTTCTGCCGTAACAAATGTTTATTTTATACACAACGCCACTAACAATAGTGTGCAAATACCTAAACACCGTAAATGGTGGCGCGATGCGATTTAGATGATAATGCTCGCAGAAATAATAATGGGAGGCGTTTGTGATTGTGCGTTCTGTTTACAGTGCGGTCTGCGGTCCACCGTGTGCCGGGTGCGTGCTGCGCTCTACTGTTTGTGTAGCTAAATTATTTTCTTTTACTTTTTACCAATGACTGATGCTATTGTAGAAGGTTGGGAAGAAATTATCATATAAGTATCTAATATTTAAATGCGATTTTAATTTGGTAAACATGACGAAAAACACTTTGATCGTATCGTAGCTTCCCAACGAGTATTACAAGCTCAATCGATAACAAGAAAATAATATCTACCTACTTACAACATGACTAGAAAATCCACTTTCCTTCAAAATGTTTGCTTAATATTATTTATAATACAGAAAAGGCCTAAGTCTTTAACAAAATCAGGAATAAAACGTGAATGTTTTATGTAGGTTCAGGTAGCGGGGCGAGTGCCTCCACGTGCCTCCTACATGTTTAATTTGATATTGTTTAAAGACGGTGCGCCGGCTGACAGCCCTAACTCCCATGCATATTCATGTGGCGTGATTAATCATGGCGAACCTACCTCCCTTCACACACCTACTACATAGCCACCTATATACTTTGTTTATTATACAAACACCCACTGCGATGTTCAAATTGTGAGTTATTGGCTAAAACACGGCGAGTAAATTAGTTACGCGCGTTAGTGGTAATTTGTCGGCGGAATACTTCCTCAATTTTATGTTCTTTTTTTTCGCAATAAATTAACAGCAGCGCGGGGCTTTTCTTTCAATTTTTCTACTTTAATGATAAATACTCGTATTATTTCAAATTAAATGGTCATCGATCCACATTTTGCGTGTAGTCGTAAACTTCGTAGCCGCGGCTACGTAAGATTTGCATCTCGTAGCACATTAGCTACCTACATCATACTTAGCAGAAGTCTTTAAAAACCATTTGTCGGATAAATATTCTTTCATTCTTCCATTAATTAAAACAAACTAAAAGACCTCTAAATAGCATTTTAATCCCGCAAAACGAGGTTCATCAATTATAATAATTGATTACAAAAAAGCGGATGATTTATACATTCCTCACCCAGAGATTTTGTCGCGTGCCCTAATTTTTTTGTTAATAAAAAATAGTTTAGAGCGGCGGTAGTGAAAAGTCTTTGATGAATATAAAAAAAATGTGTAAATTAGCATAGAGAAGTAATAAAGAGTAATGGTTGATCGTGCATCTGCCGGTGGGCGGACATTCCCGCGATGCATGTCGGTTTTATGCTAATAGTGACGCTTTAACCGCGATTAGCGAATGTTATTACAAGAGTCATTGACGCGATGTACACGAGTTGTAAATTATTATAGTTTACTATTATAAATGTGGGCGAGATAACTTATAATTACAATCAGATAATACACTTATGGCGGTGCTTTTACATTTTTGCTATAATTAAGTAGACGTAACTATGTGAGAAAGAGTGTGAATCAAAATAAAGTTAGTTTTCTAAATGTGTATGAAATTGATATATTAAAATGTGATTAATTAACTCTTTACTTGCTTTTAAAGACAGAGTTTCGTGAAAATCGATCGTGCGTGGAGTAGGTAGATTAATTCAAAGGATCAAATAAAATTCATTGTAAGTGTAAAGTATTTGTATATAAAGAAGAATTATTCGAAAAATAGAGATTTTAGAATGTTTGCAGTTCATTGGTAAAAGTACAATATCTAATATTGCAGTTAATTAATACCTTACTACCTTAACTACTTTTACCTTAACTAGTTTTACCTTAACTAAAGTTATCTATTTTTGTATGACAACTATCTTGAGTGTCGGCAACGGTGTGGCTCGAAACTAGTCGAGCATTCTATAATAGTATACGAGAGTAAGTAGAATTATAATAATGATCTAGATTTTTCAACTTATTTGATCCAGGACTTCGTGAAATACCAGGAAGAAATTAAACGACGAAGACAAAGAACGAATAAAAATAATGAAAATTTGCAGCTACAGACTGTACAAAGAGAAATCTTCCAATTGGTACCTCACGAGGAAGATACAAGATCAAAAACGTTATCAGTAATGTAACACAAAGCGGGAGTGACACGTGACGTGGACGAGGCGGCGACGTCGTCGTCAATCGCGCGGCAATCCGTCAGCGCGCGCGCCGTCCCGCGGGACGCGCCGCGGGACTCGATTAGTGTCGCTCACTGACCCACCTAATTTGTAACTACTACTACAAAATACATGCTGCTTTTTGCAACTGCCAATCAAACATCGTCTGATAAAAATTACACCTTTAACAGTTTACCTAATAGTCAAATACTCAAACGTCACTCAATATTAAGACGCTCTCAAGAATAGTTTTGTCACTACAATTTTTTTATGAAAGACAGAGATAGAAAGATATTTAAGTTTAACTTAAAATTAAGTAGCGTTTCAGTATTGGAGCGTAAGTCTTTCTTTGCATCCAATCATTCATCACCATCTAACTGTTTCTTATGGTTAGTGTCAATAACCTATTGTAAAATAGGACATGTATGTAGTTCCTTTAACTAAGGTATAAGTCTATTTATTTATGGACATTTACATACTAGTCATTGGATAGATATCTATGTACCTATAGGTATACACCTCTAGCGAGCTGCCGTTATAAGGTGGGTCAAAAATCGTGATCTATTGGTGCGACATAGCAAGAGAATTTACCCATATTCGTAAGTCATATATTATCCTTTAACACCCTAATTGATTGATTAACAACTCCACAGGTACTACTATACTCAATACTTATATTGTTGTTACATATGAAGTTGTATAAGAGCAATTTCTATAAAACTAAAGTCAATAAGAACTTCATTAATTATTGTGTTATCGGCAAACTCACGTAACTGTTTGACGAAGATCAGTAGCAGCGCGACAATTGCCGCGTCGTGTGTCGCAGAATACTCTACTTACAAATATGAGCCTCTAGCATGGCTAGAAACTAGTCAAAATCCTCGTCCAACAATTACGTGAGTAAGCCGATAACATAATAAAAATATTTATAATGTCTCACAAAAGTTATAATAAAATTTTATTAAGAGCTTAATTTATTAACAATCGAATCTTTAAAACAACGCTCATACAGACGGATTACGGGATGCGACGACAAAAAAACGTACGGTACATACAAAATACACACATACATAGATACAGTACGAGAGTACTGCGTACAGTACAGTAGGCATCATTTTTCCACTACGTTGAATCAACACAGGAGCCATTCATCGGCGCAATGAAAATATTGGATCGTTTATCTTTTGTTTTTCCATTTCGAAACCTTTCGGTTTATTCGGTGTGTGATCGCGAATGTGCTCGCTGACAGTATCCATTTATGCAACAACTAAAAGGATACGTATTCACTGATATGTGAAATCACTATTTTGTTTGATGGACTAAAGCTTTTCAATTTTATTTTTTTCAGTTATTGATGTGATTGTTTTGTTTTGTTTGTTTGATTGCTTGCTTGTTGGCATTTGAAATGAGTTCTTTGTTTTTACTGTTTGTTATTTTCGTTGTGGATTTTTGTTGTAAAGTAATATAAAGTGATTAGGTACTTACTCAATTACCTACCTCTACTTGCATTATAGGTTTTTTTTCATGGTGTCACAAAAGTGTGTCTATTAACAAATAGACACACTTTTGTCGCAATAACCTATTTTAAACGCCTGAAACCTATGTTTATTAACCACTTATAAGAACAAATATAAAATAAACCGATCTAATACATTAAGTTCAATTTGGATCCGAAACAATAGAATCTGGTTATTCTGAAAAACCTTACGTTACAATTTAGGTACGC
The DNA here is from genome assembly GCF_023101765.2 of Spodoptera frugiperda. Taxonomy (NCBI): domain Eukaryota; kingdom Metazoa; phylum Arthropoda; class Insecta; order Lepidoptera; family Noctuidae; genus Spodoptera; species Spodoptera frugiperda. Next base: position 9,933,871 of record NC_064239.1, on the reverse strand, counting down.
CCGGAAATCGAACCCAGGACTGCAAGTTTTTATTTTGTTCAATGAATGAAAATTAATCAAATTGTAAACTCCATTTATTACAATCTCAAAATAAATAGAATGTCTATTAAAGATTTACGTAGCTACTCTCAGACTCTCAGTACTCCCAAAGCAAAAAAGTTCGAATTAAGTGAATATTCGCTATAACGTATTACTAACGCCATCTATTGCCTAATAGCAAAACTACAACCTATTAAACTGAAACTGTATGCAGAATATGAAATTTTCTACTATTGCCCGCTGGATGGCAGTAAACAACTTAAAAGAATTGCTGTTATGTATTTTTATCTCAATTATTTAGCCTTTAATTTCAGGAAATGCAAGCTATTTCCATTCATAAAATGGGTAACACAAGCACACGTACCTTTCTACATTGATACTTCGAAATAAAACACCAATAATCAATTTTTAAAATCATTTATGTTCCATCATACAAAACCCAGCTACCAACCCATAGAATATAAAATTAATAATAACAATAGCTTAAAACAATATAAATAAAGTAATATTAAGTACAATTAAAAACGTAAACATGTTTTCAATTGAATCACAGATGTCAAAGAGTAAAAAAAAAGGATTTAACAAACTTACATTCATAATTACGTTTATTTCGCCATTACTTAAAAAAATGTAATTAAACTTCAAAATTAAACTAGCTAAAATTAGTCTCATATTTTTATAACAATGTATATCAGATCTGTTTTGTAATAAATTCGTCATGATTTTGCAATAGAATGAGGAGTTTTTTTTATTTTAATTTATAAAAGTATTGGGAGTTTTCATCCAACAAGGAATTATAGGTTTAGTCATAAAACTTGCCACCATTTCGTGTCCTGCACAAACAAGAGACATTTGTTTGTCCGACTTGATTCAACTTCATCACGGGGTAGTTCTTCAGTCTTAGTTCCTGTTTTAGTTATTCAATTATTATGAAGGGATATGAGGGCTTAGTAGGTACGAGTTTGTTTTACGTTTGACGAGATGAAAACGAAATTGCGTTCGGTCTGATTGGTTGGTCAGTTCGTGCCGGCCAATCAGACCTCTAAACGCGCTCTCGTTTCATTTGTAAAGTTAACTCGTACTAAGGGTACAATATTGTCTATAAAGTATCCAGTGTTAAAGTTCATTCAAGTTCTCGTGGATCTTTTTTATAATACTAAATTCGTTTTATTTTCTAAAAGAGTCAAAAGTCCCTCACCTGTGCAGGCCATATATTCAAGGGAAATGGAATTTATCATGTTATAAACTGTTTTCTTCTACCATCTTTTTCCTTGTCTTTATGATTTCCTAACAATATGTGATTTAAAAGGCTAAACGGGAGCTGCTTATGAAGTTGGTCGCTAAAAACCCTTTATAGTGTAATCAAACTATTTAGGACACCTCTCAGTCTTAAATTATAAGTAACGGAACGCAAAAGCTTGAGCTGCATAATGAGTATTACCACGTTTTTATACTGAGCTAACTAACTACAATGATACAATATTTTCCGATTATGGACTTTAGATCAATACGAATAAAGTAGACATTCCTATACTGAGTTTAAATGATGTCATTTTTTCAAATTTCACTATTTTTTTTCACGTTGAACGTTTATCACTCATGCTGAATTTTCTAACGTCTTTTAATTCTTCCTAACTACTAAAAATACTTAAAACGAGGTTTTATTGTATTAAGGCCTTTACAGCCTTTAGAATAAGGCAGATTTTCCTTAAAACTTGGTCTCGCCTAGGCAAGTTTAAGGCAGAATCGACAAAGGATTCTCATTGGTCCTCAATTGGGATGTTTCCTTGGCCAAAGATAATTGTTTCAAGTTGTCAATGCAGCAAAACATTGAAAAATATCCACGCATACATTAATTATCTGATAATTTTTAAAAAGTAAGATAATTTCGTATAGACTCAAAGACAATAACAACCATTATAGACACATCGATAAACATTGAATTGGACTAGTTGGAAACATCCCTATGTTTACATTTGGAACTCTGTATAGCTAAAGGTGGAGTTTAGAAGATCCGCATGGTGTTAGCACAGCCGTGGTTCATGCGGTACTGGACGTACATCATGCCGGAGTTGTGCCAATAGTAGAGCGCGCCTAGCACCAGTATGTGCCACCACTGGTGCGAGTGGCCGATGTAGTCCATCTTGCCCGGGAACCAGCGCTCGGGAACCTGGAAGTTGGGAAGGGTAATTATGTTAATGGTATTCTAGTAAGCAGTTGTGTAATTAAGAACTGTAATAAGTATTACATGTTTATCACAACATAATATAAAATAATGTCGCTTTCTCTGTCCCTATGTCCCTTTGTATGCTTAAATCTTTAAAACTACGCGACGGATCTTGATGCGGTTTAATTAAATATTTTTTTTAATAGATAGAGCAATTCAAGAGAAAGGTTTATATGTATAATACCTACATGCATAATATATCGGGTCGCTAGTACCCATCATAAATTAAAGAAGAGTAACAAAGACATTTTATAATTATTTAAACTATTCCTTAGTAACTATTTTTTGTAATGAAAACAGTTCCTAAGAATCGGGTTACTTAACCATTAAATGACTATAAGTTCAGCGGTTAATCTTTAAGTTCTCAATATGAAGGTTTTTCTATGAGTGATACTTAAAACTAAGCCAACAAAATTCTTTTGAACTCCGCCGGTCACTTTTGCCCCCCATGGCTTTCAATGTGTTAATTACCTACGTATTGTATTTCCATATTCATATAAATAATACCTACGTCATATCATTAATCGTACTAATTACTTTAGTAAAACTTAAACATACATAATATAGTGTGTAGATATGGGCAATCTTATCCCACAATCCAATTCTTTTCAGACAAGGAGCCAGCAATCAAAAATCGGATATAAGGCCATTAAGCATAAATTACCTATCTTTTCACAATTAAAATATTCGAACGAAGTGTTTAATATGTACTTGACAAACAACAATGACAAAATTATTCTGATTTCTGATTAATTATGACCGTCACCCGACAGGAATTCAATAAAATTAGCATACAACCTCAGTGTTCCCGCGTCGGTCGTTCAATTTTAGCATACAATTAGTACAATATTGACCTTATTAACTATACTACTATTCCTGGTTTACTGTGAAACTAACTAGTTTCAGAGAGTTCTTATTTTTATTTAGGAAATGTAATATTTCTTTTACAATAATTATTAATAAATTGTTAAATAAAAACATCTCTGAAGGGGTACAAATCTCAAGCCTAACAAATATGTTTATTGCAAAAACATGTTTGTTTGTTTCTTTGTCCTTCACGTCGTAAAGGGGCATTTCGTAGCATTAGTATTGGAGGCTGGAGAAAGGCTACTTTTTCAAAGGCTAAGCTTGTAGTAGTATAAGTATACATACCTTGAAGGCGTATATCACGAAGGCAGTTCCACTTATCACATACATCCCAATCACCCTTGGAAAGAACATCTGAAACAATTTCATTAAAATTATAATAACGGACGGATTATAATGACGGACAGATTACGTCTTCTACTGAACAAAGGACGGAGCAGATCGCAGTTTTAAGACATCATTAAAATAATAAGTTATTTCAAAATAATCTTGTACTTAATAAAATATAATGAATTTATTGATTAGATACCCCATATAAAGAGATTATCAAAAGTAGTAGTGTAATGCGTAAAAAAATATTCTACGCATTAAGTACAATAATGTGAACATTCAAAAATGTTTAAGAATAAAAAAAAATATCTAAATATGAATACATAATATATGTATTAGGTAAGTACTAGGTATATCCCATTTATGTGTGGCTGCTGGGTGGTGACTTGAGAGTCTTTTAATGAATATGTAACTATATTTATGTTGTATCTTTCTACTACTATTAAATGAGACGGTAGATTTTGATGAACCACTCAATGTCAAGCCAGTCTTTATCATAAAAGGATTAGTCAAGTCCAGATTAGAATGGTAGTAGAAAGGTATCTCACCTGCACCATAGGGTTGTCGAATCCCCCCATGGTATATGTCCAATGCAGCGTAGGCAACACTCCGTAGGCTGCCCAGCCGATGAACACGCACATCTTCACGAGGTACGGCACCCCCAGCCGGGGGATCTGCAGCACCATCGCCACCACGAAGATTACGGTCACCGATGTCATGTAGAACGTTTTTAGTTCCTGGAATGTAACAAATAAGAGGTCTAGTTTAGTATAGTTAGGATGAACATAATATCATAAAGAGGATGGTTAAGATTACTGAATTATTGAATAAGCTCCGAAACTCAGTACTTTCGGAGTTCATTTAATTTAAAAACTGTTTTATTTGAGACCATTGAGAAGTTATCAGTTTTCAGGCAGTGCTATGATTTTTACATTAATGTTCCTACAAAACTGGAACATCCTCATTAGAAGTCTTACCAAATTCAAAGGAGAGGGAGGGTGTATGCCGTGTATGTACATATATTATAATTTTAATATACTATGTATAGGTAATGCTTCTTTCAACATGTGATAAATTACATTTATGTAAGTAAATGTCAGGTCGTGCACACAATCATTTACATATCAAACAAACTACCATGCATAATTTGAAGATCACGACAGTTTTATCGCACGTGGTTGCACATCTGTATTGGGTACTGGTTTTTGATTAGGTAAGTAACAATTAACAAATTGCATTCAATATGGAATAATTATTTAAAAGACTATCACATATTTTAAAGAGATATTTGTAACGATATATTAAAGAAGGGCCAAATTAAAAGTACCTACCCTTAACTGACGAGCATGCATTAAAAGACTAATGACTGTTGATGAAGCGAAAGAGGTATGTAAGAATTGTAGCAATTGGCGTCGCATTGCCTCTGCCTACCCCAATGGGAGACAGATATGAGGTTTTGTTTGTATATATGTATATTTGACACCTAAAAATCGACAAATTAACATCTACTTTGACAATGGCATGTTTGGCCTAGATGGTCGTATTAACATACAACTATTTGGCAATACTAGCTAAGTAAATAAGTAATGTAGTTTCTAAAACAAAATACAAACACGTGGCCGACACGAAGACGTAACAAAAACCAATATTTTCCACTCTCATCTACCAGTTCTACGAAGAACAATACATTGCAGCGATGAAAGAAATACATACTTTCTTTGTTTTTAGAACTACATACTTAGGCTAGATTACCACATAATTATTTGAAGCATCTTTGTGTGGCAGGTAATCAACCCGACTGATTTGTTAAATAAGGTTATTGCACTGGTCGTTGACCGGGTTATTTCGGGTTAAATGTTTCAATTCAATTAAAAAGTTCAAAGATTTTTTACAAAATAAGCAACAAGTCAGTTTATTAGGGTAGATGCCTAATTTTTATTTTTAATTTTGTCTGGTAGATTATTTTAAAACAATAGACACGACACACTTTTTTAAGAAAACAATTTCGGTGATACATTGAATTGAAGTACCGCGTGACGTCACTTCCAGGTACGTTTTATACGTAGAAATGATGTACTAACTAAGGTAAGTACCACTAATTCCACTCCTAAACTTTGATTCGTTTTAACTAAGTAATGTTCATTCATTCATTACCTAACTAATATAACCTTTCGAGGAATAAAAAGGCAGTTTAGTATGACTATAGAAACGCAAACACAACTGAATACAGTTAACTATTTGTCAAAGCAAATATGACGCGCAATGATGTCCTTATGTAAGAAGTAACGGATTTCTCTAAGCGTGTATTGTACCACTTGTTTTAGTATGATTTAAATATTAGCTTCTGCCCGCCGCTTCGTGGGCTTAACCCCTGTTTCAAATTTCATCTCGATCTCTTCAGCCGTTTTGGCGTGATTGAGTAACAAACAAACATAAACTTTTGCATACAAGTGCAACTTTAAAACCGACATTTAAATGTTTTTTTGGATTATTGCATAAGAATTTAATACATACTTACCTAAGATAATTATAACAAGATCATACCCTTTTGGCAGTGGCATAGGTACCTAATACATAATTACCCCTTTGTAAATCTCATTTATAAATAATAATTAGGTAAGTATATCTACTATTATCTACAGAGTGCGCAAAAATCCTCATATTTACGCTTGAATGTCATTTGTAGACTGTTTTACACCTTTGTACCTACTTACAAGATACTTTATGCTAATGATAATGGCTGTAAAAACTAACAAATAATATTTTTTCGTATTTTGTTAAGAATAGGTAATATCACTTTAAGTTACAGAAAACACTATTAAGTAGTCTATGAATACGCTTTTTTCTTTTTTCAAACGCTAATTATTTATCAACATTGAAAGGACCTACCTAATAATTACTAATAAATTCATTAACTTTTTTATGGGATAGGGGGCAAACGAGCAGACGGGTCACGTGATGGTAAGCGTTCAGCGTCGCCCATGGACCACACCAGAGGAGTCACAGATGACCCTTTTAATAAGGAATACGCCCTTTTTTGAATGTTTTAAGGTCGTATCGGTTCGGAAATACCGCCGAATACAGCTTATTCCACAGTTTAACATACAACTGAACCATAGAGAACAATTAATACTATCGAATATCTTTTGACTACATTACAAGAGATATTAATATTATTAATTGCTATCTGAGGTTCAGTTAATGCATATGTCACTTATTATTTTATAGCTATATCTATTCTCACTAATGACATAAACGCTTTTGTCCAGTTAAAAACATACACAAACCTAATCTATCATTCAATAAGCATCCATCCTACACGGGAGGTCCGCTAAATTACCACATCTAACGTAATTAATACAATCATACTTAAACAACGATTTAAATTCGAGTAAAACAACTCGGATGGTATGAGAAGGTCATTGGCGCTTTGTTTTGCAACAAATGTTACAACAGACAGACCGACGGACCCTATATGCATGCATAAAGGACTCATTGACTCACACAATGTGTCCTGCGTACCTGACCACGGACTTGACCTTAGATATTTACGAAATAAAAAATGTCAGCGTACGCACAATCAATAATAAACTAATTAATTATGATCATGATTTGAATTTACGTCACTGGTAAGTCCCAAGATCGAAGTGAAAATAATAAATTAATTTTGAAGACGTTTTTGGAATGTTTTTATACTGGCGAAACTAGAAACCTGTTCGAGCTTCCCTCTTGTGCTGTTCTGGTGAATTTGGCGATTTTTTATCTCAAAAACCTTGCTCCAATAATAAGTAACAACAAGAAAAAGAGAGCTTTATTCAATTTGGTGCAGACGTTTAAGAGTTAGCGTTACACCGTTACCCTTACACCCTTTTAGAATTCCATCTTTATTTAGCTATTTTTAAGTGTAGCAAAAGTATTTTTATAGTTGTATACAAAGGCTATTAGTATCAAGACAGGTCTACCTATACAATGAAGTCATTAATTACTACTACTACGGTTGTATTCTAGAACAATCTTGAAACATGAATAAATTAGATTGCGGTCACACTTTTTATTTTAATCGATTGATACCTACGTGATTTGAATGAAGACTATTCTTATATCGTTTGGAAAGGACTCGAAGATGGTAGATAACTGTTTCAGTGGCGGAAAACCTCTAAAACTACGAGATGTATTCTAAAATGCCATAGTAATTAATGAATCATCCGGATTAACTTTGACTGCCAAGGAAAAGGCAGTTTGTTGAAGGCAAATCCTCCGCTAGCGCCAGTCACTTTTGCCCCTATGGCGGATAATGTGTTAACGAAATCAATAACATGCTTTCCAAGAAAAAACATCTGTATAACACCTGAGTTTTTCCTATAACAAAACGAGTATTAAAAGTAGTAGATCGCCATAAAATTATGTACTAGATATGGCAGAAATAAGGCAGTGCACATACAATAGAAACCATAATGACACAGTAATTACATAAGCAATTATATGTACGCCAGAGCCTCACAATCGCGTGTGATACCGTGTCTTAATGAATGGGTTTTATTTTATGAAACCTTACATAATGAAACAATTAAAAATTTGTACTGTATGACTTTCAATAAGGAAGCCATAAGACACGCTGTGATTATCTTAAATAGGTAAAATTGATGGTAGGTTTTTTTGTTCTAATGATAGATACTCCAACTATACTAAAACTATATTTTTTTCTAAATGTCTAGTCTAACAGAACGTCTCAGCGTTCTAAAATGAATTCGATTGTATTTTACTGTCACATATACTTTATCATAGTCTTATAATTTTGTAATCACAACGAAAAAAGGGCCAAATTAAAAGTATTCGGATTAAGAGTATCCGATTCATTAACATAGACCAGACAGAATCGATGCATTCCGCGTATCGTACGTAAGTATAACATTATTGACTGGCATGTTGGTAACTATAAATACGATGTTAACGACCTTCATTCAAAGATTTTGTTTTCTTTATTTTAACCCTAAAGACTTCGAATCAACAGCACATAAGTAGATACAACAAACAATGACACAGTAAGCAAAAAGACGCAAAAAGAACGTCGTAACTTTCATTTTATGCGTCGAGATAAACCGGTAAGTTATAAAAGATTTTAATACTACAGCCTGGCTTTGTACCACAGTGAACTAAATGAAGAGGTCTGACGTGCCTACCTTAGTACCTAGTGGTCACCCATTCACTCATTTACCTTGACTGCTTTTGATTTTGGGATATGTAGAAAAAATGCGGAAAATATTGTATACCAATTAATAATCAAAGATTTTTCTTCAAAAAATCAACATCCTCATTACGGTAAAACGGGGTGAATGGAATTCGAGGAGTTAATAGACATAGAAGAGAATAAATGTTAGGAAAATGTTCTAACATCTATTTGCCCCATTCCTCATTCACCCTTTCAATTCTATTCACCCCCGTTTTACGGTAACATGAGCTCGTTTTCGACCATTGCAAAAAATATCTCCAATAAGTTAGTACGTCACTGGGTTCACTAAATCAATACTAGGTATACCTAAGTACAAAAAGTTCAAAACAGTCACACTCATTCACGTACACGTGCTTCGGTACGCTCTTTCTTGTTACATTGCCCTAGTAAGAAGCCACAACAAGATCATTACCTACAAAAGCAATTATTCTCAGTCTATTTAAAATGCACTCAATCGAAAAATAAGGAGTAGAAAATGTGGGTTACGGCAAAAATTACATCAAATGAGATGTTGCCTCAGTGAAAGTATGGCAAGTTAAGTTCAAATACGCACAGGTTTTGTGATATTTTCGTATGGGTCTGTACAAAACGTTGGTACTTTCTCTTTTACTGTAAGCTGAGGAACCGTACATCAAGTGTCGTTGATTAACGCCTAGAATAACTCTCGACACTACATGTTCATAACTGAGAGATTAGAAAGCGAGTGTGGTGCTGCTTACTTCTAAAGTTTGTATGAAACACCACTGTTATAATATTAATGATCATCAAACGTGACGATTCAGAATTCTGATTGCTTACGCTATTGTTAATTAAAGCAAATTATTGTTCATATCAGTGATAAGAAATTCGTTTGCGTGCTTTGTTTCATCTCTTGTATCGATAAACGATTTATCAAGACGTTATCGCCTAAATGAAATTGTGTATTAATAAAAATTGTGTAATGACCTCATTATCCTTGAACAGTGTAGAGGAAACATAAAGAACAAATATAAGTACAAAGATAGTAGATTAGACATGTACGTTTATCCATTAATCTCGAATCTCAAATTGCTAATTCTCTCGTATCAGATACGAACATTACCTTCACACGACAATGTAAAAGCGCGCGATCTCATAAATTGCAATATGGCGCCGCGTACAATACTCGCATTACCACAACAACCATAGAGTAAAATTTAAAAACTTACAGAATGACACCAGAATGCGTAATAAACACCGGAAGTGTAGATGGCCAGTAAGGAGAGCGCGATTCCAAAGAGGTCGTACATGAGGAACGTGTTGTAATCGTGCTCTGACCGGCAAGAGAACGTGTGGTAGAGGGCTGACAGCGCCATGCATATCTGTAAAAATTAAAAAAATTTTTCACTTTAAATTGAAAGGACTGATAAGTTTCCGCGGTTTTTTTTCTTGCTATTATGTAAATATATATGCCAAGTCTCAATAATGAATAAAACATCTTTACCTAAGAATAATAATAACAAGAAATAATAAAAATGGCACAAATCCAAATAAGTTTCATTTCAACACACGACAAATATTCCAAAATAAGTACGTAGCTACTCATTAAACACAAAATGCTTTTGACAAATCTCATTATGGCTTAGTGGTCAAACACTGACCTAGAAATTATAAAAAAGTAGAGGAACATTATTTATTCCGATCGAGAAGTTGCTAACTAAGATAAAATTGGTATAAATCAGACTCCGTGACATTTGGGGTTAAAGCCTAAATAGGCAGAAGTCACACAATTAAAAGACTAGAAAACAATAGTTTAAGTAGGTAGCTATTGTCTCTAGCGCATTCTTGCCAAACTATTGCAAATCGATAAAACGATTATTCATTTAAACTAATCAGAAATCCCTAGAAATTATTATAAAACCAAATAAGTAATGTCCTTACTATTATATAACTTCCAATTTTAGTAGACGACCTTATAAAATTCCACACATTTTCAATGTCATTATTCACTCATAAGCATTAGATCTGTGCATATTTAGAATTTACGCGGAAATACCAAACAGAATATTAATAAACATGACCAAATAACATGACCTTATTTATTTTTAAAAATAGGTCCAAAAACATTATAAAAAACCCGTAGTTTTGCAAACCGGTTCATAAATCATTGAAGAGAGCAGCATGGTACCAACATAAGGAATTACATAACTGAATGACGTCATAACGTCATAGATGCCAACTGTTAGAAGTAGTATATTAAATAATTAAGGTCAGGGTGGCATATTCCGTCTATGGGGCGTAACCGTCTACTTGAAATAACGCTCCTTACAGTCGAGTTACAGCGTTTGTAATACGGTCGGTAAAACAACATTACTTTTAACTATAAATAAAATTCATCAGATTGGCGTTAGGCGCTATAAAAACGGGTAAAACAGTCTACAAAGTTTACTTACGTTTTTAAAGTGAAATGCAAGTGCCCTACGCTCCTGTATTTTTGAAGATAAGTTTAAAATTATGTTATTTACAGTGTCGAATGAATTCAATATATATAGTGTAGGGTCGTTTTTTATCTTCAGTGTATTTCTTTGCAAGATAACGCTACCAATGATCAGATTATTTAACGTAACAAATTTGTAACCTCGAAATGATTAAGTGCATAATTCCGTCTATTTTGAATGGGGCAAAATCATCATACGACGAATTTGCCCCATTACAGAGATCGTAAATCTTTTTTGTGTGTAACATTTACAGAATAATTGCCACCACAATATTGTTTTAAAATACCATTTGATTTTGATAGGTTTTTGATTGAATTAAAACGATTTGTGAATTAAAACGACCTTAACAAGACAATTACATATTTTTCTATGTACGTTTATCTTAAGTTTAGTTTACTTCATCTGCACCGTCTTCATCATTAATATGTTTATTTTACAAGAATATGTTACTTTGGGATGTTTTTAAATGTATATGTGTATATAAGTGTATACTCAAAAATCGAATCACCCAATGTTTTGTACTGTTGTATAAGGAGTAAAATCATAATTTTCGTAAATAGCGGTACTTATTTAACAAGTACCTATTTAACAAATGAGATGATAACGCTCCACTAAAATATGTTGACCACCCCTGTTGGCTTAAACATGCCGAAATAGCCCCTAAAAACGATTTTTACGTATTTAACCAGAACGAGACGTTATTTTAAAGATTGTGAAACACAGAATTCATTGTCACTTACAGAAGTATATTACAAATACGTATTTTATTAAAACAATTAAAGATTTCAATAAATTCTTCGATTATGACGGATTTTTCCGATTTTAGAAGGGAAAATGCGTCTACTGCTCAAATTTTAAAAAACAGTTAATATCCTGGCACTGGTGACAATTTAATTAAAAAAGGTCCCGGCATTTCAAAGCTTAATAGATTCTCATTTCGATGAGACCATATCATTGATCATACATAGTGTTGGGTAAATAGCCGGCTACTTTGAGTTATTAGCGATTATAATCCATTAATAGCCATTAATAGCCTAGCAATGGATGATAACCCTGCTATTAATGTATAGTTAGAAAAATAAATGCTTTTTTTGTTTTATTGTAAAATCTGTGGGTGTAAACATAAATTGGGTGCGTGTACGCGTAGTGATTCAAAATATTGTTATTCTTTTTATTTAGTTTTCACTATTTGTATATGAAAAAGTGTTAATAATAAAATAAATAGGTACACATTTTTCGGGAAATTCAGTTTTGTTAATTTAGAGATCCAATACTATAAAAAAGATAATTACTATTGACACATCGCTTTGTGATTTAACCATCTACCTAATTAGTTACTTGACTTAATAAAGCGAGCTAAATAGGTAGGTGTATTTTTACCTATAAAATAATTTTAACCGATACGTAAAAATGTAAGGTACATTAAGTAAGTTAGTTATTAGCTATTTTGAGTCGATAGTAGGTAACATGCATGCGCACTTCCGACGTTTGGCTCCTAAGTTGGAACGGACGGGGGCTGCACTTAAGCGGCTCCTGCCCAACCGCTGGGGGCCAAATGCCGCCTGCCGTAGGTTCGCGGGGATCGTGCGGTCCATGGCCCTCTACGGCGCCCCTGTGTGGGCGCAGAACCTGATGCGGCGCCCAGCTCGGGCGCTGCTCACGTCCCAGAGGGTCATGGCCATCCGGGTGATCCGCGGATATCGCACGATCTCCGGAGAGGCGGCTAACCTCCTTGCCGGACTATTGCCGTGGGATTTGGAGGCGAAGGTGTTTGCGCGCGTTTTCTGTTTGCGCGCCGACGTGCGTCGCCGGGGCGAAACTCCGCTGCCGCGCCAAATTAGTGCGTGGCGGGATTAGCTCCGGCGCGATCTCATGGCGGAATGGCAGCAACGACTGTCGCAACCGAGGGCTGGGCTCGCTGTCATTGCAGTGACTAGAGGCACCACGGCGTCCTCACCTACCGCCTGACGCAGGTGCTTACCGGACATGGGAGTTTCGGTAGGTTCCTGTTTCTGATTGGGCGGGAGGAAACGCCCGGGTGTCATCACTGCGAGGACCGCCCGGAGGACACGGTGGAGCATACGGTGGCGGTTTGCCCTGCGTGGGTTGAGCACCGCCGTGTCCTCAGGGATGTGGTCGGTGACGGTGACCTCAAGCGTCCGGCATTGGTTCAGACCATGGTGCGGAGCGAGGGGGACTGGGAAGCCGTCTCCTCCTTCGTCGGCGAGCAAGGGTAGCTCGTCGCCGGTCGCCGCCCGACCAGAACCAGACCCGTGCGTGCGGCGCATCGCGTTCCGCGCGCGCCTCAAAGAGCCATCAGACCACCACAGATGGGGACTAGTAGGGGTGATACCTGATCCGGAGTTGCGGACTACCTAGCGGGTTTACCGGAGCTCCGGTTCGAAATGCAGGAGTAGGAACGGGGTGGTTTTTTGTCAGTAAGAGTCTTAAACTCCCTCTCGCCTCACCTAAGGCGAGAGAAGTCATTGGATGATTTCCCCCCGGCCAAGTGCGAGTCGGACTCGCCCATGAAGGGTTCCGTAGCAGCAATTAGATGACATAATATCAAAGTTATAAAATAACTTGGTTTTGCATAGTGTTTGTATGAACGACAAAGTTATATTTGCGGTTTTTGAAACTGTTTTATTTCTTAAAAACTAATAATGATATCGCGTGCAAACCAATTTTCGTTGGTAGTTTCCATTGAAATCTACAGCATATATTTTTTTTAGATTCCTCACTCTCTTATTTTAAAAGTTAGAGGGGGGGACACTCATTTTTCCACTTTGGAGGCGTCTAACTTTCAAACGATTGATTTTGACTAAAAACGGTTTTAGAAACCTTAATGTCTTTTTAACATATCCATAGACACCCATCATGGATATGTTAGCTGAAAAAATTTTTTTTTTATGTATATCAGTTCCATGTATGGAGTTTAATTTTTAAATTTAATAATTTTTATTCAAAATTCGAATAGCGGTTATCCAAATACATCAACCTACAAAGTTTCAAGTATGTAGGCCCAACAGTTTCGGAAATAAATGGCTGTGACATACGGACGGACGGACGGACAGACGGACAGACAGACAGACAGACATGACGAATCTATAAGGGTTCCGTTTTTTGCCATTTGGCTACGGAACCCTAAAAAGGAGGTAACATGCATCCCCGCACCGCAGGAAAAATAACGTAGGTAACGGACGAAATTTCGCTTTTCGTTGAATTAGAGTAGGCCTGCAATAACAGGCCTACTTTTAAATTGCACATTTATTTACTATAAAGAAATATGATGAAAATGAGGTCTAATCTGACAGTCCTAAGCCTGAAAACCATGAAGGGAAATTTTCAATCACTAAAATAACATTAATAGCAGGGTTATCAGCCAAAATTGGCTATTAATGGCTATTAACTGCTTTTAATCGATTATTAGCCAAATGATATTAACCGGATTATTATCATTGCCCATCACTAATCATACATCAACACGTTCATCCGATACGGAGACTCAAATGTGAGTAAAAAAACTATGCCGGCATTAGCCCCCTGACCTTAAAGAGAATACTTGGAAAGAAAATCGATAGAACAATAATGGCTTCATTCAATGACATGAGTACACGTGCACTATCTTGCCAATGAAAATCAATGGTCTTGTCATATTGCGTCTGCATCATGCGACTAGAGTTAAGTTTGCGTTGCATTGCGTATATTTGTATTTTATTTAACAAAATCATTTATATTAGCGTTTAATATTCATCACAATAATTTAATCGAGTATGCATTGAAGTTACAAAGGCTTTCGCAATGAAACTAGGTATAACTGTTCCACTGTCTCGTCTCATATAGAGAAATAATAAACTTATAATAATGTATGTTCTTAAGCTCAGGATGTATGAACATCCTACCAATACTAAATTCAGTAGTGTGCCAAGGGCATTATTTAAAAGGCTAACGTAAAATACACAAACTCTTCGAAACCTAAAACAAACAAAACTCATCTTATTCTGTTTGTCATAGCTCAGAATACCTTATTAGGCATACTTATCAAACCAAACCAGTTTTTGTGTCAAAACGAGCACACAGAGTGACTCTTCTGCTAACCCCCACTACGAACATCGCGCCACTATTTACAACCTCGTTGGAGTTGCAACATCGGTGCAACACTAGCCACGGATAGTTTACAACTTTATGCCAACACTTTGATATTCGAACATGAATGAATGTAGAACAATGCTATAAACAAAAAAAACATATTGAGCATTGTCGTTGGCGTTCTTTAACCGTTTGTTTGACAGTTTCTCATTCTTACTTTGAATTGAATTGCCGCCATTTGCATTTGTATCCATAAACTTGTTTTCTTTTGAAAGCACTTCTTTGTAATTTGAGTGTTAAAAGCACTATAAAATGTTGAATATAGCGACGTATAACCTCATAAATAACCCATGGTGAATAGTGAGATTGCCGGATTGCCCGTCTGATGGCCGGATGGCCTGTCGTTTATTGGCACAAAAGATAGTAACCTGTTTCAATGAATGACCTCTCAATGAGAGATGCATAACCTTTTGCTTTCACAAAAACTACCTACTGTAGATATTTTAAATGCTATCTGGTATTATTTACATACAATACAAAATTATAATTAACAAATATATATTTTTTTTTATTTCTATAAATGAAATCAACATTTTTATTTTAACCAAATTGAATATTTGCATTCAGCCTGTACCTACGCATTTAAATACCTGAATAATATACGTTTATTTTCGAATTATGAACGTATCATACCTATCTATCTAAATCTTGGCGTGTAAATGTTGACAGTGAAAGCATTCCACAACTGGCCAAGAGACTGATTACTGGCAATCTCCCGCATGTATCAACCAACTTGGAAAGTTTTTTACATTGTAAAATTAATTTTAAGTCATACAAACTTAGATACAATTTACTTCAAGGTTTTTACACACGAACGCTCAATTAATATGGATTAGCCAGTATGTTTTGTTATACTTATAAATACCCAACTAGTTAACTTTATTTTACGCAGATTACGGAAGCAGTTCATATAAAAGTATGTACTATTCAGTTGGATTTTATTTAACGAACGCCTTAAGAATTAGCATTTTTAAAATAGCATTAGCAAAATATCATGCTTTCGGATGATCCAAGTTATTAATTCAGGTAGGTGACCAAACTACTGACTCTTAGGTCACATTAGCATTGTTTACTAATCAAAACAAAAGCGTACTTTTTGCACCAGTACACAGTATGCATTGCACTGTAGTCATTAACGCTCTTTTTTTATAATTTTGTACTTTCACTAACGGGAGAAAAGCGGGTCGAACATCTGAGCAGTAAACTTTCAAGACGTCGACCGACGACCAATGGTGTAGAGCTCATTTCGTAATAGCCACGTCACGTTGGACATGGAAATATTATATTACGAGCCGGTGCTCACCTCATCGTAATACTGCCAGTGCTAGTGCTAATATCTTAGACACAAGGAGAGGGCAACAAACCTCGTTTCGTCTAAGTAAACACAATTTTTGCGCTTCGAATGACGCACTACACTAATTACGAATGATAATTTCAATACCACGTTCTTATGATACGCTTTAGGACTGATTTTAACGACGCAGGTAAATACAAAGTAATGCTTCCTTCTAGCGTTAAATATAACAATAAAAATGCTAATTAAAGCTGAATAATAAATAATTAAAGTAATTTGAATTTCTTTACAGTATAATGAACGAATACAGGTACTGTACTTCTATTAAATTCTGCAACAAATCATAAAGATCCTGAGCCACACTATGCCCTAAAATGCGTACGCAATACGCATTTATATTGTGCAGGCGTAAAGACTGTTTATTGGCAACCTCAATAACCAATGTATGTTGTAATATGCGATTCCAAAACACTGACCACCTAAAAGAAGAAATATTTCGAGCGTTTACGCGCTCCACTAGTTGGTCGTGCCGTGTGGTCACAAGCACGACTGCCAAGCAAAGGACTTCCGATACCCGGATCTAGTAGATCCTAGAATAGGATCCATAATGCTTTTCCGGTGTTCAAACAGATTACTCCGGAGTAATAGAACGGAGTCTAGAATGGTACCCAATATAATCAAAAAACTAGTTATCTCTTACAGAAGACTTATAACTGGCGAAAAGTGAGTTTTATTCATTTCTGCACATTACCTACCCGTTCTGGGATACAAGGCAATCAAGTTCAGTGTTGTTTTTTTGCCGTTCAATAACCGATAGGCATGACGTATAAAGCAATTAGTATACACTTACCAGAAAACAGGAGAACAATAAGCCAGCGACGATCTTGTCTGTGACAGTCGCGTGGATGTTTATGATCACCAAGTCATTGATGGTCAGGAACAATAGCAAGAAGAAACCGAATATGTGTGTCCATATGTTCATAGTTTCATTCGTCCACCAGAATATGCTAAAACAAAATTAAAATTCCATCATATTTGGAACGAGGAAGCCACTTAACTTAAGTAGTAGAATTTGCATTGCATAATAGTACTTTTTTGGCCGGTTAGGAGGTCAAATATTTATTTTATTGTGCGAATAAATAAACGTGTACTAAGTTTTGATGTTTTAAGTTCGTAAAAGGTAGGTGTCAAGGATCTATTACGAAGTTATTTATTCCTTAATTAATAAAAATGGCTACTTAATACTGTTCTAGTAAAACTGTATGTCCTAAAGGTAAAGCTTGTGGTAATAAGGATCCAATCAATCTAACCGGTTGAAACTTGAAAACCGGTAACGAATTATAATTTTATTGTAGCTACCAGATGTCTAGTTATTTGCTACCCAGTAGACATTCATATTTAAGTAGGCCTCTGTCAGTGCACTAAAAAATTTATCTATGGTAACACCCTTTATTCTGTACGTTTTACAATGTACTTTAATAATTACTGGTAACACTGTCTACATTGCACATTTGCTGCAATATGAAACATCATTATACAGTTACACTCTGATTTCCACGGCTACATACTTTGATACTATCAATATAATACTTATGTACCCGCTATATGTATACCTTTATCTGTTTTGACCATTTATTACGTAGGAGAAAAGTGTGACTTAAATGTTTGTACTGTCTCCCATCTACAGCTAATCAATATGGTAACACGTACTAAATACATCGTTGCGGAAAAAGATGGATTAGTTTAGGTATTATAAGGTTGCCAAATATGTAGGTAACCTTTAGTTTTTCAATGTTACCTTGAAAACGGTCACAATTTATTACCATAAAAAAACTAATTTTAAAATTCGACCTCATGTTATGTTCTATAGGCAATTCCTGGTGTTTTATCCTCATTCATAAGAATTAACGGTTTAACAACTACCATTCATCGGAATCTACATTTCATAATATTTAATGAGGAAAAGTTATCTTAAAAGCTAAGATGAAGGATATAAGGCTATGACATAAAATATGATTCCTCTTTATATGAAATCAGAAATTAAGTACGTGATTCTGATATCGTCTCAATCAAACAACAAACGTGGATGTTGATAAAGACCATTGTTCAGTTGATTATGAAATCAAATGTAACTGGCATTCCGAAAATGGACGAAATAATGAAGAATGCTATCTCTATGGCTAACGCAAAGTCGGTAGAATTCAAGGCATTGTACCTACCTATGCCGAATAGATCATAAAATCATAACACATGAGGGTAGAGGGAATTCTACTACTACGGCCTGTTTCACAATGTCTGGATAGCCCAGATGAATTTGAATTAAGAACGCAATTTGTATAAACTATATGTCACAGTTTATCAGGTACTTATGTGGAGGTGGTGAAACAGGCGCTAAATAGTACACCAATCTTGGGTAAAGGTATAATTAATAATTAATTAACTACTGCATACAAACTAAACAATTACTTAAAAATTGTGGCTGATCTAAAGAAAAATCTTTTCTTCGATAACACAGCACTACTTAATTTTTTATACAGGAAAATCTGAATTAAAATGTATAACAATGAGATTTCCAGTGTCATTCTAGTAATTGAGTTTTGCAATATTTCGAACTACCTACCTACCCAATTATTTGCTATCTTATCTTCACCTTAGTTCTAAATTCAAAATAGTTTTCTATGTTTATATGGTTGCAAATGAGCATATAGATCACTTGAAGAGTTACAAATGCGTTGCCGGCCTTT
Source organism: Spodoptera frugiperda (assembly GCF_023101765.2). Classification (NCBI taxonomy): domain Eukaryota; kingdom Metazoa; phylum Arthropoda; class Insecta; order Lepidoptera; family Noctuidae; genus Spodoptera; species Spodoptera frugiperda. The sequence goes on along the minus strand of NC_064239.1, from coordinate 9,914,535 downwards.
TGAAGGAGAGCTCCTTATAATAGCTTTACATAATTATCATCAATCGTTCCTTTCAAAAATATTATATTATTACTAACTAGTTAGGTATCTATACAAAATACGATAATAATACGTTACTATGAATCAATAAATAACGAGGTCTTACTACTGTTATGATGAAAACTATCGCACTATTTCTTAACGAGCTAGCATCGTAACTGACACTACCCAACCTTCATACTTCATAGTGTAGCAACATTGTTGTATAGGAACATACTTACATAGGCAATATGTATACAACGATAGAAAATTTACCTATACATCATTTCTCCTTTCGTTATAACTTGTGTTCATCTCATCCACTGGTAAATGACGAGATAAATAACATAGAAAATGGCAATGACTGGATAAGTACCTTCCTGTCATTACCTCTTGACTCTTGACTTACGAGTAGAATTACTTATAACTGTTAGAAAATGTAGGTACTTGTGAAATGTTTTGCATCAACGTACGCACTATAATTGGCCGTTTACACGCAAATATTACTCAGGTCAGATAGATGTAGATACCTATCTATTCTATTCTACTTATCGTATTCTAACGTGAAGTGTAATTACTGTTCAAATTATGTCAACCGATAGATTTGCCGCCACGAGAAACCGGCTCTCGAAAAATTAATTGACACTAGATTCCACAAACAAAACCAAACAACAGTACATACTCGACTTAGACGCGAAGGGCGAGCATCGCGGGCGGTGTAAGATTTTTTTAAATGGGCCTCACCTTGAATTTAAAAAAAAGATCCTTCAAATCTTTCGGCAGTACAGTCACAGTGCCAGTAAATCTGGATGTACCGAAATAGTATGGAATAGAATATATTGGAGTTCTAATTAATCAAAAAGAGGTGCCAATGCTAGTCATTAAAATTGTATCTTGTTATTTACAGATGATAGATGATAATTGGTCACAGATCGTATATGAAGCATAGTTGAATTGACTTTACACCATAATCAAATGGACATGAAACAATGAAGATATTTACCTTTCCCAGCACAGTTTTGTGGGCAAAAATTTTCTATATCCATCTCTAATGTACTGATTATGTTTAATATATTCTGGTGCCTCTTCATATTTGAGGAGTTGTCGGTAATTGATATACTCCTCCTCTTCTTTGGTTAAGTTATTGTTGTCTTCCAATTTCTTCCCTCTCCGCAGCAAACCACTGGATTGACAGTAGCTTTCCGTTCTGCATTCATCTTCTACCTTAAACAAATGAAGATGTTTAAATATCTATTACTGTGCCCCTAGCACACAGCAATGCAAATCACAAAAATTATATCTATACTAAATAAGGAAAATGTGAATAGAACGAAAAAATCATGCATATTCTCTGTCGCAACAATGTGACACGAGCAGTAGGGACACGGAAATAAGAGTTAATTTGGGTAATTATATCTATATAAATAAAAATTATTGTTAGCTACAACTATGTGTATGCAAAACACTTGTTTTTTTCTTGAATTATTTAATGTTGTTGACTATACTAATACCACTTATTTTTGTTGAAGGCTAGGTAACAGTGTGAAGGCTGATTACTACATTGCTGCATTGCAAAAAATTTATAATATTGTACAATTTTTAACATATTCACTCATATCTCATTCATTAACTTCTGTTTATGGAGATTTTAATAATCTAAAGCACAAAATCAGGAACAATCACAAAATAATTACAAAGTTTTTTTTTTGTAAGTAACAATTTTGTAAGTAATACTTTAAACTACCTGTAATAGTTATTGAAAATTTTAATGGCATTATGCAAGAAAAAAGTTATATTTTTGATTTGGTAGCAGTAGCAATAATGCACTTAGTATTGTTAAAGAATAAAAGTTCACCGAATTAGGGTCAAAATACTGTTGGTACACCGAAAATTTAAGGTTTTTTTTTATTTACTGGACATTATTTTAATAAAAGCAGGAAATAAAATATACTGAGTCTAAAACAGATTATACTCACACCAACATTTAAAACCCATTTGCATCAAATTAAATAATTAAATCCGATGCTAATGGATACGATAGAAATTCCAAAATCATAATACAAACTTGATTTTATCAATACAATTTGGTTTTTTTAAAGTAATTAAATCTCAATATCCCAAATGAAGTACCTAGCAATTTTAGTTTATCTTTGGCAAATTCCCGAATAAAAAAATATAAATTCACTTACTTTTTCTATGGGCATAAATTGCACAGTTTCTGCTTGGCATTCGCTAAGTTTTTTTGTCATAGTTAGAGTCATTTTAGAATGTTGATCTAACAAAATCACATAAATATTATAACAACAACTTTAATATACCCATACAATTATTTAAATATCAAGTAAATAACAATAGATATCCATTGTTCGTTTATACGATACAAATGCACTCACTTATAATTAAAAATTTCGATAAAACTAGATAATAAACACAAGAATTAAACAACACAACCACCTCCTCATGCGATATTGACAAAACTACTTACTTTAAAAAAAATGTTGCGTTCAAGTTTGTAAACGTCACATCACGCCTACGTCAAACACAAGATCTTTCAAAATCAAACTGACATTTGCATAGACCTTTCATGAACGTCAACATTTTCGTGTGTTTTGATTGGTTAGTATAATTTACTCGCCAATCAAAAACACTTTTGCGTAATCAATGCATGACAGAGCAATAAAAGGAACGCAGTAAGCGTTTCGTTATATCTCAGTGGAATTTATAATGTGTTTAAAACATAATTTATGAATTTGTTTATTACGTTGATTTTTTTTAAGTTTCAGTTTTATATGTATAGATATTTTTTACATCTAAACTAATATAAAACAAAAAAAAATTAAAGTACAATTACTTTTATTACAATTTATTAATTTACAAAACAAGACCTCCTCCTCGTTTTCCTCGTTTTGGTTTTCATTAAAAGGATAACAAAACATCCTTCTATTATTATATGCTATCTATGAATATAATCCAATAGATGCAGAATTAGCAAACTCCAATACAAATAGAAGTATTCTATTTAGAATCATTTAAGAACACGGTCAGTGGGTCATCTTAGCGGCAGATTTTTATTGAATATCAAGATGTATCTGGGTACTCCTTCTTATACATTCTTCCTAGTCGTCTTTTTCGATCAAAACTAGTTTAGATCACAATATGGAATCTTGAAACCTTACAGAGCGTATTCTAATTGGTATCGCTGGGAATCGCGTACAACACAAAGACGTTGAAAAAAGTAAAAACTAAAAGTCTTGGAATGATTACTAAACATAATAACTTATTCTTATGAATACTCTTTGAATGAAACAAAAATTTCAAAGAAGGTAAAAAGGCTCGTTTCGTTAAATGTTGCCATATGAAAAATATTGTACCTTTCTCGCAAAAGTACCTACTTACATTTCTGATATGAACTAGAAACTTGCAAAAAGGCCAAAAAGTTTAAACTGTCTAAAAAAAAAGCAAATCATGCATACTTTTTGCTTATTAATGATTTAATATTGATATTGATTTTAATATTGATTTCTGTATTTTTTTTAATAAACTACGTTTAAAAAAACCGACTTCAACCTGGAAGTCTGGCAATAATAAAGTCAATAAATATACTTAATCTAAGTGTAATGAATACTTTTCTGAAAACTGTATCAAAATCGGTTCAGCCAAATGTGAGATAATCGCGGTCAAACATACAAGTCAAATTAAAAACTTTCTTTTTATTGAAGTCGGATAAAAAGAAAGTCTATTTTAGAAGGCAAAAATAGGTTTAACTCAATAGTAAGAAATATATTATTTATTTATCAAAATCATCAATTCTTATTAAAAAAAAATATTTAAATTATAATATTTACAATTCTTTGAGTTTTATCGTGGTTTTAATTGAAATTAACGGATGCTATTCTACCTGGGAAAGTTTCAAATTGCAAAAATGTGCTCTAAAATAGCTGGCGTGCCTACTTCAGTAATGAATATCTCCAAATAATCCAAAAATAGCGCCCCAGAGATTTCTTTACTGAGCAATACGTCACATCCTACTTCTTTCAGTGTTACCATAAAGGAATATAGTTTTGAAAAATCAATAATCGTAATAACTTTTATAAACAAAAAAAATATATCAATTACTACATAGATTTTGTTTAGAACGCTTACTAATATATTTATAGTTCCAAAATAACAAGTATTTTACCATAAATCTTTATTTGAATCCAATAGAAACATTACTAAATTAAAAAAACGTCTAACCATAAACGCCACTTACGAACTGTGCAATTCTGAACGGTCTTTGTAAATGGTCGATTTTCCTGTTTGCTGTTCTCCATTTGCTGAGAGTGTATAATTTTGTTACAATCCGTGCTCTGTTCTAGTTCTTATTTTTTCTTATTATAAGTTATTATTATTTTTTATTTAAGCGTTTAAAGTTTGATCCTCGATAGTAGAAATTCATTATTACTGCATAAAACGACTTAGGTGGTACTTTTGCGTTTAGACGGGAGCCATCTTGCAATCTCTAATCAAAGGTCCTTGGCTCACAGTTTCGTTGTCTAGTTGAAAGTCAGTTTATTCCATCATAAAATAATCAAATGGCGTTAAAACGAATTAATAGGGTACGTATTGGTATTTGTGATATATATTTTAATAATTTGATGCAGTATCAAATGAAGTGTTGTAAAAATGGTATCAGACTTCGTAGTGAATGTTTCGTCATTGTGAATACCTATTATCGAAATTTCTTCTGGATAATTCCTCGTGTGTGATGGTTTTATTGAAATGCTCAGATGAATTACTATTTGGTTTTGTGTGTAACTTTAACCAGATAACGGTGTTTTACTGGTAGATGTAGGTGACAATTTTGTGCACACGGCGTACATAAAATGTCGGAATTATGTGCCAATTTTGAGGTTTTCTTGTCATGAAACCCATCTGTGTCGTGAAAATGTGAAACGTTTAGGTGTTGTACGATGATTAGTGATAGAAACTGCTTGGATCACAAATCGATGTTGCCGTACGGAACAATATGTTCAACCCCCATTTATTTTTCGACGTGATGATGTGACATGTTTTAGCCATGGTATTGTGTTTCCTATGTTATTGTGTCCACATGATATTGTTTTACTGTTCAGGAATTACAAGATCTGGGCAGAGATCCACCAGCACAATGTTCTGCAGGTCCACACGGTGAAGATCGTAAGTACCTTACAATCTACAGCCTACTTATTTTTTGTGACTCATTGTGTTGGATAATAATAATACTGTGAAACAGTGTCATGGAAGCAGATCATTGGTTTTGAATAGATATCAGTATTGATTTTTCAGAATTGTTGTGATGATCATTGAGAACTGTTAAATTAATTATTTATTATGAAAAGTGCTTTACATTGTAGTTTATTGAGGTAAAAAGCAATTATTCACTGACTTTCACATGATCAAAATGAAATATAAGTGTCTTTGTAAACATACTAATCTTTTCAAAACATCATCTGTGAATGTGGCAAAGCTATAGTTGATGTACCTGCAATATTCTTATATGAATAATATACTATTGTTGTATGATGTGACTTTATTATAGTTATTCTATTATTAAATGGTGTTACTTATATGTTACTGAGCTCAGAATTTCCTGACTCAGTCATATTTTATTCTTTGCAGAATGACTCATTTCCATATAGACATTTTCCATAGCAAAATGCTTCTGTACACTGTGTGTAGAGGATATTGAACTCCCAAACTATTAAAGAATCTTACTTGAATCAAATTAGATCTAAATTGGAAAACAAATAGATAAATGAAATACTAATTGGTCAATGACATTTTCTAAAATACCTAATTGGAAATAGTAATCAATATTTCTTTGTGTTGGACATTGCAGTTTGCAGTGACAACTCATGTCAATGACCTTGTTTAGTGGAATAACAATGATTTTAGTTTTTCTTGAATAACCTTCTATTGTACTATAAAGATATTTTTAACTATCTTTAAATATACATGCTGCATTTTTCTGATTTCAGTTTTCCATTGGCAAGCCACAATTATGGGTCCAGTAAGTATTTTTTGATATTTTTTTTAACTTCAAATGTGTTTCCATAAGTCAGTTTAAATGAAATGTGTCATTATATCTTTACAGGTCGACAGTCCTTATCAAGGAGGAGTATTCTTTCTGACCATACATTTCCCAACAGACTACCCATTCAAACCACCAAAAGTTGCATTCACAACACGTATTTACCATCCCAACATAAACAGTAATGGTTCCATTTGTCTTGATATTCTGCGCTCACAGTGGTCTCCAGCACTCACCATATCCAAAGGTAAATTATTGCATATTTTACTTTATACTTTACCATTCTTGTTCTCTAAAATATTTGTTGTTGGTTAATATTTTAAGAAGACAGAAAACTTATGAATATTATTTTAACTTCCAGTGTTGCTTTCAATCTGCTCACTCCTATGCGATCCAAACCCAGATGACCCGTTGGTGCCAGAAATTGCTAGGATCTACAAAACGGACAGAGAAAAGTACAATGAACTAGCCCGTGAGTGGACGAGGAAATATGCCATGTGATGAGTCAATTGTGACGTCAGCAAACATACACACACATCGCCACAGCCCGGGCTCTAATCCCATTCCCTATCCCTTAATCCTGCTCCCCAATCCTTTGTTATCCCCATCAAACCTAAATTAACTGGAGATTGTAAAAATGTTCATGGTCATATTAGGACCTGCCTAATTTCTGTCGTATATTATGGTATTGCGAATATATTGCATCGTAAGTAACAGGTTCCCATGTGCAAATATAGTTTCTGTTTTTATCTAATAAGAAACATTTTCTATAAGAGCAAAATTATTTTTTGTTTTACATTGATGTGTCAGTAGATATCTTTACACTTGTTTAGTTGAAGTTTAAAGATTAGTTAAATTTACATCAATTGAATTTATGTAATTCCTAAACTATTTGTACTTTAACTAGATCTAAATTGCATTGTAAAACTGTACAATAGCCATATGTTAGGAAATGGAGCGTTCCTTGCTTACTACTTACTAATTGTCCGGTTCACTTAGGATTTTGTCAATGAAATGTAAGTAAAGCTCATAAGTGTTAAGAACATTTTGGGTAATGTAAGTAAGTGGTATCACAAAATGAGCTCGTTGACGGAGTGAGTGTTAATTTTTTTTACTAGAAAACAACTTTTTTTTTAAGTTAGTAAATGTAGCGTGCTACAGACCAGACTGACGTTGATTGAAGTGGTCAGTTTTCTTTCATCCACAATATTTTATGACAATGGAAAACGCTCCAATAGTTACAACATTCAGTATAAATTACAGTGTATCTCATAAGATGATAAGTTACGATTAATCTAGAATTTTTTTCAATATGGCGATTTATATTATAATTTTATCTAATATATATTGTGGTTGTAAGGATACCTGCGTTGTGATTTCCACGATTGTCCTTTCCATTGAACCATCCTCGTTTCCTCTGAGTAATTGAACAAACTTACTGAAGTGAACAGCGTCACGGCACGAGTGGCTAGCATGGGTGTGTTAAACGTTACAGCTGCAGGCAAGAGGAAGCTTTGTTCACTTGATCTATCACTGGGAGATTCAAATTTAAAGCTTTTCAAATTGTAATCAACCAACAACTTGTATTTTAGCTTCACTAAATTGTAAGAAACAATAAATTATTGTGTATGTAAATAACACCTTGAGCTTTATTTAGGCAACTTCCTGGTAAACGTAAGCAGCTGTAAACATTCATTCGAGTTTAATTAGCTGACATAGTTGATTACTAGGCCACTGACTGAGAATCTGCCAAAATAATCGCTATGAAAATGATAAAAATCTCGGCTTCACAGTAGTGCAATGACGTTTTGCTTACAACATTCTAATCTAGAAGGTGATTAACATATTAATTGTTGCCGTAATCACGGTCTAAGGAAATTGGAAAAGTATACGTACCTTTCTATATAAGTATAATATTTTATTGTCTAGATTGAAAATGCAATTTAACATTTAAACAAGAATACATAGCTTAGTGGTAAAAGCTACTCTTTCCTTTTGACCCTATTCCTACACCTGGGCGACTTCCGTACACGACTCCCACACCTCTCTTACCATGATCGAGGCGACTCAACTTTTCTATTAGATCTGAGATTTTAATACTTACTAGTTGAAATTACCAGTAAATTAATAAATCTTACTAAATTCGAATGCAATTCTTAAAACTAACAATGAACTAGGTAGTCATTATGGGCATGGTAACATACAGGCAAGACTTTCAGTTGCTTCTAAATTGAGTGTCTAGTTTTCCGTTATTTATACTCAAATTAGCCTAACATTACTTGAGTAAATACCGTAAGCCGGTCTACCAAGATGTCCTCGATTTGATAATAATGGACTTTATTATATTTGGCTAGTGCATTTTTTACGTCCTAAAAAATTTCGTTGAAAATCGTTTCTTTCTCGGGAGTCTTGTCGGTAAAAACGTCCTAGGCGATTGATACAAAATCTTACCCAAACTTTCCATCTTCGCCATGTGATCTAAGTTCACAGCAAATTACCTAATCTTTATTATCAGATACCATAATAGACATAATTTTGAATTGGTGGCTAATTTATTTTGTAAAGTGGGCATGTAAACCATATTACTACAAAGTAATTTGTAATATCGGTAGGTACAGCAATTGTCTCACATTAGATTTTTTTCAGAAACAGTGAATTAGTTCTGTGCTACTTTTAGTTTCTGCTAATATACGTGAAGTGTCGCTTTTTTTTTCGTCAAAAAGACATGAAAACAACAATTTGTGGATCACACAAAGTTGTGTACGGGAATCGAACCCGTAATGTATGTAGTAGAATACGGTTGTCCAACCATTGCACCAAACGTGTAGTTCCTGAAAGAGTATACCTAGGTATGGCAAGTTGGGGAGGAACAGATAGGATAGGTATGATAAAGGTGATTCTTATGTCATAGTTTATTACAAAATGTATTCAGATAAAAATGGAGGTACATAATTTACAAAGGCACATAATTATCAATATCTATCATTACATTACAATTAACATTACAGATTACAATTCAGTCGTTTCCATATTTTTTGCGTTTTTCATTTGTTCTAATTGTTGGTAGAAATCATATTTTGCTTGGTTTGTTTGGGGTTCGGTTTCGTTAGATTCTATTGAGGGGAAGGCGCCTGTAGTAATGAAGTAAGGTTTTTCATTTGACAAGTCTTGATCAACTGCGTTTTCGTCGAGAGAGTCACGTTCGGAGCGACTGAGTTGATCTTCTGATTTGTACCAATCATTCTCATAAGCATGGAGCCATATAGGGTTGGATCCTTTTGTACTGTGTTTATTTGTGTTGGGCACTCGGCCTCCCGAGCTGCGGATGGTCATGTCTGATTCCCCAGGAGTCGGTGATGCTGCATAGAAAACATACGACACTCAAATACTGTTAAAGTAATTTACTATTATTAAATAAATGTTTTAATCCTTTTCAAGTTGTTTTGTAAATCAGTAGAGAGAGCGAATACATAAGAACAGTGCTTTTGGGACTGTAGTAGGCTAACAGTACAATCTATGGTAAAAAACATTGTGCTTATTAGACCGCAAAAGTCGACTGTTGACCTCCAGTAAAGTTACTTTCCGGAGATTGTGATTTCAACAATTTGATTAGCTACTGTGAATGATCCTATTGAAATCGGCAGTTTAACACAATACACCATAGCATATATATATTTCACTTATAGGTCAGTCGGTACCGACATCTTAGAATCCATAACAAATGCAGAACTAATCAGCCAGTTCTTAAATAAACAAACATAACCGACATTTTTATTATTGTCAGTCTTGTGGATTATTTAAAAATATAACACACAAGTATGTTTTCTTTTATTTGGCTAAACTAAATAAATGTTTAATGTGTAGCTGGTATTATGAACAAAATGCTTACAATAAGCAGTAGCAGTAGCCGCCTTTAGCCTCCTGACGTAATCAGCTCGTTGCGACAGACACATCATGACGGTAAGCACCAGTAGTACAGTCAGGAACAGCGTGGTCCATACTAGCCAGAATACCGTCTGGTTGGACGAGAGAGTTTCTGCTGTTAGAGGCTGATACTCCGCCGGCTGAGTGTCCAGGACATTGAACTCCTAGAAAATGTTTTTAAAATAAGTTCTTACCTTTTTTAATAAGGTTTTTAATACCAGTAAACTTCATTCAGAAACTATCAAAATGTTTTGACGAGGAACTCGACTAGTTTCAAGCCATGCTAGAGGCTCATATTCATGAGCACAAGCCGATAACATAATAATTAATTTAGTATGTATGTCTCACGAAAGTTACAATAAAATCTATCAAAATGTCTTAAAATTACCTTGAAGAGATCATCCAACTGCTCAATGTTCTTATCAACTAATTTTAGTACTTGTTCGACTTCTAAAACGGAATGATCTTCACCGTTTACGAGGTGCAAATACAAGTCGGTTTTAGTATTGTCGACTGAGCCATCTTTATTTTCGTGTACCCTCAAATCGTCCACGTTTACGACCGAGTCGGTCACTCGTGCTAATCGTTCACGGAACACGTGGATCTTGTCACGTATTTCTGACGGGTGAGAGCGTAGGACGAAGCGAACACGTTGGTCTTCACGAAGTAGATAAATAAATACATGCGCCTCGTCTTGTAAACCCCCTGTGTCATTCGCTAGAACCTGGAAGTGCACAAATAGAACATCACGCCTTGATCCAAGAGGTTTGGCAGTCAATTCAGGGGTAAAGGCCAATGACCTCTCGTTCGGCACATCTCCAATACAATTCGTTACTAAGCTAGGCATATAATCAATGCATTTATTCATGAACAGGAAACGAGTCGCGGTATAAAAATAAACTTCTATAGTGAATTTTCACAACTTGTGCTATAAAATCGTACTTAATACGCAGTACGTATTTTAATGCGGCATCGATTGCACCGAAAAGGCATTGAGGCAGGTTGTTATCCATAATGTAGTCACATATGACTCAAAGTACTCAAAGTTAAGATAAAACAACTAAAAAACGACGAATAAGTGGTTAATATCTACTTGAAGCTACTTATCATCCGGCGCTATTGATTTGTAAAATACGTAAGTAATAAATAGAATAGTCACAACACGCATGCGCTGCGCTGTGTGGCTATTACGTACACATTCATAGTTGACAAGGACTTATGGTTTGAATGCACTCATTGTAGCATTAAAAGGGATAAAATGATGAAGGAATAAAACAAAATATCATATACTTCACCTTGAAATCGAAATATCCTTTCATTCCCTTCTGCGGATCGAAGTTCAAAGAAACCGCGCCTGTTTCAACATTGACTAGAAACGGGGACACTGCTAAGTTCTCTAAACCTTCCGTTAGAGTTTCCTTCACATCTCCGATTAAGTAATAATTTATTTTAGCATTATCACCTTCGTCTAAATCTATGGCCTGCAAACAAAATATCAAATTAGTACGTAAGTAAAAATTTAAGGAATCATAGTGGTAACGTAAAGCACAGTTTCTGGGAAAAATAGCAAACAATAACGTTTTATGAATGAAACAAGAATGTTGCGGATTAGAAAGTGAGAGAGAGTGAGATAGTTGAGGTATGAAAATCGTCCGTGCATCTTTAGAAACGGTCACATAAGAGGAAATTAAACTAGTAAAAGTGAATAAGCAAGGAAAATAGTGCTTCTGTCTCTATTTCGTCCGCTTTCGATTCCTGGGTCGGGTAAAGTACCTATGACTGAGAAAGATTAGATTTTTCGTAATATTCTCGGTAATAGCACAAAGCTTGGAATAGTGCCCGGATTACAGCAATAGACTCATCCCCCTATGGCCCACTGGCCTTTTTGAGCCGTGTTCCTTATTTATTTACTTTAAAATTATTACCTTGTTTTGCATGCATTACTTTACAACGGTGCAAATAAACTGTTTTTCTTTCATTCTTTCTCACTTCAAGGATTAAAAGGAGTGACGTATGATATTACGAATTAAAATAAGTTATACCTTAACATGCATAAATTCAATCCCAAAGTCAGCTTCAGTAGTGATGCCCCCTGTAAATATCTTGCTGACGAACTGAGGAGCGTTGTCGTTCACATCATTGATGATTACGTGGACCTTCAGCGTGCTGACCCCATCTACTTGTTCATCATACTTAGGCTTGGTCACACAGTCTTCTGAAGCTAATATTGTGAGGGAATATTCCGATTTCTGTTCCCGATCTAAAGGCTTTTGGTTTGATAGTCTGAAAAGTGGCATAGTAGGTATTTGTATTCTATTTTTATAGACTTTAATAAAGGAGGTTTCGCTTGTAATCTACTTAAGGAAGGAAAGTAACTATTTAATGTATATTATATATATTGCCTTTATGTAGTAGTAGGCGGCGGCATCTGTTGTGGATGGATTAAATAGAAAAAAAGGGTAACCGCCTTTAATTCTCTTTACCATTTCCATTTTTTTAAGTCAGGTAATATCCCTAAAACCTTCTCTTTAGTCTAAACATACTGTGCTGAAATGCGCATCAAAATTGGTTCAGCCAAGCGCGAGATAATCGCGCAAATACATAGATAGATACATACATGTCAAGCTAAGAACCTACATATTTTGAAATCGCTTAAAAATTAAGATATCTTTTTATAAAGTAGTAGATAACATATAATTTTAATTTAAAAAAGAATTAAATTCACTACCTATGCGTACTCCTGTGTAAATCAAACACATTATCTTCATCGCCATCTACAATATAATAGCAAACAGGTAACAAGGGTTCATCGCCGCGGTCAATCTCATCCCTTTCAATAACGCTGGGCAAGTATAGGCCAGAATTGGGCGCGTTCTCAGTAAAGTTGATATGTATGTGTTTGTTGGGGAACCGTGGCCGATAGTTGTCCACATTCTGTACGTAGATAGTTAGGTCCAAGTCCGAGCTAAGTGGCGTAGGCAGCCCGAGGTCGTAGGCTTCTATTCTGAGCTGTGGAATAATCAATATGTTAGCAAATTGACATTGGAATGAGTGATGAAGTTATCCATCGATAGTTTAGCTGTTTAGGTTACAGTATTCGACTTAAGTTGCGATAATAATATGGTTCATTAAGAATGTCTAACATGGTCAATTGATGTAAAGAATCTTCGACGTGACGTTACAGTGAATCTGGACAGTTGTCCACATCTCGAAGTTCGTTAAGTTCGTTACAAGTGATAATACAGGGGTGCATATTAATAAGGAACGATATTCTCAACAAATGCATTTAATTTGTAGGGTCCAGTCAACCCCATTGTCACAACAAATGTAATTATTTTCTTTTTGTTTAAAAACGTTGCCCCACACTAGGATATTTTCCTGTGTCGTGGGTGCGTTTACAAACAACAATTTCACATACACATGACACCCAGACCCGGAATAACAATTTATGGATCCCACAAAGAGTTGCTCCGTGCTTATTACTCTTTTAAACAAAACCAACAGAATGGAACTGGATGAAATTAGGGATAGAGACAGATTATAGTTTAAAAATAAACGTTCAACTTGAACTATGTATGTTCGTATAATTAATGTTCCGTAATTGTATACGAGTTAGGTACAATGTTACAAGTACATAGCTATCCTGTATGTAAGATGTAGAGGAAAAATACCAAAACGTTACCAATAACACAGTTCTCTTGACAACATTTACATTGTCACAGATATTTATCTATTTTATCGTCCAATTAATTTTTAATTGGGTACGGATTCCTGATAATGTGATAAGCTGAAATAAATAGACAATTGTGTATAGATAAAAACAGTGCCTTCACCCACAATAAGTAGTTTGTATTCAAATGCGCCTAGATCCGGAAAACAATGTCAGGTTATCGGCACTAGTGCGTAGCTGTAAGTGTGACGTCACGAACTGCGATCAACATGAATAAAATAAGACGTAAAACCATAAATAAATCAGACGTCCAGTCACTCGACCGGTGACCGGGTTTTGGCAAATGCAAAACAGCTACAATGACAAATGGTAAATATTAATATTATGGATATTTTTAAATACTTTGTAAGGGAATAGTGTGTACTGTCAACTAAAGGGCATGTGGGGGTCAAACTCTATCATCGTAAATACAATTTATTCTACAAAATTGCCTCGCTGACCGTATTATCCGACCGTTCGGTCGAATAAGCAAATATTCGGACGAGTTCTCTGGTACAAGTAGGCGAAAGTATTATTAGGTGTTCCATAAAACACTACAAAATACTATTTACAGTACCTACGTAAGTTGATTAATCGACCTATCTATTTTTATAGAGGAGGTTTGTTTATTAGACATTGGATGTTTTGGTCGACCCGTTGCTATGGCAATAGCCCCCCTAGCTGCGACCGTTGACAATAATAACACAATTACTGAGCTAAGGGGCAAATTGAGGACCTACTGTACAGGATAATATTTTATTTATGGTAGAAGAAAAATATTCATAGCAAAATAACATCATAACAGTTTCAAGGGCTTGTTACTGTCTGATTAAGTTTCTATTAGGTTAAATGACGTATTTTACATAGAAATGTATGAAAACATGTGTTAGGAACGTAATCAGATATTGTGAAATAGACTTTAAATCTTTATATTTAGAATCTGTTATACTGTTATGTATATGGCTTATTATGTATTTTTTCTTGTCATTAATATGACATGGAAGAGCAGACATTGATTGTATTATTTGGTAGAAGAAAAACTACATTGAGTATACAGGGAATTAACGACATTCGACGCTTGAATTTTAAATCGCGATTCAATTTTGGATCACCGTTATATTTTCTGTCTTTATCACTTTTCATGTGTATTGTAGGGACGGATATAGTTTTAATAGCTATAATAAAATGAAATTATAATATTGCCGGGTGTACAATTTAATTAGGTATTAGGTAAAATGAGTAAGTTTCGTTTTTTAACTGTCCGCCTCATTGGTCCAGTAGTCGAAACTGCGATTGCTAAGTAAAGGATTTCGGGTTCAAGTCAGTCAGTCAAGTATTATTAAGCTTTATTCAGTTTTTCGTAAACTGGACTCAAATTTGGGATTGTGTTCAGCGGTATGTTAATAGACTCTCCTCTATTACATGAGACACACTACGTAAGTGTGACTTTGCTTATGTGAACCTTTAACCCTTTTGTCGATAGAAAGGTTACGTACGTTAAGTATAATATAGTTATATGTGAACGTGTGTATGTGAACTTGTATGTTTGTAAACGCACCCACGACACAGGAGAAAATCCTAGTGTGGGGCAAGGTTTATTTTAAAGAAAAAAAGAAGAAAGAAAAAAGAGTTAAATCTCCTTAACATACCTGGTAAGTAGTCTGCTTGTCTCTATCCAGAGGCTGTGTAGTTCTGAGAGCTCCGCTAGTAGCATGTACAGTGAAGGCTCGCCACGCCCCGGCCGCGTCCTGCCGTACTCGGTACCGTACGGCGCCGTTGGGGCCTATATCCGCGTCTATAGCTCGCACCTCTACTACCGTAGTGCCTATTGTCGCGTTCTAAGAGGAAAAGTATTAAGTAAAATAAATCTGAGGAAAATATTAAGAGGAAAAGGACAAGGTTGAGAACAAAAATGTGCAATGAATTACTTTTACAGTAACCTTAGTATGAGTTTGCGACGAGAGCGCGTTCGACGCTCTGATTGGTTGGTTTATTCGAGCCGGCCAATCAGTGCGCCGAACGCGCTTTCGTTTCGATTACTTTAAACGTAGAGCAGACTCATACTAAGGGTACTGACATGGAAAGCTACCTACAATGTATAAAATAGTATATTTCGAAGTAGTGTAAATGTAATGAAACTATTACAAACTAGTATTATTTCGATATATTATGGTTAAGTTAAAACTCTAATTGATATATTGGTAGGTACTTTAATATGCTACTCAAAGTCTAGGTATTGTAAGCCAAGCTAATATTTAGTTTGCAACACATAGTTATCTTAGCGGTTTTAACTGTTTACCGTGCGTGCAGTAGACCGTACTAATTTTTGATGAACAATGAACATGATTGTCAAGGTTGGTATTGTGATATCTGTACCCTTAGTACGAGTTTGTTTTACGTTGAACGAAAACGAAACGAGAGCGTGTTCGGTGCTCTGATTGGCCGGTGCGAATAAACCAACCAATCAGAGCGCCGAACGTGGTTTTGTTTCGATTTCGTTAAACGTAAAGTAAACTCGTACTAAGGGTACTGATCATCTTATAAACATAGGCCTCTACTGAAAGCGACTTGAGACCTATTTCAGGCCCTTTTATATTGATTATAGTAGGTGTTGATAATCAAATTATCTCAAAAACAGTTGACAACTTACCTCAGGCACTTTGATAGTGACATTTTGCGGGGGATGCACGAACACAGGTGCGTGATCATTATAATCCGTCACACATAGTCTTAGCTCCCCTCTAACGATATTGGGCGGTATACCCAAGTCTCTAGCTTCTACAACCAGGGTATAGTTTCCGAAGCGATCCTTTAAAGACTGGCGAGCGAACAACCGGCCCGTGTTGGCGTCACCACCCACTTGCTCGAACCGAAACAGATCTGAATGAAAGAAAAGGGTTTAATAATCACTACATAGTATAAAACAAAGTCGCTTTCTCTGTCCCTATTTCCCTTTGTATGCTTAAATCTTTAAAACTACACAACGGATTTTGATGCGGTTTTTTTTAATAGATAGAGTGATTTAAGAGGAATGTTTATAAGTGTAATAAGTGCATAATATATCACCATTGCACCCATGCGAAGCTGAGGCGGGTCGCTAGTAGTAAATCACTTAATTAAAAAGCTTTTAATAAACATCGTGATAGACGGAGATATTCTAAGGGACTTTTTACTACAGATTTATTATTAGACACAAGGTTTCAAGTCGCTATTTTTGGGACCGTCAAAGTACATAATTATGTTGTTATCCAATTTCGAAAATAGGTCAGGTGAGTCAGACTCGGTATTTCGAAGGTTAAAAACATAGGTGCGGTTTCAGACGGTTGACTCAATACATGCTATTCTACTAAAAAACATTTATTATATAACTTGTATAACATATTAGCAAACCCGGCGAATTCCGTTTCGCTACCAACAATTTTCCCCTTTTTCCTGATTTTTCTAGAATTTCTCTTGAATTTTCTTTGCTATAAACATCACAGAACCCGAGACCTTTCCAACGAATGCAAAACTGTGGAAATCGGTTCGTGCGTTCTGGAGTTATAGCATCAGGAAGGAAAACCCGACTTATTTTTGATGTTATAGATTTTTCCAATCATCTTTTCAGAAACTCTTTTCTTTCAAATCATTCATCATATAATGATACTTAACCCTTCGTATGTTTGAAACGTGGATCCACGCGAGACACAATGTGTTTTCTATTGTTGTCTTATATACGGCATACGAGAGGTTAAATAAAAAAAATTCATACAAAATGCTCTATTGACAACATACCATGTCCCTTCCCGCCGACGAGATGGAACTGCACTCGTCCGTTGGGCGCGGAGTTGTCGTCGGCATCGGTGGCCGACACAGACACGATGGGCTCGCGATAGTTGTGGAACTCCGTTATAGTCGTACAGTCCGAGGGCACGTGGAGTATCGGAGGGTTGTCGTTCACATCTTCTATGTGGACTCTAGAGGATTAAAGAAGATATTTTAAGAGGATATTTGGATTTATTTATTATTATTTTCAGCCACAATCGTCTTACTGCAGGGCAAAGGCCTCCTTACCCTCCTTCTACCCGTTTCTTTGTAGAGCTTTCTGTTTATTACCATACCGTACTACATTTGGATCGTTGTGTAAAATTGGACTATGAATAATTATGGTCAAAAGAGGTTATATTGGAACAGAGTTACAGAAACAAATAGTTTACGTATAAAAGAGATACATAATTTTGTACTTTATGCGTTCTATTTGATGATAGTTAGATTTGATTGATTCATTCAGATCAGAAATTGATTCCCTACAAAGACAGCAGCTATTGTCATATATGCTTTTTAATAGTGACATATGTATCTAGCCAACCAAAAGTTACTTTCTTTGTACTGACCCAATATTTACTTTGTTATCTGCATATCAAATAGCTGGTCTGACTGTAAATTAAAAAATGTAATCGAAATACCAAATCAAAGATTTAAAAGATTCTGAATTACATTTATAAGTAGGTATGACTAATCGCTAATAATATAACTCGAACTTTGCAAGATTTTTTGGGCCATAGTTTGCAAATATTTAAATATTTGTGCCCACGCTTAGCGAGCTGATTAGAAATCGCAGTGTCATTATGACACTTATGTTTTTAAGAACGAGAGGCAAATAGTAGTAGTGCTGAGTTTTGTTATGACTACAAAAAGTATCTGCTCAACAAAATTCAAACGAGTGTAGATTTTATACATATAGAGCTAGAATACTGATTTTGAACATTTTGTTATGTGCTATGATATCTTTTTTCGTTTCGGTATCTAGTTGTTGATGTTTGGAAAGTTAGAATGATGTTCGCCACTTCTACCCAAATCTGTTACATCTTCTATAAAGCCAGGATCTGCAGTAGATGCAACTATGAAGGTTTGTAAGATTTTAAGGAATAGGTTACTTCGTGAGAGGTCCTATCCTGCTCATAGAAGGCGTCGATGAGGCAACCGCCTTGACGCCTAATCTCGCCTGCGTCAACTGCAGGCGGACCTTTGAGCCATAGGTGCATAGAGTGGGGACTCTAGGTCACGTGCTGCCGTGTAACTTACACAGCGAGGCTTATAGGAGGGACACCCCTAGGGATGAAGGTGGCCACCAGGGTGATTTTGGTGAGGTAAAAATCCCACACTCTAGTATTTCTCCTTAAAAAGCTAAGCGCCCTTTTTCCAAACATATAAGTTCACATACACATACAAGTTGACTTACACAATCTGCTTGAACGCATTGCGGCTCTCTCCACTGAGGTATCCAAACTGGTAGTTGTCCCACGCTTCTATGACAAGGTTGTATGTCGCTTGCGTCTCTCTGTCCAACCAATCCGATACAGTTAGCGCTCCTGTGTCTGCGTTTATTAGGAATTTGCCCTGTAGGATGAAAATAGTGATTAATATACTTAACTGAATAATCCGATAGGATATATCGTATATCAATACCTGATTATGGAGCACAAAACATAATCGTTGTTTAATCTTTGAAGGTGTACCAATACAATCTAATTTACACTTTTCACCAGTTACAATTGGGAGTCCTATATAATATTGATTTATTTATTAGTGGACAAAACATGTATAATTTAATTACTTAGAAAGAAACAACAAACAAAAAATTTATAGTACTTAAGTATTCGAGAATATTATATTTCCTGGGACCTAACGTTCTAGACTGTATTTCTATCTGGAATGATATGTTTCGGCTAAATATTCAGTTTTAAAATTCTATCAACTCTATTACAATTGCATTAGGATGAAATTATTCAGTGGAAATTTTAACAACGTGACCTCTCTATATTAATATAATCAATTCAAATTACATCTGTTTTCAGAAAACACGAGCTGAAGAAATACTAACTGCCGTACTCAGAGTCATTTAACGGTTACCTAATTCAGTCCTTAGCAATTCTTTCAATACAAAATTGTTACTAAGGAATAGTTTAAGTGATCATTAAATGTCTCTGAGTGCGGCAGTAAGTCTAGTATAGTGCCCAATTCCAATAAGGTAGATGACTCATTTTAATTTTAATGTTCGTCTGGTACATTATTTTAAAACGTTAGACTTGTTATTTTTATTATCTTACAGAAATAATTACTTTCGACAATATATTGATTTGAAATATCGCGTGACGTAACTTTTGAGTACGTTTTATAGTTAAAAGTGACGTAGTTACCTCCGACTCCTATACTTTGATTTGTTTTCGTATAAACCCAAATAAAAAAAAATGGCTAATATTTTTCCATTACTTGACTAACAGAATAAATAGATTTTTAATTTACATACCCCGACATCATCCATATTACATTAGATAGAATTGAAACTACAAAAGAACTGGTGAAAACTGGTTCTACAATAAAAATTTCACCTCTATTTATCCCTTCGTGGATAAAAAAGCAAGACGTAATAATGTAACGAAAAATATAATTAAGAAGCAGATATCTATGTATATTTTTAGTTTAGGAGGCCTTTAAGAAGAGTATTTCTTGCATTATCTTTTAAATATAAACAGTCTGTGAGTAATATTCATAAGCTGGCAGTTTCATTTCTTGATGAGCCTCAGTTTTTATTGTTAGCGTTCACGCAATATGATCAGTATAACGACTGCTTTGTAAATTAGAATAAATTGAACGTAATTATTTTGCAGAAAAAGTATGTTTATGGTTCTGAGTACTTTTTTTTAGAGAAGTATGCCATTGAACGGCTATCTTCATGGCTATTTGGCTAAGCACTTTATTATTCTCTATTAACGCTTGATCAGACTACAGATTGTACTAAATGCATTTGTAATTTAATGAAGGCGCTATTTCTGTTAATTTATGTTATGTAACTAGGCTTTGTTTATTATCCAATTAACAAAGACTATGCTTCACTGACGAACAGACTGACAGACTATTATTTATTTCTTTATTTGTTGACATTTCAAAAGTACCTATTTATGGTTTAATTGGAATAAATTATTTGACTTTTGAGTGCAATCACACAAAAAGGCTAAATGAGCAATCTAAACTAAATATGAAGAATACATACAAATAAAGGAAAAACGGATTATATGAGCTCCATCCATTTTTTAATATGAATTTTATAATGTCTGATTATGGCCGCAAACAATGCAACATACCTGTGTAGACATTCGATCAAGTAAATAGGTGATCTTCCCAAACTCGCCGGAGTCAGCGTCTCGTGCCAGTATATTGGCTATAGTAGTCCCCGGTTCCACATCTTCAAGCACCCTGTATTCGAACGCCGACGACTCAAATATTGGATTGTTGTCGTTTTCGTCTAGTACCTATAAATAATCACAATTTAATACATAGTAAGGGTTTATGCGGGAATCTATGTGTAATATGTTGCCCATAAAATTGCAATCGAAAATAGTTGTAACTGCTATTTTAACCCGCCAATGGTGACGTGCATTTTTTGTGAACATTCTAGCCTTAGATCTACATACGAGTATTTATCATATTAAGTATATATATAATTCTTCTGTAAGTGTGTATGTCACTGAACTTCTCTTAAACGACTGGACCGATTTTGATGAAATTTTGTGTGTGTGTTCAAGGGGATCTGAGAATGGTTTAGATTCACAATTTTGTCCGCTAGACAATGTTTTATTAATTAATTTTTTAATTTATTAGCAGTTGTTGATTTTGGAATGTTTTACAATGGATCCGACTGACGGCGCTACCATCGCAGTGTCAAATATTAATGACGTTAGATATTGTCATAACATTTGAATAATAATTTTCATCAAAATGGTCCAGAATGTTTTAGCTTATTAAAAAAAGTTAAAAAGGAGATGGCTAAATGACTGACCCAGGCATAATAACAAGAATACGAATTTCACGCTAACCCGTATCATTTAAATATTCACTTATGAATTATTTTATGTTTAACTAATTCTTATAACTTGGTGAACAAAAATAAACAAAAATAAGTTTCATAATTGATTTTTTCTGTTGTGGTTTGACATGACAACACGGAAGTAGGTACTGCAAGCTATTATTAGGACATTAGTTTCCCCGAAAATCAAATCGAAATAATTAAACGAACATCAATTTTTAATAACGGTAATATAATGACTTTTTTCTGAAACCAAATAATTGAAAATGTTTTGATCGACACAAAATATATATTTTGTATAAGATTGCACAATCTTACTATATATTTTGTGTCTGTCCTTGGTTACTTTGTGTTCATTATCTAGTATAAGCAGAATTGTTTACCTATCTACCTCATATATAAATAACTTTCGGCTCAGGTACATCAAAACGCCTTGATAAAAGTTCACAGCAATGTTGTGGTTTGAAGTTTTTGTAACGTTATTTGACGCGTTGCGTTGTTGCGCAGATATGCCAAGTTTCTGGACCTTCTTAATTACAAAATATCCATTTTTAATTATGCGGCTTTATTTATTGCTAGGTACCATATTTATACAATATTTATTTGTACGGGTTACGACGTCCATACTTTGGTTTAGCCATGTCCTTTTCAAATTAAAGACGTGTAGACAGGACAACGTCTGTCGGGTCCGTCTAGTTAAGTATATGTTTATCTCATTTCCTTATTTCTGGGTAAACAGTTATACACTTTATCCATATAATTAAAACAATAGACCCTTTACATTTGGACTGTGTCTATCTTTATATTTTTTAATATAAAGATTCTATTGACTTACAAGATCTTATTGGGCAGTTCGTTTAATAAGTATATCAAAGTACTATTGTCTATTTTTAGTGGTCTTTATTGTAGCGACACAGTATTGACCTTTGGATCAAAATGATTTAAACAAAATGCACACTTTTCCTCCTAAGGATGGTGATCCATGATGCATAAATAGACATTACATGTGTGTCATTAATATTTAGCAAAAATACTTATTGTATTACACACACTACCTATTTTCCTTTATGTTTGTATCCATTTACAGTTTATCGATAATACATATAGCTGAACACGCGAGGAAAGTTTTACTACTGAGAAATTAACGAAAAACAATAAAAGGCAAGTAATAAGACCGACCCGGGAATCAAACCCGAGACCCTTTACCCGACAATCGCGACCCACTCGACCAACGAGGCAGTCTTAATAAATCCTGGATAAATAGTAATTAGGATAGAACAATTATTGAATACTTATTATATTGAAGTTTATGTATTTCTTACCTGTATAAACAGATCGACGACGGAGTACCGCGGCGGTACACCACTGTCTACCCCTTTCACAGTGAGATTGATCCACGGATAGAGTTCATGGTCTATCTTACTGGCTACTACCACCTCACCCGTTTTGCTGTCCATGTGAACGAGGTTTAGAAGCTCCTCGCGTCCTGTTGATTGACGTTGATATTAGAGAATGTATGAGAATGAATGCTAATGTAAAGTAATTGAGTTCAATTTAGATTGTTAACGTAAAATCTATACTTAAAAAGTGTAGCACATAAATAAAAAGTTACGAAATGAACCCCACAAAATAACCGAAAAATAAAAAGATATGGAAAAAGACTATGAGTCCCAACGTGAAATAAAACTAATCCAGTTGTCTTCTCGAATTAGTTACGTGAATAATTCGTCCGGATCCAGCTTCAGGGAATTAAACTGTTATCAACATGAAACGGTTGGTTAGTGTGTCTTTTTCCAGACAAGGCCCACTAAAATTCACTTGCGACCCACCACTGGGACGTGACCCATAGTTTGGGAAACCCTGATCTAATTGATTTTTTTCAAATTGTGCGGATATGGGCCATACATCAACATTTAGATTAGACTATTAACGAATTTACTTTAAAACTAACTGAATACTAAGTAAAAAATACACTCACCTTCAAGAAAATAATTTATACTCTTATTCTTATCAGCATCATCAGCAATAACGGTAGCAATATTGACTCCGTTCTTAGAGTTCTCCGTAATGGAGGTCTTATACAACGGTTTCCTGAACACCGGGTTGTTATCATTCTCATCATCAACGACTATGGTGAGGGTTGCTGACGCAGTCTGGCGAGGTCCACCGTCGATAGCCGCCATGTCCTCAACAGTTATCACTAGTTTCACTATTTCCAGCTTTTCTCGGTCTAATAGTCTGTTTGAAAGGGTTTTATATTAGTAAAAGATGACAGTTACTTATTTGCACTTGGTACTGTAAAGCCAAAACGTATTTAAAACTATTTCTTCACAAAAGTTTAATATATAAAGTAGAGGTATTATGTAATTGAGTTCTAGTTAAATAATCTGGATAACTGTGAGCCTGGTTAGATATTATTGTAAATCTAATACTGCTTTACTTTATTTTTGAGGGGGAAAATCATCCAATGCCTCCTCCCGCTTTGGGCAAGGCGAAAGAAGCGAAGCGAAGCTTGGAAGAGAGCGAGTGTCGGACTCTTACTGACTAAAATCCATCCCATTCCTACTCTTGCTTTTTGAGCCGGAGCCCCAGTAACCTGCTAGGCTGTCGGCAGTTCCGGGTAGGCTGTAGTCTACCATCAAATTAGAAGCTAAAATCTTAATGCTAATGAATATTCAATAATCTTGTTAATATTTACTTACCTAACCACTTTCAGTGTACCATCCACAGCATTTAAGTCCCATAACGCAAGATAGTCATACTCTGCCAAAGATATAGGAACTCCGTCCTCATCTCTGGCAACACTGCCTGCCTTGTCGATGGCGTAGCGTAGTACTGGCTGGTCGTCCGGATCGTAGGCTGCGGCGCGGTATATTTGTGTGCCGACCTGGAAATTATAACAGGAGGTGAAGATTTACTTACGAAATCATCAAATGAAATAGATAAATAGTATTTAACTTAGTAGTAAAAACATACATGAACATGTCAACTGGTATTATAAGACATAACAATTACATTTTAATCCTATGTAGATACATAAGTACACTAGTTATAGTTTTATGGAACCACTACCTTCTACCAGGCTTTGCTCGCGTTCCCGTGGTACAAGTATACTATCACCGAAGTCAGCTCATACCCTGTCTATATACCAAACTTAATCAAAATCCGTCTAGAAGTTTCAGTTTAATTGACGGACGTCGGACATACATCCAAACAAACAAACAACTTTCACATTTATAATATCAATGTGATCTGTGATTGTTGTTGTAAAAGGATATAATACTTCAAATGCCTCAATTCTTCAAGTTTTATAGAAAGAAAATAAAAGTAAGAATTACTTCAAAACCTTCTATTTACCTGTGTGTTCTCTCTAACAGTGATAGTGCCTGGCTCTATAAGTACGGGCGGTTTGTTGTTCACATCTACTATAGTAATGTTCACTAGTACTGCTGCGCTCAGTTGCTGGTCGCCGATACCGCCGTCTAATGCCACCTGAGAATTAAAGAATATTAATTTAGTAAATTGAGAAGTATAATAGATTGTCCTACTTTCTACACATTAGTACCCATTTTAGTTTGCCAGTAAACAGTCAAAGTCTAACTTTGTTATTTATCTATGATAGTTAAATACATATGTATGATATAATTTTAATAAACCAATCATTTAGATATAAAGGAATATTCAACGTTAATCCTTGTTATATATGTTTGTCTTTGCATATTCTTCTAAAACATGCATGCAGTACGTTTATGATGTTCAATTTCTCATCATTCTCCACGAGAAATGTTAAAGAACATTAATCAAGATATACCTCACAGATTGCTAGGTCAGTACTTTGTACAAAAAGTTATAAACATAAACAGAACAAATAATAATTAACTCATACATACCACAGTAAGCGTATACCGGTTGCTTTTAGGCGTAGTTTTGTCAGGGTCCAGAGTGGACCCGTTAGCGACGGACACGACTCCAGTTCGGGACTCAATGACGAACTTATCGCTCGCTCCGCGCTGTATCCTGTACACCACGCGGTTGTTTGGGGACGAGCCGTCTGCATCACGAGCTTTTACCTGACGGAGAAATTACATTAATGTGTGCGTGTGTGTGTTACGTGAGCACATGCCCTTGATGTCTCAGGTAATGTGGTTTCATGACCCAGTTCTATCCATAAAAAATTGAATGGGTTTTGGAATTGTTTGTTAGTAAATGGAGAACAGTGGAATTTCAAAATAAAGTGTTGAATAAAGTTATTTAAAATTGCTATTCCAAGTTCCACTCTTATGTCCTAAACAACAAACTAATACATATAGAACTGACTCATTGCACCTCAAACAATTCTTGATTATTTAAAATGCACTCAAAATCTAAAACAAATAAAGCCCAATATTAAACAACAATACCTCAAGCACACTGGTTCCTCCAGGCATGTCTTCAGGTATGGATCTCTTGTACATCATCTGCTGGAACAGCGGGGCGTGGTCGTTCACGTCCTGTACGTATATAGTGACCGGTACTGTCGACGATAGGGACGGCTCGCCGAAGTCACGGGCACGCACCTGGAGATGGTAACAGGAGATAAAATATGTGTTGTTTTATTATTGTTTACGCTAAAACTACTAACATATTTTTAATGAAATTTGGCGCGGAGATAGATTATAATTTGGAATTAATTACCCGGTAAACAGAAATAGCTGGAAGAGACAAGAATAAAATAAAGGCTTGAGTAAAGCACTATACAAAACATGGTAAAGCAGATGTCTATATTTTAGTAGTTTTAACTTTAGCTTTAGGGATATTTACTTGAAAAAGCAATAATGTAAAGGATTTGCTTATCGATATCAGGATACAAACTATTGAAGTTCTTTTTTATTATAAATTTCGTGAGATACCAAATTAATTATTATGTTATCGGCTTACTCACGTAACTGCTGCTCATGAATATGAGTTTTTAGCATGGCTTGAAACTAGTCGAGTTCCACGTCACGTTCACGTGAATAAGTCGATAACATAATAACTAATTTATAAGATTCTTATTAGAAGAGGAAATAACAACTACTAGTAATTAACAAGTACTTACAGTAAGATGTATAGGCCGTAGGTTACTGTTGTCGCCGGGTATCTGTTCGAAGTCCAGTCCCCCGACAGGAGTGATGATGCCCAAGTTCGGGTCTATTGTGAAGTTGTCCCTGTACTCTCCTCCAACTATTGAGTATTCTATGTGACTGTTCTTTGTTCCTGAATACATCGAAATGGGTACTTCAATAAAATATTATACTTTACTTATAAAAATACGTAACACTACTAGAGGACTGACTGACAGACAGACAGACATTTTTCATTTTTGCTTATACA
The DNA here is from genome assembly GCF_023101765.2 of Spodoptera frugiperda. NCBI lineage: Eukaryota > Metazoa > Arthropoda > Insecta > Lepidoptera > Noctuidae > Spodoptera > Spodoptera frugiperda. Next base: position 9,887,634 of record NC_064239.1, on the reverse strand, counting down.
AATTGCCTTCCTGGTCTATTTGAAACAAATAATTTTGACTTTGACGTAGACAAGTAGGTATTCTGAAAAGCTCATCATTTATGATGTAGAATTGCAAACAGGTTATTGGTGAAAAGGTCTGAATGTCCCTTCAAAAAATAATTTTTCATCAAAAAGGTATCAATTAAGAATTGGAAGTAGAATTGTAGTAAATTCTTAGTTTAAAAAAGGTTTATAAATAAATGTTCACCAGATTTGAAGTTCAAAATGCTACTACTTAAAACAGTATCCCTAACAATAAGTAAATTATTGGGAAAGGCTAATGAAAGTGGCTGGTGAGAGGTGAGATGAATAGAATTCACCATTAAAAAGTAATAGCAATTAGAAACTCACCATTCAAATCCAGATCCCTAGCTTCAAGCACTAGCGGGTTTTCAAACTCCATTTCATTTTCCAGCAATCTGGCCTCATATTTATTGGCCAGGAACATTGGCGCGTTATCATTCACATCCTCTATGTTAATAATCAACTGGGCTGTATTCCTATTGCCTTTGCCTAAGTCGTCTCGAGCCTCAACTGTCAGATAATGGCGGGAAATGAGTTCGCGGTCGAAACTGTCACCGCCCGCTTGCTTTACTGTTATTACTCCTGATATTGGGTTTAGGTTTAGTCTGGAAATGTAAATAGTTTATGTAAGAATGAAACAGAAAAATAGGTTTTAATTGTTAGCTTGTGAGATTGACAAGAAAAATAAGTGGACGCATCAGTCTATACCTTTCTTTTAACTTTTACTTCTCACAGAATCATATCACATGAACTTTGGATGGACATAATGTCGTTAGGATTTTTTGCCTCGCTGACTCTTGATGGTACTGAGAAAATAATCAGCAGGTGCAAGGAGTATGCCAAGTACTAAAAACTATTTAAAATTGAAAAGAAATAATTTTACATGCCCTTTACTTCTGTTTTTTCTAACCACACACAGAATTAAGAGGTTCCTGATAATATCCTTTCTTGTCCATTTAAATAACAACTTATTAAATATTCAGGGTTTACACATCTTCACATTATCCCATCCCATTACCATAAGACTCTCCTTCAATAGTTCTAACTAGAGAGACCTCACCACATGACTAAACTACTTACAGATTAGCAATACTCCCTCCAAGACTGGTGTATCTGATGCCTCTGGTGCCATAATTATCTGAGTCCTGGTCTAGAGCCTGCACCCAGGCGACAGTGGTGCCAACACCACAGTTCTCAGGTATAGACACGGTGTACAATGACTCGGTAAATTCTGGAAAGTTGTCATTCTCGTCCTTTATGTGGACCACTATTGGCACTATGCTGGAATTATAGGAAAATAGATTTTGTTATGATAAGTTGCATTAAGGTTTAAATTCAGTTGTCAAACAATACAGGATGTAAATGGAACACTCCCAAAAACTGCAAAGAGGAGATGGTACAAGTATTATTTAAAAAAAAAAGGATATTCAATGTTTATTTTATGTAATAATAATATGTAATCGCTTAAGTCTGATATTGCATGGATAATACGAAAATTACAATTATAAAAACAAAAAACGGGAGTGTTCTGTTTACAGCCTGTATAGTGACGGATGGATACTTAATTTCGGTGTCAATAAGATGTGAATTCGGTAAGAAAAACAGTAAAATCTAATATAAGTACCTCATACATTAATACATACCTCATTTTAGGATCTTTGGTAACAATTTCTTTGGCGACTAGACTGAAATTCATAACAGTGACTTTTTCATAGTCCAGGAATGATGCGTCATTGACTCTGATCAGGAATGAAGCTTCATTGATACCTTTGAAGGGTGTCACATCGAACACACCATGGTCTCCTGTTAGGTACAGTTCAAATGTACCATTTTTGCCCTGGAAATTAAAAAAATACAATCAATATACAGTATACTAACATCTGCTCTTATATTATGAATCATTTTACGCTTTGTTGATCAATTTGTGTATGTAAATTATGTTAAATTGTCAGTTAAGTTAGTTAAATGTTTCAGCCATTTACAGTAATTTTCTATTTATTAACCTTGCCTTAATATAAACATTGATTGACATTGAGGCTGGGAAGTGTGAGTGGATAAAAACATTGATGAAGTCTATAAACATATTATTTTCATATGATTAATAGACTTATGTACAGTGTATGTATAGTACATATTAATGTACCTATGACAATATAAATGATACACAAATGTAGAAAATTCAACATTATAATTACCTGATCATAATCAAAGACTTCGGGAATAGCGTCTTGTAAGAATGTAATAGGTGTGTTCTGCTGTGCATTCTCCAGTACTTCACCAACATATCTGTCATTCCTGAACCGTGGTGTCTCATCATTTACATCAGTCACTATGACTGTCACCTCCGTGGTAGCACTGGGCATCGGAGAGATGGTGCGCGATTCTTCTGTAGCCTGAAAGAGTATTTGTATTTCTGTACAATGAACAATTTTATTTTCCTATATTATCATCATTTAGACAAAGCCTAGGTATCACAATTGAACTTAACTATTCTTATATTAAGATTAAGATGTATTGTAATGTTTAATTATTTTTCCCAAAAAAGAGACAAAGTTTATATTATTAGTAAGAGCTTGAGTGTGAAAATATCCAGTAGAAAAACCTCAAAATTTATAAACGCATTGCTAAGTAATTAAGTCATAGTTTAAGTTAATTAGCATCGACTCAAACCTGCAGTAACCTAGCAGGTTACCAGGGCTCTGACTTGAAACATAGGAATGGGAACGGGGTGGCAGGAGAAATAATTTGATTATTTCTCCCTCCAAAAAATTGCTAATTGGAATGTCACATAACTTAATGTTCTTACCAATATTTCCAAAATATATGCTCCATTGCTGTTATTAGGGTCCTCCCTATCGAGCTGGTTAACAGTGTACACCACACCTGAACTGCTATCAATGTCAAAGTGTTCCTCTCCACCTGATATAATGCTGTACGATATCCTGTTGTTGACTCCTCGATCTCCATCAATAGCTCGTACTGGAACGTAGATGAACAAATATTTAACTCATTCATTCTGTCTATGGTAAAGACTCTTTAGATTTGTTTGGACAGACGCGACGGGTCACATAAGGTGCGCAGTAGCTAGTGATATAATTCACATATTTACCAGCCAAAGCAACGTACATCTTAGTAAAATCTCACCTTGCAAGACTGATGTCCCAATAGGAGCATCTTCACTGATCCTCGTCACAGGACTGGCAACAACGAACTCTGGAGGCTGGTCCTCCACGTCCTGCACCTTCACAAGGATTGCAGCGGTCCCAGTGTTTACCCTCCCTTGATTCGCACGGTCCACAGCCAACACTCGAAGTTGGTACAACGATTTGCGCTCATAATCCAACCGATTTGTCAAACGTATCACTCCTTTCCCGTTAACAGTTTGTATAGCAAAGTTTTGTACGTCTCCGTCAAGTTCTTGTAAGTGGTATAACACCTGTAAATTTATAATATTCAATCATACAAACGAACCAAACAAAACAAAACAAGATTTCAAAATTTTCAAATGCATGCGTGTGACAGTTGACAGCGACATTGACGTTACAGACACAGATAATGAAATTATTGTACAGTGTTTACGGAGGTAGTAATCTAAAAGTGTTTTGATCAAAAAGCTTTTACAACTTTATATGAATCCTAAAAATATAAACATACTTGTCCATAAGCTCCTTCATCCAGGTCTGTTGCTTCCACAGTTGTTAAAATCCCAGGAGAAGCGTCTTCTTTAACTGTTATTGCGGAAGGATATGGTCTGAAAATTGGTTCGTTGTCGTTCACATCTTCAACTAACAACAAAAAGCTTTGCGTGATGTAGTTTCCGTCGCCCAGATGCCCGTCAGTTAAAGTTAATACAAAAGAATATTCATCACGGATCTAAAACAAATAAATTATATAAATACTCACCTTTTCCATTAAATATTAAATGCTGGCCATTTTTGCTCAAAAAAATGAATAGCCATATTTTATCTCGTGATTTAAAAGAAATTTAATTTATTTTTAATTAAAACTAATGGCTACGTTCAATTATTTTGTGATACAGCAGCCAGTATTTTATAATTTTTACAAATAAAATTAATTTTAAGAAATAATTACTTTATTTGGTCCATATTTATTTTAATAAACTAATCAAATAGTGAGACATTATAGTTAATCATTTAATGTAATGATTTATTGTGCCTATATCATTAAACCTTTTAATGTAGTTACATTGCCTTGAGCAAAAAAAAAAAAAAAAATTACGGTTACGGTCAAAATGGGTGAACATTTTTACAATTTTATTTTTTATTCTAACATTAATTTTATACGCGAATGTTAATTCGTGTAGTTTTTTTGATAATATAGGTACCTATCAAGTTTCACGTGGCACTAAATATAGGTATGTACATACTAAATTGATTACAATATTTATTATCATTGGCTTGTCCATGTGAACTAGGTATACGAGAAAAGTTGCTGACGATTTTGAGTCTCGGTGTGACTTGTAAGTTGTACCTGGTACAGCTTTTCTCCAACCTAATTTCACGTGAGTAAACTGTAATAATATTTCAATAGCGTATGGCGTATGTATTGTCAGTGCCGGCGTTAGGGGGGGGCGACATGGGCCGATGGCCCAGGGCGACAAGTCTGGGGGCGTCAATAACATTAAAAACTACTACTAACACTTGATATTGCTTCCCTCAAGTGGGCGCCACATTATTTTCGCCCGGAGTGTCAGTGGCCCTTACGCCGGCACTGTGTATTGTCGTCTTTTCATTACAATGTTTTCAGTAAACCGATTCACTCACCTCTCTATCTAATTCCTTAACTAAATAAATATTAGCTTCGTTGGATGAAATGGCTTCTAATCTTAAAATATCACTACCAAGTTGGTCTCTAATGCCAAACTGTAACGTATCTCCGTCGGGGTCAACGCCCCTCAGCCGGTATATTAGGCTACCTGAAATTAAAATAACGGTCTATAATTTTAATTAACACACACACATACGTACTTAAACCTACATACTATTCACGGCTATAAACACACGTTAGAAGAAATTAAAAGTTAACACATAATTACTTGGTAAAGTTTTCGTAGTAATAAAAATAAAAACAAAAATCTACAGAACTTTGAGTAAACGTTTAAGGTAAATAGCCAAAGTAAACAAAAATTCAGTCTGAAGTTAAGATATCGATGGTCAGTGACAGCTAGTCAGTTAGCCATTTGAAAAGCCAACCGACCGTGTAGTCTAAAAGAAAAAAAAAGAAAAACAGAACACCGCGTTCAAATTTAAAACAAAATCATAGCATGAGTCAGCAATATGTCAGCTACACTAGTTGCCTCTGGTAGTTGCTGTGACTCATCCTCTAGTGGAGCGCCTGGGGGTTTTCACCTCGGATTAGAGTTACAGTGAATGAATTAATATGATCGATGTGGGATATTGTTTTTTAAACTATAAATTGCAATGTTTACCCAAAAATTTTTTGTGCACTCCATTTTTTTATTGTTTAAACAAATTATTATAAAAAATTAATGTTTGACCATATATTTTCACTTTAAACAGTAATTTTTTTTTATTTATATGTTAAATCTTACCTGAGTAGACATATAGGAACATTTTTCAAAGATACCTGTGTATAAAAATAGCAGTATCTCAAACAGGTAGAAAAACGTGGAGGGGAGAGCGGAGCGACAGCTGCTATGTACAATGGAACTTCTTGGCCAGTTTAATTATAAATGAAACGCACTCTATTGTGTACATTGAAAAAAATACGGTAATTAATTATGACTAATGAAAAGAAAAAAAAATATTTGTACAAAATCTGTTTATTTAAATATATTACATTGTAGTCTACATCAAATATTTTCTTCTACTTCATCTACATATCTGTATAATAGGTGAAGTATTGGAACAACTATTTCCGCTGCACTGTAAACATGATACACTGCAGTATAAACTACACTCGCGAGCAACCAAATCGACTCAACCTACATGTGCGCATTCGAAGATGTTTTCTTAAAAAAATACTGAATTGTTTTTAAAAACCGATATACCATTAGAAAGCTTACAACTTCAGCTTTATATTGGTACCATTATTATAAAAATTGTATCAGTACTTTTTAAAATATTTAACTTAATTCAGCGGACTAGAGTATTTGCTCACTACGACTCCAACAAGTTATAACACAAACTACCCCTATAAAACCTCCACATTAAGGTTAACTTTATCTGTGGCTTATCGAAAGTTGATCGTACACATCTCCGCAAAAACGCTTCATTTTATTAATAAAAATTTTGGATACGACACCAGAAGAAGCCGCTCAAGTCGTTGCTCTACTGGAACAAGGACTAAGTCAGCGAAGAGTTGCTGCTCATCTGAGTTTGAGCCAATCTGCAGTATCAAGAGGGTACAAGGTAGTATCAAGATACTAGTGCCTTCAATCGAAGACCAAGAATAAGCCGCCACCGGTCCACCTCGGAGAGAGATGACCGTTTTATTATTTCAACTTCACTACGAAATCGTCACTTAACCGGTGTCGATGTTCAACAGGAACTCAGAAGAGTTCGAAGAGTGGCTGTCAGCGAGTGGACAGTACGGAGATGGTTGGAGGAAGCCAACCTCACCCCTAAACGGCCTACCACAGGCCCGAAATTGACGACCCGCCATCGGCAAGCGCGCATTCAATTTGCCCGAGAACACCTCAATTCCGGCCGGTGGCGGCTTATTCTTGGTCTTCGATTGAAGGCACTAGTATCTTGATACTACCTGTACCCTCTTGATACTGCAGATTGGCTCAAACTCAGATGAGCAGCAACTCTTCGCTGACTTAGTCCTTGTTCCAGTAGAGCAACGACTTGAGCGGCTTCTTCTGGTGTCGTATCCAAAATTTTTATTAATAAAATGAAGCGTTTTTGCGGAGATGTGTACGATCAACTTTCGATAAGCCACAGATAAAGTTAACCTTAATGTGGAGGTTTTATAGGGGTAGTTTGTGTTATAACTTGTTGGAGTCGTAGTGAGCAAATACTCTAGTCCGCTGAATTAAGTTAAATATTTTAAAAAGTACTGATACATTTTTTATAATAATGGTACCAATATAAAGCCGAAGTTGTAAGCTTTCTAAAAGTATATATATCATTTTTCATTAGTCATAATTAATTACCGTATTTTTTTTCAATGTACCCAATAGAGTGCGTTTCATTTATAATTAAACTGGCCAAGAAGTTCCATTGTACATAGCAGCTGTCGCTCCGCTCTCCCCTCCACGTTTTTCTACCTGTTCGAGATACTGATATTTTTATACACAGGTATCTTTGAAAAATGTTCCTATATGTCTACTCAGGTAAGATTTAAAATATAAATAAAAAAAAATACTGTTTAAAGTGAAAATATATGGTCAAACATTAATTTTTTATAATAATTTGTTTAAACAATAAAAAAATGGAGTGCACAAAAAAATGTTGGGTAAACATTGCAATTTATAGTTTAAAAAACAATATCCCACATCGATCATATTAATTCATTCACTGTAACTCTAATCCGAGGTTTTACGGTTTTGAATGCTCCAGGCACTCCACTACTCATTATTGCATAGGGAAAATTCATGTTAAAATTGGTTTGTAGTATCAAAATACTACTCCGAATTCCCTATCAGGCATTTACGGATACGCTTTGTTACCTTTCGGTTGACTAATCGTTTCTCGTTACATAATATCGACGATTAGTAAGTGCATGGTAAGCAGGGGAACCTTTTAACAGCAGTTTTAGGGCTTCCCTATGTTTGCATCAGTTGTCGTGGCAACCCCACTCTACCCGTTCCCCTATTATGAATAATTTCCGGTTGTCGGTACCTTACCGAAACTATGATAAAGTCCAACTTTGGTATAGTTTTAGGGGTATGAATTATAACAGGTGTTTGTGTGCAGTATCGGCTTATTAGGTATATTGAAGAGTATTGTATTAGGTGCAGGTAATGTGGTTTTGAAAATTGATACCTTTGTGAAATATCAAGTGAACGTTGATATTTTAGTGCGAAGACCTTGCTACTAAGATTCATATTTAGTACGAATTCAATATGTTTTGAGGTAACAAAATCCTCATGCTTTAGTTTATTTGTTCTAAATTATTGTCTGCCTCAAACCAACTGGATATAGAGCTTAATATTGCATGGGTATGTACTTACCAACTGGTGTGTCAGGTCCTTCCTTGAGTCTGACAACAATTTCTGACTGGCCATCTATGAGAAACCTGGGCGGTCTGTTGGCGACCACTACTTCTAGAATCGTTAAGAGCAACCAGAACCCTGTGATGCATTTGTACTGGGCCGGTTTTAACCGGACTCGTGGCGGGTGAGATGTTACCCTCGCCTGCATTGTACTCAGTCACCTGACACATCTGGCCTTGTTGCTGGTTGGTGGTGAGACCATTTTCTCACTTCGCACGGTTTCACCGTGGGAAGACGCGTGCGCTACCAGTGAAAGTGTCACCTCGATGACTTGATTTGAACCCCTCGACGTGCTTCGCGATCACCTGGTAAACGGACAATTAGATAGTGTTAGTTTCTTAATTTCTTTAAAATATTTGAAAGGCGTTATTAGTTCTCACTTTTGATGGGAATGTGTTAGATTTGTGTCAGCATAATGGCTTGTTAATAGCCTGCGAAAGTCATAAATAGATATTAGATGTACTCAAAGATTGGTTTTCCATGCATTACGTTTAGAAAGACACGCTACGGTGTTTATTAAAATGTTGGAAACTAGCTTTTCACATTTCTTGGCGAGAATTTCTTTACTCCGACCGAGCACTCGTAACTGAAGTCTTGGTAAGGTCTTCGATACCGCAGTTGTAGCATAGAGACTATATAAGAAGAGAAGAATAGATCCCACCCAAAACATAAATGTGAAAGGCTGCCAAGTTCGATAATATTGGAATGCTTCGCCTATAAAAGAAGTGAGATCTAAATAAGTACCAAGTTCCATACACAGACCTCAGTTAAAAATGATATAACAAGTTGGCAAGTTTTCACACACTTTGTTATAAACCTACTAAACGCAATGAGTCAAGTATATAATTTTCTATTAAAACTTGCCAAGTTATATCATTTTTAACTGAGGTCTGTGTATGGAACTTGGTACTTATTTAGATCTCACTTCTTTTATAGGCGAAGCATTCCAATATTATCGAACTTGGCAGCCTTTCACATTTATGTTTTGGGTGGGATTTCATTTATTTTTGTAAGGTTTATTTTCCTTTTTTCTTATTTTACTTTACTTTGACTAAATACAAACCTTCGTAACGAATTTTAGGTCGGTACGACCATTGGAAGATATAGATCAATTTTTTGTTTTAGTTCCTTAGGGGTATGAATTTAGACCTTCATTATTTTTAAAACCGACTCACACTTGGCCATTTTCAGATTTTTTCCTTTACCTTGACCTAAAGACCTACCTCCATGCCAAATTTCAAGTCAATACGACCATTGGAAGTGGTCTAGGTTTTTGATGAGTGAGTGAGTGAGTCAGTCAGTGAGTGTATAGTAAAAATAGCGATTTTCTGACGTCAATATCTCAAGACCTACAATAGGTACATTAATGAAATTTTGTATTTTAGATAAGTAAGTAGATCTTGACAGATACTAGAAATTTCATATGCGTAGATAAAATAGATTTTGAGTTATAGGTGGGTCGAACTTGGCCCGAAATGGTTCGTGTAATATAACCCACGGCCGGTGTGTCGGTTTTTTTGCTCGGACTTGGCGGACACACTGCCGTGTGTCTAGATGGTAAAGTCGATCACAACAAAACTTTTTCTTTCTCATCAAAGCTGTGAAACCCTTGTGTCAGTGGGTTATCTTTACTTAGTATCTTCGTACGGGAACTAGCGCGTGGCGACGAAGTCGACGGTGAGCATTTGCTAACTGCCCGTATCTCATTGTCTTGTACTGCCTAAGTATAGCTGCCGTTGGCACATAATCTTGCTTAACTAAAGAGATTCGTCTGCTTTCGAAGCAATCTTTTCTGATCTAGATGTTAAAGATATCTCCAATTCTTTTTTCGTATGTTTATGTGTGAATGTATGTTTAGTTAATTTATTTGTCGTTATAACAGTAACCGTCGTATTCAGAGTCATTTAATGGTTGCTTAACCCGGGCCTTAGCAATTGTTTTCGGAACAAAATCGTTACTAAGGAATAGTATAAGTACCTAATCATTAAATGTCTATGAATACGGCAGTAAGAGACGTATATCATTATTTTTCAGGATATATTTAAGTTGCGGTATATTTCACAGGCTTTCATTTATGTAACATTCACTTGTATTAGTAAAATAACAAGGTTATATTCCTCTCATTGTTGTAATGTTACATCTATTGTTTAGACCGTGTTATTAACCGTCAACTAAATAATGTGTGATTAGCGCTGAAGATGTTACGACAGCTGGCATTATTAAATTGTATGGCTTGATACACTAGGGTTATTCACACACACGGGATTTGCGAAACAATTATGTAAAAACAATTAAAATGTGACCTCGCGACCCGTGCCGGATGGTAACGTATGAATTGGGTGTCGTTGACGTATTTTGGCGGCAAAACCGGCGTCCCGTCAGGCTCACAAGCTCTGAAACAAAAGGGGCATCCAGCGAGACGGGTGCGAAGGCCAATGACTATTGTATGGAGCGATGTTACACTACTATCGGCAACTGACCTTTCTACACACATCATCACGATTAATGAACTTTTATAGTGCAGTTTTGGTCATCAACTAAATTGAAAAACCGTTGGTTGGTATATGCCATAAAATTTTATGGATTTCGTAGTCCATTTAGATTGAATGTCTTATCTCATGAATGAATGGGAGACACGGGTATTTAAATTAAGTTATACAAGATGTAGAAACTTCGTTAAAATAGCAAATGTTAATTTATTTAAAAAAAGGTCTTTCAGACGCGAATGGGTGTTGAATGACTTTCTTTGGCTGGACAATAAATATTCATAGTGACTAAGAAAGTTAGTTGTACAAATCGGAGTGGATTCAATTTGTTCATTCATGATTCCTGTACATGGAGCGTGACGGGCTTTAACTAAGTACGGCCAAAAGGAGTGCATGACCGACGAATGAGAGAAAGCCTCCATACTCCGTTACACATATGGTTGTTATAAAAATTAACGCCTTTGCCATGGAAAGTGTTTTTTTTTCTTAATAATATAGAGTATTGGTATTATCTTAGCTTGCCTGTAATCTCGTGTTGCGTAAGTACGACTACCGGTGGGTAGCCCACCGGAAATCACTTTTTAATGAAACTGGTTCCTTAGGAACTTATTTTCGTTCACTCTTGAAACGCCTTCCTTTTTTATATTGTTTCCGTGATTTAACTTAGTACCAATATATAGTTTAAAAAATCCAAGTTCTCATTTTATATTTATTTATGGTGTTCAATACAAAGTGCATTGGCTGCGGTTTCTGTGGTCACATCTCGGCGATCTTATTACGTAGATGCTATAACTATGTCATATAAGCTTTTAATAATAGTCATGAGAAAATATTTTGCTACGACAATGCCATAGCATAACAATTAGTCTACGTAAAAGTAGCTATTGGAATTATAAAGAATTAGAAAAAATATTGTATCCAAATTCATCCATTCCTAATTTAAGTTGTACCTTAGAATTTTATCAGGTCCAACTATTTATATTGTTTATAAAGACTCAAACCTATCTTTAAACACCTAGGTGCTAAATGTGATCGGCGTTAACGAAGGATTTGCTTTCAACAGTAGGGGAAAGTGGGGGAAACACGAACACCTAAGGGAAAATATAAATAAAACAGTGGAATCAAATCACAGAGTTTCTTTAATTATTAAATTATAAACTTTACTTATCTAGCTAACGTATTACTAATCAACATCATTATTTTTTTTAATAATATATAACAAAATGACCGAAATACAAAACCCTTAGTGTTCGGTTTTACCCAACTGATGTCGGGTAAAGCCGAACACCAAGTGGGGTAATCACGTACTAACATTACTAAGGTAAATTGTAGTTTTTGGAACACAAGTATTTGCTGCTCTGCCAATGCTGAGTTTCTTGGTTTGAACATCAACTATAGCCTTTTTGAGATCCTCTAAACTGTATTTAGTTTCAGTTTTTCTTTTATAATTACGGGGCATCTGAAACAATTTATTTGATGTTTAGCATTATCAAAATCACCCGACAACATAATTTAGTGCCACAAAGAAATCAACATAGACTGGAAAACACTATACCCTATTTGCCAGTGGCTAGTTGGAAAAAAAATATGAACAGGGAACTAACAAAAAAAGGAGAGAGGAGTAATGCCGAACGTTCGAGATTACCCGACATGCAGCGTTCGCCTTTACCCCACCGGGTCGAAAAAAATTAAATGGAAAAAATATTTTAAGTTATAAAACTTTTACCAAATGCGTCACTGTCATTTGAATGGTTTAGTATGTAAGTTTCCCACTATGTAAAGGTTAAATAACTATTCTCAATAGAAATAAAGCTACACCAAATTCAATTTATCAAAAAATTACATCGAAAACATTGAAAATATTAAAATTGACATACCTTGAAAAGTACGTGCGTCCGCGTCTCCCGTGTCGTTGACTGGCACTGGTGGTGGCGTGATCTTTGAGTTACCGGCGAGTGATATACGGCTATATCTTTCTAACATATTAAAACTATTGGGTTCGGGTTTACCCCGCGTTCGCGTATACCCCACTTTCCCTATCCAGTGGCAGGGCAAGGGCTAAACAGATAAAACGTCCATTGTTGAGCAAACGCCTCCCCCTTAGTTTTCAACGTAAAATGATGCTTACAATATGTTTACAAAAATAAAATGACAATGTAAAGTATGACACAAGTATTGTTTAAGAACCTATAATTGTATGTACCGGTAAACTATGGCAACTTTACCGGGCCCTTGGCAACTTTACCATACTATAGGTATTCGGTATAAACTCATTTATCTAAAAATCTACCCACTAGAATTCTGTTTTGTAATAGAAGTATTTTTTAGACATTAAAAGGAAATATTTACTATATTTTGCGTAGACGTAAGACTGCTATTATGCCAGTAATGGCCGTCACAATGTATGCGTGAAAATGAGATAAAAGTTAGTAGTTCCTAAATTGTGCTCACAGAGCCTTAACTATTTGTCACAGGTGAGTGAAATTTTGATCTTGTATGTATAATATAGTTGGGATTACTGTTGTAATGTCAGCAATTGCTTTTTCTTTAATTTATTGATAAATAATCGCTTCGGTAATGTTGACACAGGTTAGGTAAAGTTGCCACGGCCTGCTTTGTGGCAACTTTACCTACAGTTAGGGTTGGCAATAAATGTTTTTTTCTTGTTTGTGTGTATGTAACCATTTTCGAATACCTAAATTTCACAGCATAATAGTGAATATCCTGGATGATAAGATATAATGTATTTAATAATACCTCTTGTTTTACAGCCAAAATGGCTCCCATGAAACAAAACCGCAGAAAACTCGGAGCTAGACACTATAAAAATTATACGGAAGTGATGTTATAATTAGCTATGGAGATAGTGAAGTCATAAAATTAAAAAGTCAAGGATTAAACATTATTTTGTAGCCTTTTTTACAATTTTAAACATAAATACTTAAAATTTTAGAACTTAATTTAGTTTAAAAGGGAATAATATTTATGTTAGAAATTTGTGCGTTTTTTTACTTTAGGTTTAAGGTTTATTAATTTTTTTTTTAAATATACATGTCATAAAAAAGTTCCTCCTTTTTTGACAACCCTGAGCGTAACAAATTATTTGTATGTAAATTACGATGAAACCCGTGGCAACTTTCCCTAATGTCTGTGTAGCCGTTATCTTTATAGATTTCCTCATATTGTTTGCATTATAATACGAAGAGGTCCTAGATGAAGCCCTCTGTACCTCAACAACTCTTTAATATGCAATACACGATGAATACGGCGCGTAGGTAAAGTTGCCAAAAATTTGGTATCTTTACCCATGTTGTTTTTTCTTTACTACGGCTAAAATAAGTGTTTGTATATAATGACGATTACAGTAAAGTGAGCCAGATAGACTACAATTCTAAATATATAGTTTTGGTTTCTATACGTCTTATGGTTAAAAATATATTTCGTGTTTTGTACTAAAATATGGTAAAGTTGCCATGTTTTACGGTACCTAAATAGTTTAGTCATCCTTAAACAATGTTCCGTAGGCATAATTATGTAGTAAAATAGTGTTGTCATTGATTTAATATGAGAACCGAACTAGTCCTTAGTACACACTGACTATTATGTATTCTAAAAGCATTATTGGTTGTTTCTCACAACAACATTAGATAATAACAAATACGTTTGCTAGGGAATTGTAAACAACTGTTTCAAATTGTTTTATTTTTCTTCTACGATGGTGAGGTACATCACATCATCACATCAACAGCCTATAAGTGGCCACTGCTGACCAAAGGCCTCTTCACGCACGGAGAAGGTTTAAGCATTAATCACCACGCTTGCTCAATGCTGGTTGGCGATTTCAAACTTATAATTAGAAATTATAAGCCCAGGTTTCCTCACGATATTTTCCTTTACCATTTGTCAGTGGTGTCTAAATAATCTTAGAAAGTACATATAAAAAGTTTATTTCCAAATCCGATGTAAGGTTTTCTCTAGATTAGCCTTTACCGATTTCACAAATGAATCATACGGTAAGTAGGTAAGTTTAGATTATTGTTTTGTTGGGGATATTTAGAAGTAAAACCCAAAAACTTGTTCAATAAAACATTATTGCCAACAGATAAGCCAACCAATTATGAATTAATAGTTTTTATCAAACCAGGTTACTTTATTGTCTTTTATCAAAGCAGGTAAACTGACAGATTTTTTACGTAACAGATACTTAACTCTGACGTGACGACTTATGAACCATAACGCTGCACATTATTCGGTAAAGTACCGTACTTAGAACACTAAATTATGTACTGAGGAATGCGTTTTTTTATGGAAAACAATTTAAAAAATAATTACTACGTAGTAACTATGTGAGTAAGCTGCGCGACGACGTCACCGCGTCCGCGCACAATGCTCATGATGAAAAATCCTTCTGTGACTTGAAACTAGTATAGCTTTTATCCATTAATATACGTAAGTAATAAACCGTGATTTTTAAACCGTTAAATTACTACGTACATCATTAAAGTATATTTTAATCATACGAATACATTTCTCCATGCTATGATTTCAATAAAGATATTTTTTTATAAGATGGATGGAAAATGGAAGTTAAGTGCTAGATTTTCAGGGGTATCGAATTAGGCTATTCATAATTTTATAATAACCATACATAGATTTTTAGCTTGTAAAATACTGAAGCCTGTTTAATAGTGTGTAATCTATACAATCATTATTACAGACTCTTTAACAGGTTTATCACCATAAGAGTGTAAATGTATTTCATGTCCCTTCAGTTTCTATTGGATTTACAGATAATCTATCCTTGCCCTACTAAACTGGGACGCCTTGTAAACATGATACTTATTGTTTTCACTAGTAGGTAGACAATGACACTGGCATTATGTCACACATAGTTCAATATTGAATACAAACTTACTAATTATGTTATAGTTCTTCTAAGTAGAATGTAGTAGTGAGCTGTAGAGTAGTTGCTCTATGTGAATACTAGTATTTAAATTCATCTAAAACTTGTTAAGACTCAATTGCTAATTCTAAAGGTAGGAGTACACTAGGAGAGTCAAGCACGAGTGGAACATAATTCGAAGAGTGTGGACTGACTTACAAGCCTCGAACGAGCGCGATGCGAGCATTTCGTTTGTGTTTTATGCGTTCCACCTGTTGTCGATTTTTTGACGAACACAAAGGGATTACTATAAAAAATAAAAAGATTATGCATGGTCTCATATGTATATCCCAAGAATTGGGTTAGGATGAAGAATATTCGTCAAGAGCCGCGAGCTCACTGCAGAAAACTACATTCGAGGACAGTAATCGTTGTACGTCCACACTTGACACCGCGCTTCGCTTTGTCCTTCGCTCAAGCTCGGTTCGTCTAATGTGGACCCACCTTAAAAGATACTTAGAAAAAGGGCAGGCAAATGTTTACTTCTATTTAGTGTTTTATTTTGTAATTTGTATTTGTTCCACTTTAGCTATTTTTAGGGTATGCTAATTGGTTCTATCACAACAAAAAGAGTTTCAAATATTCCATTCCAATTAAAATAAATTGTTACTTTAGCAATCGGGTTGTTACGGACTTATAATTTCAGCTATCAAGATATTCCTTGATTCTCACGCTTGCACAAACGACAGTAATGCTTAAGAAATAGGCACCGTGTGCTCGCCGTACGATACTGACACATATTTTGGTAAAAATTGCAATCTCTGCTTTAAAACGTTAGCAATAAAATTTAAAATAAAAAGCCCTTGTCGAATTTATAGAGACGTTTTAGTAATAAAAATTAATGTGATTTAGCAATTAGTTTCCCTTATATTTTTATTGTTTAGTACGTTCTTTGAAGGTAAGTACGTAACTATTGAAGATTGTTTTCTACATTGAGTCGCATTATCTCGGACTGAGACGGATGGGCTAGTGTGACGAATAGGACATCCTAGATAGAACGTAGAAAAACTCGAAGGGAAAAGTTTTTTAAAGATTAATCGGAATGCTTCTCTCCTATCTTCCAAATACATTGGAATGATACTCGTATATAAAGACATAAGCCTATAATAAACTGAATTGCCTCCCATTAAAGTCTCAGTTGCTCTAAATTGACCATTTCGTGTTTAAGTACTATTATGAATTGTTACACTTATTACATACACACATGACCAACCGTCATCAACACGATTTCTGTATTTGTTGCCGTAGAAAACCTTTAGCGTGTGTCCATTGTTCTCCGTTAAAGTACAAGTACGATACGTCAACATATTTTTCATTTACGTAAGATTTTATGAAGGCATAACATATATTCTGTGCTACCTACTACGAATGTAGACTGTGTTGATATTTTAATAAAAAGAATTGAACATAATTAACAGTAAATGAAATTAGAATGATGTTGTAGAAGGCTTTGAAAAGACTGATGTCTGTTGATGAAGCGAAAGAGGTATGTAAGAGTCAGAGCAATTGGCTGTTGTCTCTGCCTACACCCTTGTAGAAGGCTTTTAGAACAAAATTGTAAATCAACACTTACTCGTAGGTAAACTATATAGCTGTACTGGCCCAAAGGGCCAAGCAAGTATGCCATTTATGTAATCAATGGAAACAAGATGAACAGCAGATCCGTTGTCGACAAAAGCAGGTGAGCCGCTTTTTCTATGATACGAAAGTATGTAGGCGTCTGCCGGTCGTTAATTATAGGGCACCTCTTCCTTACTCAGATTGCAAATACTCGTGTTTTTTTGTTCTATGATATCCGTTAAATACAATTTAAATAGTCGCTTCATGTATAGTTAAAGCTGTCAGTCATGCAAACACTTTTTTGTAGCGAAGAAGCAGTTTCGAATGGACTATGATTATTTGCATAGTAAACAAATTGTAATGACGTAATTAAGAGAAACTTTTTTTAACGGGGGAATGTCATCCAATGACTTCTCCCGCCTTGGGCTAGGCGAGAGGGATTGTCAGACTCTTACTGACTAAAAACCACACCGTTCCTATTCCTGCTTTTCGAGTCGGGGCTCTGTAATCCTAGGTACGTAGTCCGCAGCTCCGGTTTATTATAGTTAGGATTTCTTTCAGGGGAAAAATCATAGTCTGTTACTGCAAGCAGTTTCCTGAAGAATACTCATCTTTTTCCCAATTTACTATTATTTAGTATCTGTAAAATATATTTTCGTCCTCAACTCACTCATTTTAAAACCCATTCAAACTCCTTTCTCTTCACACATTCTATCCATCTTTTTGTTGCTCATCCTCTGCCTTAATTTCCATCCATTCGTATTTAAATATATCACCCAACTTTAAAATTTTTTATTCATTTTCTTACCAAGAGAGTCTTCAACTTCTCTGGTTTGGTTAACAATAGACACTGGTATTAGGGTTAATGCATATTATAATGAGTAAAAGCTTACCAATGTGACATGTGACTGTTATAGTGTTGTGTGTTTTACTCAAATATTATTATATTCAAGCAGGATTCCTAGGTCTTGTGGTTTCGTTAGCTAATAAACCATTGTTAGAAGTAATAGCTGGTGGTTATAAGTCAACATAGGTATCGCTGTGTGGTAGTTAGAACTGAGTTTGCGTGTTAATAGATTAGGTAGTTTATCTTTCACGGAAAATCTTTTTGTATTTTTCATCTCGTGTTCATCATACTCTTTTTAATACTACGTGCCGTACCTATCATTTAAAATTTAAACAATTCCAATTAATTCCTACATTTACCCGCTGGGTGGTACAGGTGAGTGGCGCGGGCGCATGAAGCGTGTCGGAGCGTCCGAGCGTGCCTCCCCGGGAACCGAACCCGTCGCACCACCGCATCCGGTCTAGTCTGTTAGTCACTGATAGTTTTTGCGATATAAAAAGTAAATTAAATGTTTTCTTTCTTTGTCACCCTAGGTGGGAATTAAATTGTTATTTTTGTTAGATCCTCATCACAATTTTACTGTAATGTAATTATTTTTGGGTAACAGAATCAGTCGTTTTCCCCATAAAAAATATGACGCAAAAGTAAGTAGTTACTGAACGATTCGTTGCCTATTTTTTAATTAACCGTTTAAAATTGATTTGAATTTTATTAACCCTAAAAAGCTATCAGATCCATAAAAGTTTGTTATGGATACCGATTTAGACGGATGATGTACCGTGTAAAGAATGTGAGCTTTGTTCATACAAGTTAAAACATTATACCGTGGAGGTTAATCACCAGAGATTATGCAGGTATCGTGTCTGTGTTGTTATTTTTGCCAAAAATCCCATACTTTCGATTTTACTATTATTATGCAATGCAAAAACGTTCAACTGTAATTCTTAGCTCTTCACAATCCTCTTTTTATTATGATTGTTAATGTTGTTTTTCATCAATGCGGTCATTGCTCGGCGCAGTGCAGCGCTGGATTTTTGTATTTATTTAGAATTTTCCACTCCGTTTCAAGTTTTTGCCTAATATAATATCAATTTTTCGCTTGGAATTGAAATCATGCAATAAGGAAATTGCTTTTTAATTTATATTATGATAAATGTGAAAGTAAGGTACTGGGTACTTTACTGAAGTAGAGAATTAGATCATAGCCAAAGAGACATCGCAGATCTGATAATTATGTCGAAGGAAATTACTGCTATGATTTATATTGAGGCCTAATCTGCATAGTTGTTAACGGTATCCCGATGATGCCGGTTGTTCAATTTCTATATTAAATGCTAATACTTTAATTTGTTTAAATGTTCAGTAGTGTTATAAGATTTCTAACGAGAGTGATGACTTCAAGGTACTATTTAGCTTTCAAATCGTTCAAAGAAACAGTCAAATTGATATATTTTCCATTTAAATAGTTACCTATTTAGTCTAATGATAGGTGTGACAAATAACAGCTATTAGTTTCAGACTGTAATCTAGTTAGTTTTCTCCTTTAATGATAGCGATCGATTCCCACCTTTCCATAATTTGAAGTACGAAGGTAGCTAATACATAATGGCGGTGGCGTGTGTACGACAATAATAATTATAATTTCTAGTGCGATACTGATCGGCTCATCTTATACATCATTGTTTACATGTGTCGTGATTTCCCACGATTTCGAACTGAGCAAGAACTGAACTTGACAATGCTATCGATTTTCCAACAATCACAGGAACCCATTAAGTTTTTAGTTGCGGGCACACCGTGCCGGTGAAATTCTTCAACGATGCCACTCAGCCACTCCGCCACTGATGGCGAACACTTGTACTGAATTAAATTAAGATGATAGATAACATCGCTTTGTGTAACCATTCAAAAAATATGAGAATTTCGGAAGATATACCATTGTTAGTCGGTCGCGCAATAAATTTGTTTGCATAATTAATTCACAGAAATGAAAGTGTTTATTGTAGTTAAGTTGCTGCACTTATTTTCACATTAGAGTAATTTTGTATGAAACGTCGAGAGCTCTGTGATATGAATGTTCGCGTTTCGTGACAGAGACGTCGGTTCCTACTAATTGTTCTCAGGATTGTTTGGTTAATTATATTATGTAATTGCATATGTCATTCGGTTACTTAAAAGCATTACTAGCGGTTAAATAAAATGTTTTGTAGAGAGATTCGCTGACGTGTACCTAATTTGGAAAAGTTGATATTGAATGTTTCCGCGATTGCGTATATCAATTTGTATGGTTGCTTTCTTGTCCGAGTCACAGATTGAATGTAAAAGGCAATATTAGCTGACCCATAAATCGCGATTTGATCTGTCACGATCTACTTAACGGCATAATTTGTTTATGCGGGTCTGGCGTACAAACAGAAAATGTTTCACGCTACAAGTGTCAAGTAGCGTGAATTTTACTTGCAATTCATCTCGGCCCTTTACTTAATTAAATATTAACTTTTACTTCTATGATGATAATTAGCTGGGTCAATAAAATACATTTAAACTATGTGTTCATAACAATATAAGATAATCTCGTTATTTTTTAAATAAAAAAGTTAGTTTTACAACGGTAACTAGGTTTAATACTCTAGATACCATGCTGAGGACTAATGACCTGTCACATTGATGTCGTTTGCAACATATAAACCCGATACATCCGCATTATTTCTCTACTGGCCTCCGTCCTATCGCATTAACACACTTTTCATCAAAGCATCTGTGTTGGATAAGCCATAATTCACTTTATCCTCATTTATTTAATAAATAAATCACATTAATCAAAGTTATTTATGAAAACACTGTAAAATTATTCATATTATTTTGATATATTGTATAACATTTAATTGTATGATCTAAACAGTACCATAAAATATGATATGACCATTCTCACGAAAAATTTTTGTGAAAACTAATGAAATAAAAATAAAAAGAAAATATATAAAGTGTAAATACTAAAATAAATACACACAGTTAAAAAAAGTAGTAAAAAATAATAACAAAACAAAATCATCAACTAACATATCATGAAACAAACAATAGATACTTACAGAGAAAAAAAAATGTCCTTGGCTAACACAGACTATAAAAAAATTGTGATCGCTTTCGGATTTTGAATACGTATAGTGGAACTGTTTGATCGGTAATTCACTGCACTTCCTGTGGCGCGCACGCACTACTATCGACAGGTGTATCAGACCGCGCGCCGCTCGCGACTGCCTTCCTAACGACGAACCGATGCTTTTCCACATCCCCTTGCACACCTTTGCAGCGAAGTTTTGTTGACTTTAGGGGTTTAGTACTTATATGAACATATGTACTTTATAAGTTTTTAAACTGACATGTTCACTAGTACTATCATTAGAACTTAAAACGGGATATTTACTATGTTTATTTGTTTTTGCGAGTTTCCGATAGTTCATCCGTGATCATGGCGCTTGCAACAGTGCCGAAATAAACATGGTAAATATCCCGTTTTAAGTTCTAATGATAATATATAGGTACTTTGCTAATTATAAGTACTATTTTTATATCTATTTTATATGTAAGGAAGTAAGTTTCGTGGCTATGTGCCGGTGGAAGTGTTTGTTTCAGTTAAATTAGAAGCCTTGACATACCGAGACTGTGGAAGAAGAGGAAATTTTTAGGAAGTCCGTTTATTATAATTGATGAGTTTATAATGGAATTTTTAGTTGTTATTGTATTTGAAATATGTCATTTTATTTTTGGAAAGTTTACTTGGAAATAGTTGGTTTTATGTAACTTGATCCGGAGCTGCGGACTACCTCGCGGGTTTACCGGGGCTCCGATTTGGAAAGCAGGAGTAGGAACATCGTGGTTTTTAGTCTCTAAGAATCTGCCTTGTCGAAGACGAGAGAAGTCATTCGATGATTTTTTCCCTTAAAAATGTCTTAGCTATTTGGTTCTAGAGTAAGTTACAAATCGATGACAGGTATCGATGCTTACATAGTATTGTGTAACATAGTATTTTTTTTATTTTACTACCGGAACTGTTGTTTTTTACATTTTTCAATCAGTTACGTTTTCTTCATGGTTCACAAAGATATTAGTGTTTTTATTTTTTACCGACGAATTAATACGTTTTGTACTACGTGAATGGATCGGTCCCGTTTGTAGTTCGATTCCGTTACTAAGTCGTTTTTTATTTGTTAAAAGTAAAATACTAGCACCTCTAACTACGAAAATTTTTTTGCTACGGATTTAGACAGTTTGAACCTTAGCTATACTTGGGTGGTCTTAGCCGACCACTCGATTTGAATTACAGTCCAACAATGCAAGTAAAATCCAATTTGACTTTCTTTGAGCTTAGTAAAGGTATCTGCGGAATATTTTTTGTGGTTTTTAATTTAGACTTTTCTATAGAGGCACAAAAGCCGCCTGATTTTATTATGCATAATAGTTTGGTAGGTTGTAATAGGTATTTCGATGTTTTTTGGTACATTCGTTTGTCAGCCAAGCGTGAGAGGCAGGCGGGCTCCCTCGGGCAGGCGATGGCCGGTGGACGCGCGGTGACCGTGACGTTAACCATATGCTACTGACCACACTTAC
Source organism: Spodoptera frugiperda (assembly GCF_023101765.2). NCBI lineage: Eukaryota > Metazoa > Arthropoda > Insecta > Lepidoptera > Noctuidae > Spodoptera > Spodoptera frugiperda. The sequence continues at coordinate 9,864,943 of NC_064239.1, read as the reverse complement.
TACCACGAAGAAGTTTAACTGTTCCTTAAACGGGTTACAAATTACTACGCACTCATTAACCGTAGAGTACCTAAAGTATCGCACTAATTGTTACAAGTTCATGACTAACTGCCGCACTCAGAGTCATTTAATGGTTACCTAACCCAGTCTTCAGCAATTGTTTTCGGAACAAAATCGTATCTAAGGAATAGTTTAAGTAATCATTAAATGTCTCTGAGTTCGGCGATAAGAAGTGAGGCAAGGATAAACTTTTTTTAAGGATACCTAGAGCAAGTTAACTGGAGGCATTAATCTGTTTTAATGATGTTCTTTGACATTTATTTTGAACATCTGTTCAGCAATATAATTTTCATTAGGGCTCGTGCAAAGAGAACTTGAAAAGGTTACTTGCATTTTTCACGGACAGGCAGACTGACGTACAATTCAATTTTACCAAAAGTGCTAATTTAGGATTCATTGAAAAATGCTTTGAATTTGACGAATTTTTGTTAATTACTTTGATGACTCTTTCGTGAAAAGTATGATAAGTAATGAACAGACTACCTAACAAAATGTTCTGTATATTTAGCATCGTTGGAGTTCTGACAGAAACCCAGAAAGTAAAATCTAATCCCGATAGATACCTACAGTTGATGGTATAAAAAATTCACAGTGAATTTTCCTCTAACGGGCAAATACCTAGTCTGGTTTAGTTGTTGAAGCGGTACTTTTGATACCAACGACAATGACATTGACCAAATCGGTTCTCTGAAAGTATCGGGTCAAAGATCGTAAAACTGCATCTGCATAGTAAGAATCAGGTTTGATACCGTCATATCGCCCACGGTATAGACCAGTGGTCCTCAACCGGTAGGCCGTAGAAGAAAAAATAATTGATATTAGTCTACAACCCTGTCCAATAAATATTACAGTAAAAGCTCGAAATTAATTTCTGTTCAACAAATTAGACACCATGTCGGATAACGTTGTCCGACACTAGTGGAGGAATAGCCTTTAACAGATTTATGTTGGCAGTGAAAGGCTTAAGGAGATAACTGATAGGAGGAGCCTCTGATTTTTATAATCCAAAAGTGACTACATCTATGAAAACGAACAAGAAATTGTGAAATGTGGGAAAACACGAAAAAAGGTAGGTAATAGTGATAGTTTCCCAATCTAACAAGACTGATATGAAATTGATCCTTGACCAAGAAATGGTTGCGAACCCCTGGTATAGACTGTGTCATTCTACAATCGTGTACTGCAATTTGCGTTAGACAACGGACATCGCAAATCTTTGCTTTATGTGCTTTCAGTTAATTTTTTCCGGTTAAGGTATAGTATCTGTATCATCAATTCATTGTAGCCGATTCGCCTGACGATTACCTATAAGAACAACATGAATGCAATGTGTAGGTCTATTTCTACAGAATAGCACTAATATATACAGAATAGCACAATAGCAATATTTATATGATCTGTCGGTAGTCGATTCAACGACTGGGTTTTTATGCTTGGCAGTGGAGAAAATTCTAGTAAAACACACACGCATGGGATAGGTACATCATTCTTTAAAAGTCCGTTATCAGTGCTTATCTCTCTTATCTCTGTTACAAAAGAAGAAAAAGGCTATGTGACAACCACCTCATGATCATCTATCCATCTTTATGATCCCATTACATAACACGCAAGCTCATCCCCATCAAATCGGATGACGTCACGTGAACATATTCATTTGCATTCCCCCTGCACGCGACGCCACAAAAAAAAAATGGCCGACGCTAATGGCGTGCTCACAAATGTTATGGATCGATGCTACGAAGGCACCGTTCGATTGTTCCGCCTGGTTGCTATTTACTTGCATTCGTAATAGGTGAGAGACGGGTGAAAGAGCATGAAATATCGACATTTTACACAATCGTCAAATAAAATATTTATGTTGGATATCTATTTATTTACACTAGGTAGAAAGAAAGAAAAAACATTTATTTAAGGAAAAGTGGTTAGAAATGTAAGCTCGAGTTCTTGAATTTGGTTCCGATTAGAAAAGTTTTATTTTTTTTAATTCTATGTAGGTACGAATACGTCTCGTGGCATAGAGTCGACAGGTGTTTAGCAATAGATTCGTTTTCGTTTAACAGTGCGACAGATGGCATAAATTGTCGTACACCTTTTGTGTACCTTTTCAAAATATCTATGTACATCGATGGTGTTTCCGAAGGGGCACTGTTGATATAATCAGCAGATAGTGTTTGTTCGTTTAATTTAGTTAGTTGTAGATGCTTGGTCGTAGCGTTCAGTACCCTTAGTACGAGTTTGCTTTACGTTGAACGAAAACGAAACGAGAGCGCGTTCGGCGTTCTGATTGGTTGGTTTATTCGAGCCGGCCAATCAGAGCGCCGAACAAGGGTACTGTTAACATTGAGTAGGTAAAAATTGTGGGATTGAAATAATACAACAAAATAACTTTAATTCATATTTTTATTTGTATCATAGTAAGGTAATTAAGTTTATCGTACATTCCATTAACATTTCTATGACTGACACGACACTTTGTGAATGTATTTCTTTATTTATCGTCATCATAACTACGGCCCAGACTTTGTTAAGGCATGAGACTAGCAAGCAATGTGCAATCGTGATTGAAGCACCAGTTACCTGTATGGGAATTTTAAAACAGAATTCATAATGAAATAAGTATATAGGGACTATCAGAATAACCACTAAAATTGGTTTTGTCGGAAAATCAAAAAATAATGAACAGATATCATCAAAGTCAAAAAATGTTATCAATTTCTGAAAAGTTTAATGACTGAAGACTAAAATCGACGTTTTATGACATTTTGACTCTCGTCAGTCACTTTGTTTTTAAACATTTGATGACTTCTTCCACCCTGGGTGATACGAGAGAGAGTGTCAGACTCTTACTGACTAAAAACAACCCATTCCTACTCCTGATTCGAACCAGGGTCCAAGTAACCCTGGTTAGGTTGTCCAGACCACTGGATGTCGACAGTCACTTAGGAAACAACCCTGCATGTATATTTTGTTTTAATCACAAGTCCTGCCACGTTCAGGGTGACAAGACAATAGTGTCACGAAGTTCGTGACACTGGTACATTTAGCTGGTGTGCACGATTGTTGACATCGTGGTGACACACTCCTTTGTTTCCATTGGTTTCTGATAGTCCTCGAACTATTTACGCATTTATTTAATGACACCATTATTTGCGATATCTAATATGTTTTATGATAATAAAACAAAGTGGGTGTCCCACTGAAAGTTAAGAAGTCGGTGCCTCCTCCTTTTTGGGAAGTCGGTTAAAAATGTATCCAGTGCTTACAATTCTTTCTTATAGTAAAATCGCTTTTAGCGCTTGTAATTTGTACAAAGTTACTGTTTACCATAAAATAGTACTGATGAGAAAACTCTGGTGCGTCAATGTTTAAACATTTTAAATATTGGCATTATATCCTAGGTTTTATTGCTGAGTGATTACATTAATATGCACTATATGACGTTGGTTCGCTGGGCCAATCTGCACCTACAGTAGTTCACATATTTAGTCTAGTACGTACGATACACGGTTAAACTAACACAATTCCATCACAATTACTTTAGAATATCAGTTGATTGTTTCGTTCAGCTTGTATTATGGGTAATGATCCTCTTTATAGGTACTTCTCTAAACAATTATTCTATCTACTTAAGGCTAGCATCGTTAATATTAAAATAGATTTGTTGATAAAATCTTTCAAGTTCATAACAAATAGACACCTTCTGACAAATCAAAAGTGTGAATATTGTATAATATTTTATTTATTTATTTATGTAAGAATATAATTTAACTACTGTTTTTACTTCAATATAATATTTCTCAAAGGCTAACTGTGTAATAATTTCAATTAAAATTTAGATTTGACTAGAATTTATAATCAGTGCCTATAGGAAGTATAGCGTATAATGCAATAATTTTAAATTTTATTAGCAATCTAACTCAATTGTTTTAGTAACGTTTGTCGTTCTAGCGTATGTTGACAAACTTGTGTACTTTTATTATTATTGCCCAGAGATCTGATAGATCGCACGGACCGCGTCACCTGCGCGTCCGTGGAACCTACGCGATAATATCTCGTGACGCTACGAATATGTTAATAAAAACGTGGTTACAATACGCTACACACAATTGTCAAACTTCCCACCATGCTCTGACTACAGTTAATATAATATTTGAGCAAAATATTATCGAACCATAAAAATACTAAAAATACTTATGCGATATTTTGCAATTCATTACATTTGACAATTGTGCGCAACGCAACATCACAACGACTACGAAAACTGTCTTTTAACTTTACATTATTTACAAAGGCTAACCTCTTGGAATGCTATACTTCATGACATTTTAATATTTTCTACTATAACATAGTCTACTTTTTATTAGGCAAGGGACTTTGCACGTTTGTAGGCCGCCAGACGCCTTAATTGTTTCTTACATTTAAAACTCTACTTTGTAAGTCAATTTCTAATAAGAATATAATAATTTTAAAGTTCCATATTTTTAATATTCATATATTAAGTATATTAGTCTAAATAAACGCTGTTTATTGCCTTTTCAATGTGTTCAAATAAAATACAATATCTTTTTATTAGACTAACTTTGAGTATCTATATTGGTCGGGTAAGATAGATAAATAAATATAATGATTTCAATAGTTCATATATTCCTAATCAATTTTCTATGAAATAGCTACAGAGATCTTTCCGAAAATAAATTATTTTATTAGGTAACTTATCAAGTATATGAAATTTATAATTTACGACGGCAGAAGTTTAGCACGATCCACTAGTAGGAACTTTAACAAAACAGCATGTATTCGATTGTATGGCTTATATACATTATACATGGAAGATTGAATAACGAAGCTATGATTCAAAATCTCCAGAATATTTTATAAAAAATACACGATAATATTATATGATAACGGAATCTTCTATCTATATTAAATAGTTTAGATATACACAATATATTAAATATTCGACTTTGCAAATGAAAGAAGAAATCAATGAATATTGTGAAGATTCTCTCGAATGTCGTATGTGTTGTGTATTATAAATAACTTGTTTAATTTATTTATTTTGATAGAATGTTAAATGTCATGAAGGTACATCGACGAATAATGTTGGATAGAGATTCATTCTTGTTTTACTTTTTCTAAGTATTTCGCCCGTGGCCCGGCATCGCCGACGGGGCGACTTGCATTTCTCCAACTAGACCTGTTCCTGAGGTCTAGGGGTGCGCTTCATCCCTATAGTATATAGTATTTGTTCACTGCGGGTTGGGTGGCCGTAGTACAGTGATGCAAATAGAGCCTCTTAATATTCGCAGCAGGTCGATCACTTCTGGTGTCTTCATTGATGTCACGTTCTCATCGTTTACCTGAAAAAATGTAATGTTTCGTTATGTATATGCGTATTATGTTTAAAGGAATTGTGTTTTATTTAATTATAGTATTGTTTATAAATGAACGTCAATTTTTAGGACATTCGTATCATCAAGAATAAAATGTCGTTTTTATGAAAATAAGTATCGTGCCACACACTACTTAAATTGAAATCGGAATTGAAAAGTTGCTTACACACTTGAATTGATGGAGGAAATCTCTACTAGTTTCAAGTAACACCGGGTCTCTTATTTATTAGCAGTGTAGTAGAGCTTTCTTCCATGAATTCACCTAAGTAAGCCGTCTTAAATTGATAAAAGTATTAACACGTCTTTGTTAGTATTTAGTTGATGTTCTCTATAGTTTTACCTGCAGTATCACATCCCCACGCCTGAGTCGGCCATCTCGAGCGGCCACACTGTCATTGTATACGGCTGAGATGTAGCTCTGTCCTGACTCCGGATGACTCTGGACACTAAAACCCAGCCGACTGTTCCAGCCACGATTCAGTTCTACTGTTACTATCTGAAATGTGAGAAATTCAGTTTTTAGTAAATAAATACAAAAAGGAAAATTTATTTAAAAGGGAATATATTATTGGAACGGATTGGCCATTGCAGTAGATTATACTAAAGCGAAAGAGTTTTTAGGGGGTTGGCTATATTAGGGATAATGAATTGACATATTTCTATAATAACTATTATGAGACATACTAAATTAACTAAATCTCACTCAGAGTTGGCTGCACGTCGTCACAGTGTCTGCTCATGATGAAAAGTTCCTCTTGACTCGAAACTAGTAGGTTTTCTCCATTAATTTACGTGAGTAAACTGTAATTTTTAGTTAAGGAATAGACATGTTTATAAGACTCAGGGCGCAAAAGCTAAGATTAACAGGATCTTCTAAAATACCCAAAGCGTCTTTACTCTGACTGGAGAAAGGTTACAATGTCAGCAATGGTGATTTTTTTTATCCATAGCATTTATATACTAAACATTTGGTAGTTACAAAGTGAACCACTAGTAACTAGAAACCAGATAGTTGCTGGGTAACTTAATAGACCTTATATATTATGGTCTATTCAGCATCTCAAGTCCTATTGCCTTTGAAATATCATTGGGCTAACTAACCGTAGGTTCATTACACGGTTCATCTTTAGGCGGTTCAGGTTTGACGTTTTCTTTTTGGACGGGATCGGTTTCCTTGGGTTTGGGTTGGGGGGGAGGATCCGTCTTCACCTTACGCTCGTTGTCTGGAGACAACGCCACACCTTTCCATTTCTTCAAACCGTTACCTGGAATCGGAAAATGTTGATGTTTATTATATTGTGTTAAGATTTTAAATGAAAATGTTTGGATACGAATATTTTAACAATAGTCTCTGTACTTGACTCTATACTTTGTACATACTGCTTACTGTTATTCTCTATACTATAAAGACTTATTGATGCGAGTATCTTATCGATGCTTAATGTTGAATCTTTACAAAAATAATAAATAATATATAGGGTTTTAGGATACCATAAATAGACCTGTTGTAATAAAAACACTCACCATCATCTTTGTGACTCTCTGAACTGGTTGTATGTCCATCGCTGCTGGTTGTATGGAGCACAGCGCTTTGATACGCAGGGTTCGCATGTTTGAACCGCGCCTCGTCGCTCAGCAGCTCCACTGGCATCGACACTGGCTCATCAGAGTCCACAGGGAACACTGGCTCCGGGTACCTCTGGCGTGACATGTCTTCCTGGTATACGTTCGGAGCATCCAGAGTATCGTTGTCCAAATTGTTTAACTCGTATCCATGGGGAGGCACTGGAATTCCACAAATCAAGCATTTTACCAACCATTTTAATTTTCATGAAGACTGTTAACAAATCAATTGTTTCTTTTAGTTATTATTTCCATTACAGAAAATGATCTCTGAAATAGATCTAACTCAGATGAATGTTTCGTAATTTGTTAACAGTCTTCCTCTAAAGTTTCGACATTTATGAGTGCAGATGATGACGAAGTAGGAGATCACGCACATAAGGCTATACACAACACTCTTCGGGGTAATGTCAAATGACCGAAGAACATCTATGAAGTGCTGTACGCTACAATGGTGTGTAAACATAGTCCAGGTATGGTTCGGAATCCGACAGTCAGTTTATACGCTGCTTTGGATCGAAGGTGTGAAGCGATGGGTTTATGATCGGACAGTGTGCGGCCGACAGCGTCTCACCTGTCAGGCTCAACTTTTGTTTTCTACAAGTGGGTGGTGCCGTGGGGCTGGCGAGGGACACAGTCCGCACCGGCCGCCGCGAGTCCTGAACCACTTCTCTATGTTCCGAACCGTGTTCTACTTTGTTGGAACTTGGAACATCTGCGTGGAAAACCTACATCGCTTAGTGTGTGGCGTGTATATTGTGTGATAAAGTGTTAAATGTGGTTAGCAAAGTTTTAGCAGCTCACTAGCTTTGTGCACGCTTATTTAATTAGGCTATCCGGGATCCACCTGGGTGATAAATATACATCCATCTTGCTGTTTGCCATGGTAATGAGGATTAGTTAATGAACACAGAGCGGAGATAATTACGCTCATTTGTGCTTTGAATATATCATGGACCCGTGCCACGTAATGTGATTTCAGCGAGTCTAGATATTTCAGGTAATTAATAAGAAATTAAACTGTAAGGCACATATGTAAGTACGTATTACGTTATATACCAAGCTTTATTAACCAAACAATTTGTGTAATAATGAATAATATTTGAATTACGTTAGTTCGCAGTTTTAGGTAGAAATGAGCTCATATTAGTATACTAATCGATAATTCTGAAAATAGCTATGGCGTCATGATTAGAAGAACCATTAGGGCTGCGGAAATTGACGTGTTATGGACAGTTAAGTGACATCGCTTTAACCCTCGGAGCGAAAGGTTAGGTTCACCTTTAATCCATTTACGGCACTTTCGATCAGTTAATCACTTAACAAGTTTAACCTCGCATTTTGGGGTTACAAACGTCAGAGCGGGTGACAACCCGAAACAAATGGAATTCGGTCACACTCTGGAAGTATTTCACCTGTAAGTTACTTGTTACTGTTTTCTCATTTGATCATTGTTATACCTGCTATCTTACCTAGTTCAACATTAAAAACTCTAAATTATTTTAATCAAAGTTATTATGAATGTGAAATAAAATCCAATCTTTTATTAAAAGATATCTATAGATACTGTTTAATGATGACGTCACATTACACCAAGATGGTGGCTACATACCATTGGGCTGTTCGTAGTGGTTGTTCTCCTTGGTCAGCTTGCGGTACTTGCGGGGTGAGAGGCAGGGTGATCGGGACCCGTCTGCCGCGTCAGGGGTGAGGCGCCGAGCCGCCAGGTCGCACAACATTGATACTGCTTCAGGCCTGATTGCATAAGTTTGCCTTTTCATTCTAGTTTCTTTATGAAATTCGGAGATGAGTTTCGAAGTTTAAACTAGGTTAACAATTTAAATTGGTGCTGGGGAACTGAGGAGCTTCACAGGATGCTTTTTTAAGCATTATTGTGTAGATAGGACAAACAAAATGAATATGCGCGTTATTTGGCAGAGTTAAGGTTCGATTTGCTTTGTATCAACGCTAATGTAAACTGACTGATTTGTGAATTAAGGATTCTAAGAGGATATTAATTTAGTAGACTTTTACCTCAGCGGGGGTTTAGGCCTATTCATAGGCGCGTCTGAATCCGTAGGCTCCTCTCTCGGTGACATTGGCGACAGCGGCGTGGCTGCATGATCGCGGTACAGACGCAGGCGCACCTCGGAGCCGCATGCTCGAAGGAACGCTACCGCCTCCGCATGCGACATGTTAGACATCGCTGTGTCGTTCACCTGTACACAGGGGTTAATGACCGTCAGATGATAAATGCGGAATGTGAATAATGCTTTCGGTATGTGAATGTGGAGCATTAGGTGTTTTAAGCTTGGGGTTTTTACCAACACTTTCCTCAGTGCAACGTCTAATTTCACACAACACTGCCGCCTACGCCTGTGAACCTCCTTAACACTTTCCATAGAAAGGTTTATACGACCCGAACTTTCTGACACGTATTTTCCATAGCATACATATGTGAAGTTTGACGCTTCTATTTATTTAAGCTTGTAGCGACGATATGAAACCATTATTTTAAACATGAAAGCAAATCCTAAACCTGTCTAGTTGCTAAATTGCATAACAGAATCACTTTCTTTTACAGTTAATCAATATTCTACTGATCTAGTTACAGGATTGATTTTTAAAACATCCGGCTTGTTAAATACTTTACACTTTTTATTTGCCATAACGAAAGTTAATGTTATTAATAATATTAATTAATGTTATGATAATAGTAGGATAAGACAATCGCTAACTAAACATTGACTAGTTGAAGAAGAAACCAAATGAACTAAAACCTACTTTTCCAGTATAACTAAATCTCCTCTCAGTCACCTTTGTTTTGAACGGAGGTCAAAACACCATGAACCTCTGTGGCGTCGTTTTATAAGTCTATTCTCTCATACCTATGGGGTAAAAACAAAATCTTTCTTCCATTTTTCAAGAACATTTGCCCGTCTTTATTGTAGGAAATGGAACAATGCATACGTTAATCTCTTCACTTATTTTGAGTGACGTAAATTAGATTTTTGAATATTACCATAATTTGTTTAGTTTTAAGTGTAAGAACCATCTATCCTGAACACATTATGAAACAATTCAGGATCCAAGTGTTCATAATCATATCATTCGTGCGACTTTATCGAAATTTCGACTACACAGTTGAATTTGTAAGAAATTCAAAACATTGTTATCGTCTCGATCACAATTTTGCAAGTTATCGAAATGCCAATTTTGAGACAATAGCCATCGTTGTACAAACAACATACCGAGCTCGTGATGTTTGTGTAAAACCGTTTCTTCATTAGTAGGACACTGGTATTGATTCAAGTGTCTTCGAAGAACATTCACGATCGTTAGTCTACTTTCAGCTCGTTTAATTTTAATGAGTCATAAGTCAAGAATGACTGTATTATAGGTACCTACTTATGCGTTTAATTATAAGTCTTTTGTTAAGTCAGGAACTAAAACATTTGCGAGTCTGCAACGGTTTCTCATAGCAAAAGAATAATGGGGGTACTCTTGGAGTCTCTTATGCATTGTTTATTAAACTTGTTCAGAAGGAAGTATTCATAAACAGGCTCCATTAATGCTTTATAGTCTTCCTGTAGTCTTGATGATAATGCATTATGGTTTTCTAAATATTACTATACTTTTTTATTACTCAGCTGAACACAATTTGGTATTATCTTCTTCTATATATTACTTATGACTAACACTGGTGAAAAGTGACTTCATACAGTATAGAAACTTCCCCTACAAAAGTACATCTTTCAGTTCTCAATTTCCTCTCATATACTTACAGCAACAATCCTATCGCCAGGTTGTATCCTCCCATCACTGAGGGCTGGTTCCCTCACCAGAGCTCTGACGTAATGCCCCAAGGCGCTGTGGTCTTCCTTCCGGAGCGTAAAGCCCAAAGAACCGTTCACTTTGGTCATTACTATATCGAACTCCTGAAAATAAACGTTTTTTGATTAATAGTGGGCGTGGGTGGAGATTACGAAGATCTGTGCGATTAAATATCTATTTTTAAATATTTGCGACGCAAAAATTTTAAGTATTCTGAATTTGTGATGTTTATTTTTATTACACTTTCATTGTACGAAGTAGTTATACATAGTCAATTATTTACACGTTTTGTGCGTAGATGTATCATTTGCCGTTAAAGAGTTATACTTCTAAGCATTGCTAATAGAGATATATACCTATCTCTAATAACTTCATAAACTATCTCTAGAGTAGTATTACCCAGTTAATTTCGTGCTATAAGGAAACTATTGCCAAAACAGCATTAACTCCGTCTCTTCGCAATGCAAGCGGAACTAGTGTGGCATCTAGGTATAATCGTCTGTCAGTCACCGTGCCAAATGCTTGGCACTCAACGCATGCAACTTGCGTCACTGTACTCAGTGTTCCATACAGAACGTGACAAAGGGCGCTAAACTTAACATCATTACTCTCATACTCTCCTGCTCTCCTGGTACATCGATACATAATTTATTTTGATCAGAATACATTTACGATGTTTTCCTCTTTGCCAATCAGTCTTAGTTTCGATGGACGAAAATAGCGGAATTGTATAGATCGGTTGTTTTCCTATACGAAAGCTATTATTGTATCGGTTTTATCAGATGTTACTATTCATTATACTATTTACGGGTATATCCATTAAAGTTACTAGATATCTCTTTTAATGCTCATAATAGAATTACGACATCCGATTTAACACCAGGATTTGAGCGTTAGCACCCTGTAGCAGGCTTATAACAGCTCCACTGCGTATAAATTAAATTTCCATAATACAACATTAGTTAAAACGAACTTACCACTGATCCGTCATCCTGTAGGCGTGAACAAAGAGCTTTATTAATAACTCGCACAGATTATATTACTGAGTCGTACTCGCATACCGGTGAAATTATACCTCATTAAATATAACGCCTGTTAACAAATGGCTCGCCTTACAAAATGGGCTCCCACGATTATAAGGTTCGGATATTTTGATCCTTAAATTACCTGCCGTACTATATTATTCTAAACTAAGCTTTAATTAGTCGAGGAAAAATATGATGGCTAATCCATCAGCTAGTAACGCCTGATCACGTACTAAACACATAGCTATTAACAACGTTAATGGATGAATAACAAGAAAATTAAACTAGATGAAAATTAAAACATAAATCACAAATGCAATTAAAAAGTGTACTTCGTGACTGTATCTCGGGTAGAAAGAAACGGAAATTACGAGTAATTTATTTTGTAGGTGACTGTACCAGAGCAGTACCAAGAATTTCATGGTGTCTCTATACTCGGTAACGAGCCTGGTAACTTCACCGAAGATTTGCTATTGAAGGATAAACTGCTGTAAGCTACGGTTTATGAATTTATTTATATTCTGGTAGCGTGTTCGCTACGTTAAAATCCGATAAAATGAATTAGTGTCAGATACAGTAAATTAGCCTCAGCGAGAAACCCGGAAATAAATCGTTTGATCGTTAGAAAAGAAACAAGAAAAAGTGCTCATAATTTTTCTATTCTCGAGATAAGCTCCGTTCCACCTGAGTAAATATTTGTTTCGTTGCAGTACATAATCCGAGACATTTAAGGCGCTTTTAGGATATGGATGCTATAAGTAAAGCTGCTGCTTCGTGAATTATTCTCACGTAAAGGAAAACAGAAATCATTCAGAGATAAAAGAAACAGTTCACGGCTATAAAATAGCTTTGTCATTTTCTTTTCTAAAAATAAACTAAGGATGTCCTCACCCCGTATTGCACGTCGTAAACTGGCAGCGGTCGGTCGAGGTCCGGCAGGCGCAGATCGCGTCGGTCGGGCTCCGGGCTCGCCTCGCGTCGCCCGCGCCCCTCCGACGACGACGTGGTCGCGCTGCTCGTCGTCTGAGACAGTCTGGACACAACAAATGTTAAAGGTCATGTTTCGCCGCTATCTATATCAGATCTCTCTAACTACAGATTGTATTTAAATGCCGTAGATCTAAGTCAAGTGATACAGCGTACAGTACGTACAATACATACTCGTCTGTACAGGCTTCGTCAGTTAACATCCGATTTTGCGATACAATGAGATGGGAACTCGGATAACGTGATGTGGTTACTGACGTTCATGTCTCCTCACCTATACATTTGTAATCTCCAGGTACACGTACCGAGGCTGTTTGTCTGTCCTTAATGACACGAGCTATTGTACGATAACATTCATGCTACACAGAAATCTGTGTGGCTCCAGACCGTGTTTGGTTTATTTATCATGCACGACATGAGTGACCTTAGAGCGTGGGATGATCGAGGGGACAAATTACGCGAGCGTGACGTGTTATGGTTGCTCAGTGTAATGAGTGTTTACCTGGCATGCATAGGGTGACAGTTGAGGGGGTCTAGCGGCGGGAGGTGGGGCGGGTGTGGGGTGCGGGCCGGCGGCGTCGGCGGCTCCGGCGGCGTGACGCTGTCGAGCACGTCTTCTGGCGGCCGACACACGCGCAGCTCCACCCGCGGCGACGCCGTGCGGAGCACCTCGAGGGCTTCCTAGTATTAAACACACGGATTAATTGTTGCCGGATTACTGTTTAAAGTCTGATAGGCTGACACTTCATTTCAAAGACGTATCACGTTCCAAAAACCCTGGATGCGACATTTGACCTTTCCAATGCTAGTTTCGTTTGTAGCCTATTAAGTATTCCAAGTACAACACACTGGATTTCATAAAGTAAAAGCTTTTAAATGTTTTAATCTGATGAATGTTTAATTGCTGACAAAACTTTCTTCTCTTTTAATTTAAAATTATAACGCTTTAGACAAATACTTTTACTGAATTTGAGATAGATAAGTATTTACATACTTGAGTTCAGAATACCAAGTTCATGTCTTTACCATAACGAAATCGAATAAGATCAGAAAATTTCAGAACTTTGAGAAAACATACATATCAGGTTCTACAAAACACAATTGACTCTATGACCTTCAAACATAAAATGTCCACAACAAAATAAAAAAAAAACACATTTTCAGTTGGTGGTTTTGTAATTCTGTGTGAGCCTTCGCAAGTAAGAAAGTAACCACAAGTTGCGAACCAAAGCAATACCGACGAGAATAACTCGGTACCGGCGCGGCGGTGGCGGCGGGCGCCCCGCTGTGACCGATAAAGGGAACTCGAAGGGAATTAATTTCCCGAACGAAACAGAGTTAATGGCCCATTTATTTATTGTAAGTATTGAATTCGGTTTGCTTACGGAATCGCTTCGAAACGCGCGTGATTTAGCAGCATTTGTAATTTTCAGAGGTTATTCCTCAAAACGACAAATGCTGTACAAATGAGATTATTTTTCATCGCGCGGTATAGCAGCAGTCTAATATAATTTGGTGTGACTTTGCGGCAGACATTTTACAGTTTATTACATTTGAACCCGAGGCCTCGGCGCGGACCGCGCTGGAGTTTTCATAAAAGTTTTTACGTTTATAACCCAGGCTCCGGAGCGAGGGAAGTGCTGCGACAACAAATGGCATTTTTAACATGACTTACTGTTTATTTTTGTAAGCACGAGACCCTGTTTTATGTTTGTACCTTCATAACAGCTATGCAAGCAGTGCTTTGTAAAGGGCAAAGCAACACACTTAAATTTCATAGGCTCTGTTGTAATGAATATAAAATGTTGGCCGTGCACTCGCAAATAACACTGGTAGAGGTAGGCCTAAAGATAAGAAAAAATGCGCAATATGCTAACATTATTTGGGGAAAATTTATTGGTGCTTGGACTTTAGCTGCCAAAGATAAAGAAGAAACGTATTTCTGTGTATAATCAAGTAGAAGGTATGCAGTCGAGTTATGAGATTGTTTTAGTATCGTTAAACTTTTATATTATTTTATATTATACTTACGTAGGTGCTAAGTCCGGCAAGGGGAACTCCGTTGGCGGATAGGAGTAGGTCTTTGGGGGCAAGTCTGCCAGTCCTCCACGCTGGTTGAGGGGGGTACAGTCTTCGTATCCTCACTAGGCCTCCACCGCCGCATACTGACATTCCCAGACCGCGGCCATCTTTTTCTACTACTACTGTGAAGGAGTTTTCTGTGGACAAGAAATAGAAATGGTTACGAAAAGTACAATTTTAGCAATTAAATTAAAGCAGGGTTCAACTCAAAACTTGATAAAAGTTTTGCCTGCTATTCCTGAAATATCTTCGTTGTATCTTTACATGAGCAAACATGGTGTGTTGTCAAGATACTGTTTATGTTGGGGTGCGGTATGTCGAGAGGCGCTCGCTCCATCACTAGTAGTAAACTTGAGATCCGAATTCCGTTACGAGCCCGTTTTACAGCTTATTTACACTTAAAGGCTGATGTTGCATCCGAGATGTGGGGGAATAGTGTCGTACACTTGAGGATTACGTTAATCCCAAGTAGAGCCGTCTAAATAAGAAGGAAGCTATTAACTTGTTAAAATTTTCACAGCGAAGAAACAACAGTAGGTTAATGACTGTTTATAAAGATTTTTCCCTGAAATGATTGTAGATAATTTAGTTAGATAGTTTCTGATATTATTAAAGTAATAAGAATGTAATTTAGTTAATACCGGCTCACACTTATGAACAGGGATTTATACAAAATTAATATTTGTTTTGGGCCAAATAATTGCCTATATTGTGAAGACCGCTTTAGGCGGACCCAAAAGAGCCCAGGTGTTTTCATTATACACAAAGCAAACGAAAGTAAGTACGGCCGGTTTGGGCACAAACATTGTTTATTCAGTACTTTTGGACGTGTATAAGTCCAGATTAAGCCTATATTTGGAATATAAATTATGTATGACAATCCAAAATATACAACTCTCCAATAATTGATATAGATGCCCCAATATTGCAAATGAGAGGTAGACAACTGTCGATCTACGGTCAATTTAAGTCCCTTTTAGGTCCAAAATGGACGTTAGAGTGTGTCCGACATGAATTATGCATTAGGGGAGTCCATAGCAACAATTTGGACTGGAAACGATTTCATTTATTCTGTTTTATGAGCTGCTACTGATGTTGTTCAATTTCAATGTTTTTGGAGAGAAAACACTTAAAGAAATGAGATATTTTAGTGTTAGGTATCTATAAACATGAGAGTAGTTTTGTACTATTACGTGATGAAAATTCTTTCTCGAGGCCTTTACTTAGTTAAGTGGCCAACATCGGACTTTTACCAAATCTGATCAGATTGGCATTTAACCGAAAAGCGACCCAAAATAAACACTCACAGATTTTCAGGGAAAAATGAACCATATCAGCAGAAATAGAAAGAACAACAAACGAGGAAAAAGGTCGCCATAATATTAAATTTGTCTTTGAGAAATAAAATCAAAGTTTTTGACGTAAATAGAATCGTTTATCCGTTTGATGCTCATTTGGGATAAGCAGTTAACACCTGCTAGGTGTCCCATTTGACATGATTTGTTTAACATTCCAATATAATTAATGCGCTGACATTTAATATGTCTAAGTGGCTGCGTGCCATAGGTTTAATTCACTAATGTTATGGTAGTGCTGACTATAAATAAAATAACTGTTGTGTACCTGTCACGTATAACTATTTACTCGTAACTTATACCTTGAGTAATGAGTGTTAATGAATTTTGTTCTAAATGTAAGTGGATATTTAGTGCTATAGCGTACGAAGGCCTGAATATCTTAGTTTAACGAAGAGAACAGCTGGAAAATTCCAGTTCTGAAATTCTCAGACTGTAATAAGTAGTTGCCTACGAGAAGGGTTTATGTTATTAAGAAAAGGTGAAGATTTTGTATAATATGAGTCATCAAAGGAACCTAAGCACCTACCTATTTCCAAGTACCTACCTTATTTTTTGAATTGTTCATCATATATGTATGTATAAAAAAATATATTGACTCATAAACCTATATTTTTATGACACAACCAGATTAAGGTCACATGGGCCACAGGAGAAACATATACATTTGAATCATTAGGGTTATGCTAAATAACTCAAACGGTCATTAGGTAATGCTGTCGGCTAATGAATTTATTCGGAATTCATTACTGAAATGTTAGCTTTCCAGTTCAAAATTATATCATTAATTATTTTGTTTAAATTGTAACTGGGTCTACATGATGTGACCTACTTCTGTATTATTTAGCACTAATATACAATTTTTTGAACCGTATACCTGTTGAGTAAGTACTGAGAAATGTATGTTTTACTGAAATGCTCATAAAATGATTGCTTTATTTGCCTATGTTGGCCGAAATGCGTCAACTCTGACCTTTTGTTTAGTGTAGGCTTATGGAACAAACGTCGATGACGTCATTTATAGTTAACACGGTGATCAAAATCAATAACGTTGCATTCCTGTCCCCGAGAGACTGTCAAACTATCTAGTACTAGTTATGCAGCATTGAATACCTGCTTAGGACATGTAGCTAATAGTTATGGATGTTGTATCTGTAACTGACTTAGATCAAGCTGTTATAGAAACCGTCCTTAGTGAGAGCAGTATTTAATAACCTCTACTTCTAGATACTCAAAACAATATCTTATGTTGTTTAAAGGACAAAATCAGGGTATGTGCACTTACTGCTTTTTTTCGAGAATATTCTAATAGCACGTATTAATTGTATGTAGTATTCTCTGCAATACTTTTACTCAAATTACTTCCAACTGGACATTTTGAAAAGTTTCGCTAAATGCGTTAATATCTTGGAGAAAAAGTTTCAAGGAAAATCATAGCATTAGTGCGGCCGAGTTTCTTCGACGAGCACTGTCATTACCTTAACTACTGTTAAGTTTTTCATTCTACTTAATTTGTAGTTTCGTAATATTATTTTGAACTATCATGCTAGACTGTAATTTTCATTCAAGGTTATCTTACAATGTAATTAACATAATTATTCCCCTATATATTTGTTTATTTTCCAATAAATACTACCAGTTTAAAGGGCTAGCAAGCTGGTGTGGTCGCGGGCCAATCAAATTGTGTTGGTCAGGGGAAATGTAGTGTCGGACCTCTAGTTAGATGAAGTAGCGATAACCACAAAGTGGTTGGATGGGAAGCACTGAAAATTTCAGGAACGTAACAAGCCTTACTGGATATAACCAGTAAAGGATAGAAGGATTGATGATGATGTTATAGTCGTAAGGAAAATTAATTATCACCATTTAAAATTACTATTGTAATAGAAGCTAAGCCTATTGCAAACCAACACAACAACTTTCAGTATTGTGATTGTTGTTTCCCTACAGATTAATGAAAGATGAAAACAAAATAAAAATTCTGCCAAAGATTTTCCTACAATTTCGGTAAACAAGGGTAGCGACAATGATGGCTATAGATTGGCTCTCACAGTGGAGTGGGCCGACGAAAACAGCCACAGTATCAGTTTGAAAGGACAACAGCTGAGTGCACTAGTTGTCCATAGTTTCGATATTGGCAAAGTTGTACGGTCACGAACTTGCTCGATGGCCTGTATTTAACGATACTAGTAATGGGACACTCGTAATGCTATTGTCGCACTATTACTTTGGATTGGGCAAGTCTACAGAGCTATTGGACTGCAGTTATTCTTAAGCCTTTAACTGCCATCAGAAAACTGTTGAAACAAATCCTCCACTAACATAGGTCACGGGTGACCTATGTGGCAGTTAATGTGTTAATGCGGGACTAAGGTTTTCTTTGCATTTAGATTTGTTTTTAACTGTATATGTTTAGTTTATTTTATTGGCTCATAATCAAGTCTTTGACATCGATATTAAGATGTGAACAATAGGCGGGTTATTTCTTGTCACATAACATAAGACAATGACATAACTTTTGTTAAGATTAAACTTAGCATTTTTACTTTTCGTTATTATACAAACAATTTTTTTTTAAATATTTGATGGGTCGATATTTGGCCGCTATTTCGCCTGTTGGTAAGTGATGATGCGGCCTTCGATGGAGCTCATCTGCCCATAGGCAACCTATTCATTCGGGCTTTGAAGGTACTCAGGTTATACCCATCAGGAAACACAGACAAGGAAGCATGTAGTGAAGCGATTCAAAAAAAAAAAAACTAATATAAAACTGGAATCTAAATCACATGAGGAATTATTTATTGTTCTATTATCCAGTTTCATTGTTCAATTTAGAGATTTTAACCAGACAGAACGCAGATCCACACGAGACACAATGTGTTTTCTATTGTGTCTTATATACCGGCTTTGAGAGGTTAAGGATTACTGCAATCGTTTTGACAAAGTACTGTTTAACCTATTTGTTTTATATCCCGCAGTTGGTATAACAAACTCTCTTCTTTATAAAGTTAAAGTGTAGTTTATTTGTTCAAGTTGCTCTAGAGAACACGAGATGTTGAACGAAGTGGATATGACATCCTAAGTAACTTTGATCAAGACGTTGCGGAGAGGATTTAAATTAATCGATGAACAGACACGAGGAAAGCTCAAGGGAAAAGCTGAGTTTTAATATTGTTCTACTTGTATACGTAGGTTTTTGTGTAAAAGACGGTAATTTGAAAGGTATTTTGAAGATGATTGGTCAATAGGCATTTTATTTTCTTTTAGTTAATAGATGTAGGATTGTAGATAATACATTAGATTCGGTTAGGTTAAAGTCAAAGACAAAGCATTTATTTCAACCAATCCTAAATTAGGCACTTTTGAAACGTCAAATTCAATTGTCCGTCAGTCTGTATGTCAGTGAAGCTAGGTGCACGTTAAGTTTTAAGAGTATTTCACTATCCGTATCTAATAATATTGCAGTACTATCCACATATCAAGTTCATTTCTAAATGAATAGCAGCTATTCGTTAATACAGTTTATATCGACGTTATTAGGTACCAATCGTTAAAGTTCAGCACTATAATAACAGTCCAGCCTTTGATTTAAGCACGTGCTTGTTCAGACTAATTACTTAACTATTTAATCCAAGCTTAGTTCTACGTAGCGCTTGATTAACCTTGTTACATGAACACGGCCAACCTAATTTCAACCTAGACATGGTAGTATCATGGTATGTTTTCATTTGACACATGTCTCAGGGCTGTGTTGCACGTATATGTGGCTCTACGTCTTCGAAATTCTGAGCTCCTCTTAGTTAATTATACTTACAGCTCAGATGCATTTGAATAATAATTGTTACTCAGCTCTTAACGTACTGCATAGTTAAAGTGGTACATATTCTGTTATAATGGCCAGGTATAGAGTAGTTCACATAATCTCACGTATAGTATTTATTGAATAAATCTCTTAACTTTTTGTATGGTATAAGCCGATAAATGAGTAGACGAATCACCCGGACACCCGAAACACCAGAAGCGTTAAAAGTAACGGCCGCGGCCCACAATTGGATGAAATCATCATTAAATATTAAATTATATTGATCATTCTATCGATTCCAATAAAGATTTCATCAAATTTTCATTATTTTTATGTTTTTTTATTGAAAATCAAATCCTAACCATTAAAAAAAATCACCCGTTATTTTACCAGCCTTACCAATGACAGGCTTGGGGATTAGGAATTAAAGGGTTGTCAGGAAATTGGAGATTAGAAAGATTGGGAAGGAAGGTAATTGGGCCTCCAGTAACTTTACTCATACAACGCAAGCGTTGTTTCACGTCGGTTTTCTGTATCATTCCGGTCGAGCCGGCCCATTCGTGCCGAAGCATGCTCTCCCACACTTAAAGCCATTCCCGTAAAACATTTTATTATGTCACGTAAGATTACAGAATAACTATTTTCGTACCAAATATTAATTAATAAAGTAGCAGAGTTGTATAATAATAAATAACTATTCGCAATAATCTCGGCTTAACTGAAACTTTTTGAGTGGCAAAGTGAAACACTCGAGAGCTCCAATGACAGGCTGAGAGACGGAAGCTTTCGACATTTTATTAAAAACTTGAGGACATACTTAATGACATTTGTTTTGAGAATACTCATTAATTTCTTTTTTAGTTTATTTGTTAAGTACTTATTGTAGTCAGACAAAGGAAATTACGAATTGCTAACATTGACTTTGTATTTAATGAAACATGATACGAATAAGAATTTTAGATTTATTAAAATACTTATACTAGATTTATTATTACTTACGCGTCTATATCTATGCCTTAAATAGGGATTAATTAGATTTTTATTGCTGTATGTAGTAGGTTTTAGATAGTCGTTATAGTTTTCTGGGGAAATTTCTAAATAGTCTTCCCCGACTTTATAACATGGCAGAATATTTTGAGCCTTAAAGTCCAGTAAATAATGTTAATATTACCTTTTGAATAACAGTAGTCAATCCTTGACAAATATCGCAAACACGAGCTATAGCCGAAATACGCAAATTTGTCGCCAGTACAAAACTATTCCTCATGCTTGCCAGGCCGACAGTTGCATGTGTTTAGATAAACCGGGGTCACATACAGGCTGTTCGAGGATAAAGACATGCTCCGTTCGGGCAAAAAAGTTTAATTATATTGATATTATTTTTTTCACTAAATGTAAATTTAAGCTAAATGATACGCTTGCAACCTGTTACTGTCTTGTTACAGACTAATTGTATCCTAGATTGGGCTTGCAAATAGATGTTTCAATGAATTGGTGATAGAGTTGCTCATTTATTTGAGATTTTCGTTTTACTATTAGTCGTAGCATTAAAATTTGAAACACATCATTATTTTTGTGATTTTGCTATCAGTAGCCCAAGTGCGATTTTGCTTTACCATGAACGAAAACGAAACGAAAGCGCGCTCAGCGATCTGATTGGGTGGTTCATTTTCGTCGGCCAATCAGAACACCGAACGCGCTTTCGTTTCGTTTTCGTTCAAAGTAACGTCGTACTAAGGCAAAAGCAGTACGGTTTTTCCGGACAATATTTAATGTGGTTCCAAAATGAAGAAAGATACAAAGATTTATGTATACATACATATATCATATATTGTGGGTCCCGGGCTTGGATAAAAGAGTAAAAACAATATGAATTATGGAGATATTTGTTATAAAAATAATAATATATTTGTGGCTATTGTTTAGCCGTTTATTTCCAAGTTAAGTGAAACGTAAACTTGATTAGGGTAGTTCTCTTTTACATGTACGTTTGCTTGTATTTTGCGGGTAGTTGCGTACTTTATCAGGACCCGAGGGTACTTTGTTTACCTACATAAATAACATTACGAAAGTTATGTACTTTCCAAACTTAGTCGAAATATACTAATGATGTAATATCTACAAGAACAAAGTTGTTTTGACATAATTCTCGTCTAGTTGAAAACAATAGAGAAATGGGCCGTATTGTTGGGAATTAATTTTTAGAACATTGGCAGTAAAGTTGAAATTGTTTTTGAAGATCGTAAAAATGTTTCGTTTCTCTTGGAGTTCTCTTGATATAATTGTTTATACTTTGAGGATCGATTTCTGTCAAGAAGAAGAAACAAAATATTTTCTGATATTACTTAATTACCTTTTGTCATCGTTCGGTAATGCGGCCAACAAACAACATAATACGATCAGCAATAATCTGAGTAGATCCGGGTTTGACCAGACTTGAATAGCGATATTGGGACACGTGCGAGTCACGAGCACGACTCACAGATCTGACCCGACAGTACCCGACACTGTCGTTTATTACCTGCTAGCAACAAAAGTTACGAACGGATAAATAAACGGTTGGTTATTTCGCACGTCCGTACTACACATTCGGGACAACTATTACATACATTTGCTGAATTTCGCTCCATGTATTTCGGGTTAAAGGCGTTATTCTTCCGGTATTTTGGGGTAGCGTATTATTAAAAGCTGTTGCTATATGTTTATAGTTTTTAATATACTAGAAACTTAAGTTAAATGTATAATAAAATTTGTAGGTAGGCAAAGTGTTTCAGGTAATCGAAGCGTGTTTATTTTGTATCTTACGTTCCATAACTTTCAAGGCGAACGCGGGCGCGGTCAGAATTTGCCTAGCGTAACTTCTTGAGTTGATTCCCTAAAGTTTCCTTTTGAAATGAGAGCTCCAACGTTTACAACACATTTTATTTGATTTCTTGTACGTGATCCAAATATTGCGACGTTATATTGCAGTGGAAGCTTCATAAATACTGCAAATAAGTAATTGTAAGTAAGTTTTCTGTGGAACAAGTGTTGATAAGTGCCTTACTGTTAATGTTTTCCTGGTAGCCGAGTAGGCTTTGTTTAAAGGGTTTACTTTGCTTGAATAGCTGCGGTGCTCATTCACCTATTGCGTGTTCTGGATCACTGGTCGCAGTGACCTGCCCCGCGATGCATGCCACACCTACTAGGTTACCATAAAATATATCACGTTTACATGCCGATCCTATTACTCTACTTACAATACTACTACTGTAATTGGCTGCGGTAGGTGAATAATTTTTAAATTATTCGGAATTGGATGATTTTAATACATCGTTTGACTTTTCAGTGCAATAATATGAATCATTCCTTATTTACAGCGAGATTGTAAATCATATCAGTACTGCTAGCTACTGCAGCTATTCGTAAAATGACCTTTGTGGTACACAAAAGCGTTTCAAACAAAGGTTTAGCTCTACGTGCTTTCAAATCCGAACCATCGGATTCGTTTTCCCTTTCTATCACGTTGAGACAATAAAACAGGGCTGGAAGTGGGTATTCGGAATGCAAAACGTTTACCACGCCGTACCGCGGTTGAATCGAAACTGTTCTAGACTCCTAGCTCTTTGTAGAGTGACTAAGTAATTAGTACGACAGAACTTAGTTTGGAATCCGCAAATTTAAGTGAATATTAAGTTTGTGTTGTATGCAGATGGGACTCATTAGTTCTTTGCTTATATTCCTATGCAAGTTTACGTAGAAATCCTATGTGGTTACCTATGTACAATTTTACAACAGTTTGAGTTTAAATTGTGACGTATTACTTTTCCTTTGAATTCACTGATAAATACCTTGTAATATTGTTTCTAACTATCACTCCACTCCACTGAAGCTGTTTTCATGTTTATTTCAGTAAATGCCACATTAAAAGTTACTTCTAGCTACATGGCATCAAACGAGCCAACACTAATTGTTGTCATAAAGCTGCAAACCTATAATGTTGTGTAATAATTCTGGTCCCTCGTAACGCCCAGTAATCCGCTGACCACGCTGATGTCCCTAAGTTTTAAGCGTCAGGACATTTCGCAAGCCCGAGACCGCCTAATAACTCTGCCTGGCACGAGTGACGCTTGGAATTCGAACGTGACGTCATTGCTGCCCATGAATAAAATGGAGTGGCGTGTTAAAGCTCGGGTAACGTGTACGAAATGTAGGCGTGGAAGGATTTTCATTAGATTAGTTCGCTTCAAGGGAATTCCAAAGCCAATTGCGGACTTTTATTAGCTTTGAATGTTGGATGCTTCTGTCTATATCATTGTCTATTGGAAACACTAACTGTCTAAAGCCCCCATAAAATGTTTTATATTTCATCAAAAAGGATTCATAAAAACTGAGCTTTTGTGAACGATTTTAGTAAACTTGTGTTGTGAGGATTAGCAAAGGAACTACGTACCTATTTTTATAGGAAATTGGGTGGGTTTAACCTTGTGCCAACAAAACTAAACAAAGAAAGTCCGGCTAACATAGTCAGAGCTAGCGAGAATGCACATAAATATTCACGTGTGACTGGATTTTGCTTTTATACCAACATGCTGCGTACCTTTTCAATCAACTATTTCAATTTAGTTCAGTTCGATTGAGCGCACATGTATTTATGATATAGGGCCAGTAGCGATAGGGATCCATAGTGGCAATAAAGGGCTAAAATGTTTGGAATTTTCACTGACATATGAAATACTTGTCCCTAACTTGCACTTCTAGTAACAATTATCAAAGTTTTTCCAGAACAACAAAGCAATCACCAGTATATCCATACACAGCCTTGCATTATAATAGTGCTCGCCAACCAAAGAGGTTTACCTACGTACGTTTGGCTAGAAACTTGACAATAACCAACATGGCTTCGTTAGCTAACGTCAGGGGAAGTTGGAAGCCGTTTACTCCCCTTTCGTAGGGGACTGTCTACTCCAAGTAATATCATAAGTACCCGTAGTTAGAACGCGATGGTGCCTTCATTACCATCCACTGACTATACCTGTGTACATGTTCAGGATAATTAAAGTTTATGAAGTTGCGGGGGGATCCTATTTAATTTAACTCGTTGCCGGCTTGATGGGCCGTATTCGTGATATCGTTGTAATTTGATATAGACAATGAAATTACGCGTTGACATCGAAGGTTCTACTAACTTGGGATAGATGTGTTGTGTATTTATAGAAAGTTCAATCACTAATTGAATTTATTTTGGGGGTTCCGTCCATATCATACATAATTAGGTATGTTCAACGTTTTCTTTTCCTTTTACCCATCTAAGCTAGTTGATGTTGGCACAATGTGTCTTGTTCTTATTTTGGACATGAACCTATCACAAACTCTTCCTTCTTTCTTATTATAATTCTTCACATAATCTATCCATATCTTCTTCTTCGCCATATACACAAAAAATCCTAAAAGTAGAACTAGTCTACAACTACCAACCCTTTCCTTATACGATTTTAATTTAAAACACATCACTCCTCCAATCCTTTTAACAGCGTTCGCGAAGAAATCGTAGGGGAATATAAAGCTTGTTCATTTCCCCCAAGGCCTTGGAGTACTCTTTGAAGGCAGCGTTGAATCAACTGACACTATTATTCTTCATTCTTGTATCAATAAGGCACACGTCACATTATATGTATAAGTTTTTAAACTGACATGGTCACTAACACTAGTATTGGAACTTGAAACGGGATATTTACCATGTTTTTCTATTTCTATGAGTTTCTAGAAACCGATTTGTCTGCTCTTAAACATCCACCCGCATTTACTCCAGTTCATCCGTGATCATGGCGCTTGCAACAGTGCCGAAATATCGGAAACTTATAGAAATAGAAAACATGGTAAATATCCCGTTTCAAGTTCCAATACTAACGTCACACTATGTTGTGTTACTTTTCTATAAAAAATCAATATTCTCTGGACTGGCAAGCAAATAGGTTTGACCTGTTCAGGAAATACCATTGTCGTGGGCTGTGGTCATAGCCATATTTATTCACAATGCACAGTTAAGTTTTATTATTGAATCCAGGTATTTGTTTTGTTGGTACAAGCCTTTATTTCTTGCCCAAATTGTTTGCTGGACGGTAAAATATGAGTATGTGAATATAGTTTTATTATGAAAAACTGGGCCATTGATATGATGGTAAGTATAAAAAGAGTGTAATGAATAATGTGGTAGAAACATAACAAAAGTTAAAAATACGTAGAAGTTAGATTTAGATGAATTAAAAAGTAAAACATTAGGTGCATAACTCCACATAAAAGATTTGTGTTCAATATTTTAAAAACTAACTAGAGCAGTAAAACCACCTAAATAGATAATATTTATGAGTAATAGCGGTTAAAGCTGTATTCAAATCTACCACATTTTGAAATGAAAATAGAACTTAAACGCGGTGAATTTTGTTCTACACGTTATTTTCCCATACTTATTTGCATTTTACCTCGCCGGTTCCGCAGCGCACTTTATTACAGTCTTCTGTCTAACAGATAATACTCTTTCACCTAAATATACATAGCAGCCTAAGGTAAAATTTTTAATATAAAAATATTAAGTTTCCTCTCGCAAATTATATTCCAGATGAGGTTTTTAATAAAGTTTTATTTTTAATAAGTAAAGGTAATTCTTCTGCGCAGTTATTATGAGATATTACCTCTGAACCGACAATATGGCGTCAATTGATTCGCTGAACAAAAGAATTTTGACGTCAACGCGAGGTGTGACGTCACTCATACAAAGTTGCTCGTATCTTTGTGAGCGGGAAATGGGGAGGAAACATCAAAGTCATCGAAGTGATTGCGATTAGGTACGTTATTTGCAAATGTAGAAATATTAGTCGAATCGAAGAGTTTCTAATTTATTTTATTTTATCATTACTGTATTTTGGATACAGCTGGCGTATTTCGGTTCTATTTACTGGTAATACAAGGATTTTTTTTTATTAAAAAAGCTGTCTTATTTTTCATTTAATCAACTTAAAAAACCAAATCAAAGCTAAGCAAGTAATGTTTATTTTGCTAGAAAATAACATAACATATTTTGTCAGAGGAAATTATACAGGGAAAAATATCTATTTAAACGTAAAAATGTGAGACCCGAATAATAAGAACAGAATGTAAGACAAAGTATTCGTGTACATGTTTATCGATTTACCAATGAAAAACACAAAGCAGTTGCATGTCGACTGAACATATCGTAGGGGAAGTAGGGGAAATGGAAATTGGAAGGAAATAGTGTTCGCAAGTAATGGAATGGCCCGAATAGCTATGAAGTTGGAAATGTCGTCCTTGTATGTAGCATTAGGTAAAATTATGTTCTAACTGGTACTAGTAAAGTATTGTTTTGATAAGCTATAAGCTGTATAATGAAATGTCGCATAGAATACCAATTTGTGTCTCACCAAATTGGGTTAACGTTGTGTCGTATTTGCGGAAGGTAGCAGAATCTTGCGTTTTCATTCCCTTCCCAGTGTTTGTCTAATTAAATTACTGTTGACATTACACAGAATGTCATTGTCATTTTGGTATGATTTCATATGGTACACGTTTGCTCATTGTTAACAGAGGTACCCATAAAATTAATTCCGAAGATGGGTACCTAGTACATACTTACATGTTCTTTACAACAAAAGGAATAAATTCCAAACTTTGATTAAAAGCCGATCCGTGTCCAACGTAAACGGGCTAATGGCCGCAATAATGGCGACAAATGTATTAAATCGAGAACCATAAACTATCTTCTACACACGGTAATTATTCTTTAACGGCTGGATCTCAAGTGGAATCGTTATCGGCCAAACTTTATGGTAGGTAGAAGTACATCCCTGTGTGAATTGGATAAAATTTATACGTGAAATGTGAGCGAAATTTAGAGTAGCTACCCACCTACTTGCTGCCTTTGACGAGGGTGTGATCCCTTTATATCAGACGAACTCATAATGAACTTATTTTGTTGAAATTATTGGAGTTTAATTGTCTACTCGAGCTGTTGTGTCAGTGATGATAAAACGTTGTGAATGTTTTTTTAATAATTGCGTTAATTTGCGAAAATTGATAGGGGCTTTTAACTTGGGCAGCTTTTAATTTATTAATGTTTTCATTTTAAAATTATTATCCATCGAGAATATAATTTTATTGGAGTTTTTTTTATAATAAAGGTCAGTTTGGGTTCTGTTTAGTATAGTTTCTTGTTTGAAGAATTTATCGTAATAATTTTAATTAAGAGCTTATTATGGAGCGCGCGGAATTTTAGCCGTTTCAGCTAGTTCTTAAAAGTATCCTAGTCTAAAAGTTAGGCAAAAATATTCCTCCCCTGATAAAATGTTTAATGTCAAGAGAAAGTATATATGTACGTATGTATTAACTAATATATAAAATGAATAATAATCGATTAACACGCAAAAGACCTGTTGTTACGTAATTGACATTTAATTTTGAAAGTACATATTCATTCAATTTCATGGTATTAAGGTTTTACGCGGATATTTTTAATGGTAGTTGCAATTTTGAAAAGTATATACATATGTAGTAATAGTGGTTAATATGAATTATATATATTCAATACATTAGTAAATTCATATTATAATACTACTACATATACCGAATTTTAAAAATATTACATCACTCCCACATACCTACTCTGTCCATTGAAATTAACAGCC
Organism: Spodoptera frugiperda; assembly: GCF_023101765.2. Lineage (NCBI taxonomy): Eukaryota > Metazoa > Arthropoda > Insecta > Lepidoptera > Noctuidae > Spodoptera > Spodoptera frugiperda. Next base: position 9,836,104 of record NC_064239.1, on the reverse strand, counting down.
GTCCCCAGATAACGCAAAACGTAATAGAATTTTTATGTTTTGTCTCGTTGTGAATGTCGTGAAATTCAAATCATTAAACTTATAATGGGTAGACTTAACTGCAAGGCTCGGATACCGGTTAAATTTTCAAACCGTTATTATGTACTTGTACGCAAAACCTTTACATTGGGTTTCGTTCGCGAAACCGGTTTTTTTAAACCGGTATTTGGAACAGTATTTTCATAAAGGTTTTTCGGATTAACCGGTTTAGAGCAATAAAAACCGGTTAATACGACGCACAAAAGAAACGCCGCGCGCTGTTCAGCTTATTTCAATAATAATATTTCAATGCGTGTACCGACATGCCCCTCGTCGAATAAACCGGTTAATTTAGGTTAAAATAAAGTTCTTTAATGTTCACGTTCTTAAGAAAAGTTCGGAGGAAAACCGATATAAACCGGTATTAACCGGTATTTTTTAAACCGGTTCCGAGCCTTGCTTAACTGTATTCTACACTTAAATACACCATCAAACCAGTGCGAACAAGTCACGAAAATATGACTCATAAAATAGAACGCATTATAAAATAGACAATTATATTTTTTAAGTGCCGCCATAGTAAAATCTGTAGGGAGAAAAAAGTTAGTCGATTCTATAAAAGGACGGTGGACGGTGGCTAGAGTAGCTGTTACAAAACAACAGCACTGACCACTCAGTGTTCTCGAGTTGGCGCCATTAATTACAACCACTCGATGTTTAATCAAGAAACTGTAAGCGAACAAGTTTCCTTCGTCGTAAAAAGAGAAAATCTTAACAATGCGAAACGAACAAAAAGTAAAAAGAAATCCTGTTCCTGCAGTTTGTGCACAGAGCACGGACCGGACAGAAAGAAAATTTGAAAATAATCTCGGCGAACAAAAGGGAGGGCGAATTAAGTCTATGCAAATAGAACTTGCGTCACGAACGATTGGCTATTGGGCCGTGCTGACCGGAGGGATAGCGAGTGCTATTGAAAGTAAGCGAACAATTCAATTACATTCGATTTCGTTGAGGCTGAGCTTTACCGCAGCATTTTTCTATTTGGTCGCGACGCTGCAAATGATACGAGCTAGCGGCGGCCAGGGGAGCTCTATACCGTGCATACAAATTGAACACGTAAATGAGATAACACCCTGTTTACATGAAGGTGGGACCGTGTTACAATAAAACCAGGTAATGGGAATTCTTGATACGGCAAATTGTTTTCGTAACGGAAAATGTTTTGAGAACATTTCCTATGTCGGGCTATGTTGGCTGTTGTTTTAAATATCTAATGTTGAAGACGGTTTCCGTATTCCTGCGTAAACGGTGCGACCTTTGATGTTGTAACATGATAGGATTGAAACTCTGTCGCGGTACTAGCAGTAGTATTAAGTTACTGTACTACAATTACAATAATCACAATGGATATGTGTGTCCTATGTCCACGTACCTATATTGTATATTCTGTTATTCGAGTATCTAATTAAGCCGCGTCGTAGTCATGTTACTTTGCTAATCTAGACTAATTATAAACGTGTACCGATCGTTTAAGCGCATCGAGAGGATCAAGTTAATTAAAAACCGCCGTCGCTAATGGATTCGTCCCACATTTTCGAGCAATATCCTGTTAATACAACATCGGACATTTCGATGTTATTCCATTTTGTTGATATTGCCAATATTCTCCTGGGAAATTGAATTACTGGGGTGTGGACTAGTCGATTTCTTTGTTTATATCGAGAGTGCTAACTTGTTCTCAATTGTGTCGTATCTTCTTAGTTCTGGATAAATCCTCAGCTTGATTTAGATCTAATAAGTAGTGTTTTGTTGAGACAGCATTATGTAGCTTTTGATAGTTTTTCTTTTCTGTAGTCCCATTTTTTATTAGGAAACATTATGTGCACGACACCAGCTCGTATTAAAGCACACTTGATTCTCGTTCCATGAGTGGAAACTGCGCTTAAAATATTCGCAGTTAACTTATAATATAAGAAAAAACGTGTGAAATTAAATTCTGTTTTCCAGTAGCTTTGCTGGCGCAGAATTAATATCGGCTTCAAAAAAAGCCTTAAACGGTGTTCAAAGCCACAGCAAAAATTCGCACTTTATTTTTCACAGGATTAGCATACGTATGAACTTGCAAAGTGGTTCGGAATTTTATTTTAGTGAAGGTATTTAGAGAATTTGTTGCAGACAAGAAAGAAATTCGATCAACATTCTGTTGTTGTGTTTCGCTCGTTTTACGGTTTTCATAACTGGAATATTCAGCATATTTGCATCGTTGTTTTAGAGCTGTCGATTCTAAACCGCTTATATTTGAAACCATTTTCTAATGCATATCTGAGATTGTTATCTGATATTTCAGTGGGTTTTACATGAGAAAATGTGTTTGTAAGAAGGAAGTCATTATTCAAACAAAATTACCAAGGACACAGCTATCATCATGTAACAGAATAATTAAAGATTAATCGGTACAGGTATTATTGTTAATCAAGATTCCATGCTTGTTCAGCGCGCGTTAACCTTTCAACCCCGTAACCCGTGACCATATACTTAGTTACACAATACACTTACATCACGTGCCTAAACTACCGAACTATTGTAACAGACCAACAAAATACTAGTATCATGAACACGACAACACAATTAACAATTTACACCAGTCAATATGTCCGTGTCATTTAACAAATAATTGTCGTTCGCAATTACTCGCAACATCGATGTCGTAATGTTATGTCATTATTGATAGGTGAATTTAAAATGGCCGCCGCTAATGAATTGACGTTTGTTTTAAACTGTCAATATGACGATTTTAAATGGATGACCGTTATTGCTTTGGTGGTTTGGTCACTCGTTAATGACTTTAATCGTGCTTTTAATTATCTCAGTTGTGTGATATTTTAATTGAAGTTTATTTCTCTTTAGTGGACTGCGGTGTATGCAATCATTTAATTTCAGATTGACTAATAAATAGTTATTTATTGGTGATTCGTTGTTCAGTAGTTTGCACTTTTTTAGACCATCCCGCTGCAACTCCTGTAGACCAAGTTCTACAGTAGACACAACCATGAAAACACCGGAATGACTGAAGTCCAGCGCGTCTCAGGGAAATTAATGACCGTCTAAGATTCCGCAACGAAATAAATCACAAGATATTATTAGAGAAGAAGAAAAAAACTATAGTTTACACTTCCCTCGGTGAAATTAATGCAGGAGACAGAATGGCTTAAGACTTAAGGCACAAAAGGACTACACAACTGGGAGAACCACAGTCGCCATGTACCACGGAAATTTGACTTAATTCTAGTAGAATACACTTACTAAATTTTAATGACGGTTGAATTTTAGGATTTTCCCAGCTTCGATTTTCAAAAAATCTGTGCATATCCTGCATTCTCCGTTTTAGACAACGATGAAAGTTACTGTATTTTATGTCGACTTCAGTCTTTCACATTATCAACAAGAGATAAACTGATCTTCACGAGTTTCTCTCTAAAGTAAATCCACGTGTACAAGATACCCATCGATATCAAGCCGAGTTATAATTAGCCATCCATTAATTTGGCTCTGATTAGTTTTCGATTGTGAAACAAAGCTATTAGTTTACCGCCAGCTTATTGTAACATGTCGGGTTTGGGATAGGTAAATTGAGATCGACCTGTTTGCTTTGACATACCTTCTATTAATTAATCTTATTGTGGACTTATTTTAATTTGGACCTATTGAAATAACTAAATGCTTTGTTTTTTATTGTGAAAAATATATTAATACAAAAAATATCTCTGCTTGTTATTATAATTACTTTTTATATAAAGTTTTGACAGTTATTTTTATTGAACATATATGGAGTATATTACTGAAAATCAGCCATATACACTGACCATTACGTCAATGGCTGGCTGATTTTAGAAAAGTAAACTGATTGGCAATCAAGCCAATTTTTACGTTTCTTTCGCTTAAAAGTTAGGAATAGTGAGGTAAACAACACGAAACCAATTACTCACAAGTTGTTCTCGAACTTGTTCAGGACGAATTCGGAAGGATTTCGCTCTGATAAGGGACAAAGACGAGATTTCGGACGAAATTAAAATTTCGAAAAAACTTTGTCGATATTGAATTCGGGTTTGTCTTACTTACTCGGAAATATTTCGTGGTATGGTTCACTGAAAGTTTGTCCATAAGTGGAGTTAGATTATAATAAATGAATAAACTGCAATATACCTAAATCTAAGAACAATTTAAACATACTTTCTTTATTCTTCATTCCGACCTTATATACGAACAATGAATATACGAACACGTAACTCACAATATTCCTAAACTACCAAAATGATAGGCTATATAATAAATGACTGCAAACGACATCGCAGCTCCTTTTTCGTATCTTCCGATCTCTACATCAATAATTCTCACAGGGATCCTGTAGCTGGACCGAGCTCTTCCGAATCCCACCCTTACACTTTCAAATACACATTTATATTCACCGCTTACAACCTTTATATCCTAACATTCAATATATAAAAGCCAATATTTTAGGCCTCAACCCCAGAAGAAGATGTAAGTACCTATTTTTTACAACTTTCTTCCTTCTATAAAACATATTTATGTTTATATTATACCTGTTAAAGGTACCCAAGTATGGGAAAACACGGTAATCTCCAGTTCCCGCCCACACCCATGAGAAAATGGGTAATAAAGTAAATGTAATGTTTACAAAGCGTCTATTCTGAGAAAGAAATTAATAGGCATCTATCGATCACTATCCCACGACTTCCAAGAGCCAAGAAAATGTATAAGTATGGTGTGCAGTGCACTAGAAACCGAACGACTTATTGCTGTAATACGTATATAATGTATAGATACAGATAAAGCTGTATTCTGCCAAAGAGCAGATGAAACCGCAGCGCTTGTATGAACGTGACCCACTGAGGCAGAAACCGAATGCGCGTCTGGGGAAACACTTACGCTACCCAGATGGATTGCACTGGATCTTTAAGTTAAATTCTTCTATTCTTTGCAGCTATTGGTAAACTTCTTTACAGAAATTCTTTGTTTGTTTATATTTAGATAGTTTGTAAAATGAGTTATTAAATAAAGTAAGTAACTTTTATAGTTAAAGTCAATAGAGCAACAAACATAACCTCGTTAGGTAAACAGAAATCAGTAAAATAAGCCCAATACGAAGCAAATTGGTCATAACATATTCATAGTGTCATGTACAGCTTTAATTTATTACCGATCTACGATTGGATTGGTTTTGTTTGATAAATGACATATAGAACAATATGTCATGTTACGCCAATGACAGTGGATAAATCACAAATCCAATATGGCGGATATCAATCAGTTCTTACTTTGATAGAAATAAACGATTAGTTGATCTTGATATCTGTATGATTAAATACATAGAGTTATCAAAGACTTTGTGGATCTGAATCAAGATAAGTTTCATCTTGATCTATTCCCAAGTGGGTCGTAAGATGTGACAAGGGTTATATTGGATGGCTAGGAAACAGCTCACACGTTTGAAGATAAAAAAGAGACAAATCAGAATGTTAGATAACAGAGACGTCAAAATGCGACATTTGATTGTACTGATGAAGAATCCTTTCAAACAATTCTTTTGATGTATTATTTTCTCATTCAATAACCCTTATCGGTAGAAACGTCACTCGTTACTTCACAACTACCTAGTTTAATCAACACTCTACGGTTCATATACTCCAAGCAAATAACCGCACAAACCGCGTCGTTTTGCGTTAAAAGTGGTGTTTTCTGTATTCGACCAGCACAATATGCGTGCTCAAATAGCAACGACCTCTCGCGTGTGTCAAAGGCAAACACTCGAGCTGCTTTGAATGGTGTTGCTAAGGTGCTTACTCCGGCCAAGTTATATTAATCCTTAGGGCAAAAGCCTTGGAAATGTGACTCCTGATATACGTAAAACCGTGTTGAGGAAAAAAGTTTTGTTGACATTTTTATTTTCGTTGCTCTGTTCTGAATTTAGAGCGTGAATGATTCGCCAGCGGCTTAATTAACGAATGACTGATTAACGCATACTGCATAGTGATCATCTATTCGTTAATTTTGCTCGCTAAATGTGGATCGACGTATGAACATGGCATTGTTTGAATTAATTAATGCTTGTTATCAAGTTATTGTAGGCTAAATTTGTAGCGGTGTTTTGCAATTGTGTTTATAATAATGTTGTTAAACCGTTAAAGAGCTTAATCATAATTATAACAATTTTGTACCTAAATATATCAATGAACTATATCTGATACAAAACTTTAATCGTATCTAAACTTAAAGTAGGAACATTAGGAAGGAAACTACCGCTGTCTCATCGTTCGTGTTCGTGTGCAAAAAGTAATGGATTAAAGCCAGTGTTATAAATCTTACCATCATTGATGAATGGGTAGATAGACCGCAGCTCCGCTTCGTAAGCCTCCAGAGATATCGCTGGTGCTATCGGAGGAACGTAATCATCTTCTGGAGAACGTTCCGAACCGTAACCCTGGTCGAAGCCAGGGTCTTGGAGCTTCCAAACTGGTTCAGCGTCAGAACCTGAGAAGGAAAATGATGGTTAGATATTTGTTAGTAAATGGTTGGTGACTAGATATAAAGTGTTAAGAATGAATTACTTATACTAGTGGTCGCCTAGTGGCCGAAATTCGACCATATATGATTTAATTTACAATACCACTTAACGTACGTTGAAGGATAATTTTTATATAACTCAAACTCTTTTATAAAACTCTTTTCATATGAGACGTGAGAATATCATCGCAATATCTGTCGATTTTGACGTTTTGTCAAATACGATCACTCGATCAGATACTATGCATGTGTGTGTAATGTTTTATTTATTGATTTAATGTACTATATAAGCATTATTTTTGAAAAATATTAGCGTTCTGTACTTCTTCTACACATAAACTATAAGTGTACCAAATTTCATGCTCCTACGTCCGCGCAATTATCGTAAAAAGTGGTCCAAAGTTTTTGCATCACGTATTGATATATAGATGTAACCGAAAAAAACTGATTTCATTGAATAAGTATTTTGTCGTATCGAATATAATACAAAGCTAACAATAATGTCGATACTGAAGTTCAACTTGTTCTGTGGGAGCGATGAAGCAGAATTGCACCAAGTGAATGGAATCGTATAGCAGATACGACGTCTAGTAGTTACAAGTCAAATCGATTGAACTCGAAAGCATATCCTTACAACTTCTGAGCGCGCTACTCAAGTCCGTCCGTACGTTCAATCAATTGAAACTATTTGAATTTAGCAACAACTACATTCGTAAAAGCGGTTTTCATAGTTCAATATTCCAGAAACGTAGAGTTGACCGTACATCTATTATGTATAGTTCCCTCGTGAAAACCAAAGATACCATTTTAATATTCCAAGAAAATCACGAACCCATTGATATTTATCCCTGGAGCATTTTACAGCTTATGGTGAACGTATTATAAATACATATTACATGTAATGTATGTACGCGACTCTTGGGAATATCTTTTGGCAAACAGTAAGAATTTGTAGGTACGACCTTTGTTCGTAATCTATGCGAAACGAATCTTTATCACGATGAAATAAGGTTTAATTTTACATTTACTTCTATTTGCGGATACCCGAACACAAAGTAGCAATGTTTCATGTAATATGTAAAGAAATTCTAATAATTTTCTTTTGTTTTCCCGAATGTTGATTGGCATTTATTTTATCGGGTTTTAATAGCAAGTAATGTGGGTTATCCTTTGTTTTCGGGACATTCGATTGTTGTTTCCCTTTTGTGTTGTCGGTTGGTTAGGTAAACCGGTCGCCCGTATTTTGTAGCGAATTAAGTGTCCTAGCGCATGACTATCAACAAAATCCGATCAATATTTCCAGAATGACTATTTGTATACTAGAGCATTTATTTAAATAGATACGGGAACGAGGCTTCGTATGAAAATAAGGTACGGATGTTTAGTTTGAAGCATATTCTTACGTGGAAATGTATTATGTATGAAGGCACGGCGAGTAAAATATCGCTTTGCGTGCTTTGGATTAGTTAGGCGGCTCTGAATATGGCGGGGTACGTTTGATTTATGTGATACACCCCATAGGAACCTAGTCACTACTAAATCTAGCCAGTTATTTAACTGTATATTAATTTTCTATGGCCAATGGTCATTTGTCAGAGAAATGCCAGTATCTACAGTAATCACGTGAAATGTGGTGTTCATGGGAATCGAATCGGTTTTATCTATGGACGTATCAGACATGCGATTTTGTCATTACATGGTGAGTTTTCGTATTGTGTTTTTCTGTAGTTCATTGAATCAGTACCTAATAATGCACACCCTTGTGTTTGCCACAAAATATGATATTGGAATTATGTTCAGTGTACCGCAAACCCAAACTGAATCTAAAGGATTCAGCCATACTTTACCCTCTTACAAGGTATTTTCTATGTTAATAAGACCATTATCATATTTATATGTATTTGGTAGTTTCTATGCAGTGTTTCCTAAACAAACTATTGTTGTGGTTGTACCGTAACTTTCATGATATCGATTCTAGTGTGGGTTCAAGGTCACTACTGCAGCATTCAAATACGCAGTTCTTAACCTTGCGCATAGGAAATGTATGCATTTTATTGATAAATTAGTTTTATCTGCATTTTTGTGGGGGTAAAAAGTGCACTATCACCCAAATTGGCCCATACCTTGTCTTTATACCAAATTTGATCAAAATCAATTTAATTGTTTCAGCGTGATTGAAAAGTATTGTAAATATGATTTTGGTTGACGCAACGTGACAAAACGAAAATAAACATAAATGCCAGTAGAGATCGTTTTAAGAGAAAAATATCCTAAAATATTTATCAGGTACGAAACTGTTACGATTTAGTACAACGACATAAATAATGTTTTTTTCATTATTGTACGAGTTTTCTGTTAAAATACGTCCACTTGCTCTCCCAGCGATACAAAACCCCTTTGTAGCCTTTGATGACGCCCACGACTAAAAAATAACACATTGGTATTATCTATTTTTAGGCGTCCATAGCCAAAGGGTTAAAGGGCTCTAAGCCTACACGTTTTCCTATTCACTTAAAAGGTATGTGTACAAATGTATTTGTTGAAAATAAAATTAAAGTCTGGGAATGGAAAATTTTACAACACGCTGTATTCGAGTATTTAATTCGTAACGATAAAGGCACAAAGTATGTTTCTTCTGATGATTTATACCATGGTTATATACTTGCCTCGATGTATATCTGTTCTAGACTTATGTGCGATTAGTGGTCAGTATTTAATTTGCAGTAAGGGTTGTTGAAAAATGAACACTTACTCAATGAAGCTAAAAAGTGTTCATTTGTCAAATGTGCATCTGGCATCTGTTTATTATACAGGGTTAAAGGGTAAGTCGACCTAAATCCTTTAAGACGTGATAGTTTACATTATTTCTGACTGATTTGACCATGGGACCCCATATCCCAAACTTAACCGTTTTCAAATTATCGGCATTTTAACTTTTTTGATAAAACTTCCCATTTTTTTGGCTATTTCTCCCTTGTTTTGTCTTTGATGGCTAAATTTTGTTTTGTTTTTGCTTTTTTGTGTAGTAGATTAGTTGCTTTATTATTTAGAAAACTAAAACTGTAAATAACTGTACCAACTGAGTCGTAGCAGACGATCGAATGTTAAAAAAAGTAAATAAATTTGTGATAAGCTGTTTTTCTTTGTAAGATATTTAAAAAAAAGTCTATGACAACTGTTCTGCAAATGTGCGTTAAAATATCTACAATTTTTCAGCTTTCTGATAAGGTATAACATGATAGGGAATAATTTGAATTCTTTGCCAAAACATCGATGAAGTACTACAAGGTAGTAATAAGAATATCGATATTTAAGCTTCAAATTTAACTTGAGTCAGATAACAAAATAAAACAAACTGGTTCACTTCACTTCAGAAGGAGTGTCAGGGAGTGGCTTTTTTTTTGAGTGGAGAAAATCATCCAATGTCTTCTCCCACCTTGGGCGAGGCGAGAGGGAGTGTCAGACTCTTACTGACTAAAAACCACCCTGTTCCTTCTCCTGCTTTTCGAGCCGGAGCCCCGGTAAACCCGCTAGGTAGTCCGCAGCTCCGGATCAGGCATCAGCCCTACTGGGCCCCATCTGTGGTGGTCTGATGGCTCTTTGAGGCGCACACATAAAAATCCATAGGGGTCAGGTCTGAACTTCTAGCTGGCCACGGTACAGGTCCGCCTGTCCCGATCCACTTATTGGGATAATTAGTGTCCAGTGCGGGCCTGCGGACGGCGAGCAAGGGTAGCTCACCGCCCGAACAGAACCAGACCCGTGCGTGCGACGCGTAGCGTTCCGCGCGCGCCTCAAAGAGCCATCAGACCACCACAGATGGAGCCCAGTAGGGCTGATGCCTGATCCGGAGCTGTGGACTACTTAGCGGGTTTACCGGGGCTTCGGCTTGAAAAGTAGAAGGAACAGGGTGGTTTTTAGTGAGTAAGAATCTGACACGCGTCGCAAGGTGGGAGAAGTCATTGGATGATTTTCTCCACTCAAAAAAAAGCCACTTGACACTCCTTCTGAAGTGAAGTGAATCAGTTTGTTTTATTTTGTTATCTGACTCAAGTTTTTGAAGCTTAAATATCGATATTCGTATTACTACCTTGTAGTACTTCATCGATGTTTTGGCAAAGTTCAAATTATTCCCATCATGTTATAATCAGAAAGCTGAGAATTGTAGATATTTTAACCACATTTGCAGAACAGTTGTCATAGACTTTTTTTTAAATATCTTACAAAGGCAACTTATCACAAATTTATTTACTTTTTTAACATTCGATCGTCTGCTACGACTCAGTTTACAGTTATTTACAGTTTTAGTTTTCTAAATAATAAAGCAACTAATCTACTACACAAAAAAGCAAAAACAAAACAAAAATTAGCCACCAAAGACAAAACAAGGGAAAATAGCCAAAAAAATGGGAAATTTTATCAAAAAAGTTAAAATGCCGATAATTTGAAAACGGTTAAGTTTGGGATATGGGGTCCCATGGTCAAATCAGTCAGGAATAATGTAAACTATCACGTTTAAAGGATTTAGGTCGACTTATTTAACCCTGTAGATCAGTCTATACTTACTAAATTAAACTGTGTTTGAAAATATATTGTAATCACCTTAAAGATACAAGAAAAATACTCTATGAATACCTAGATACTGTATGTGAAGAGATCTATAGTCAAATAAATCAAAGAAATGGACTGAAAAAGCCACAACCCACAAAGAGGTTCGAGCGAAAATTTTCAAATTTGTTTCAGTAACGGCCGCAGTGCCCAGTGAGCCTAGTGGGGTAAAAATAGGTAGCAACGAGCTCAAAATGGAGGGGACAAAAGCACGCAACGTGTGGACATAGGCTTTTGTTAGTGAACCAATTGCTTTGTTGGTTTTAGTGTACGAGTGCTAGTGTTCTAGTGTTAGGCTCTATTTCTCCGTCATGGTCGAATTTTCAAGGATTTACTGACCAAAAGTATAGGCTACCTATTCCAAATTTTAAAAGAACTAAGGAAAATGTGTTTTAGATGTCTATGAATATGTATTTCACACATTCACTTCATTATTGAGTGACATGTAATGAGACATTGTGATATACCCCACAACTGAATCACTGTTACCAAAATACAAGCTTATAGCTTAGTTTGGAAAGCAGTATCAGTACCATTCGTAATTCACACGCGTCCATGTAGGTACCTAATTGCCGCATTTTTGGGACAATAAACAATTTTTACTATGTTATCACGTAGCTTTTCAGATAGAATAAGCTAAATTTTGTACTAATTTTGGTTAATTAACAATTTCAATAGAAACAGGCTACTTCTAACTAAAATAATGGCTGACCTCCCAAGGCTAAGTTTACAGTTATGAATCTAGAGTTCTATTCAGTTTCAGGACACAAGTTCGGTAATGTAAACACTGCTGTAAACCGTCGGTGAATAGTCAGCAGACCGAGTAATGCTCATGCATAATCATGATATTAATTATTTACGAATTCCTACTGAAGCTCTGCACTATCCTTTTCACTAATTAAATCTGCGTCAGCATCATCTTCTATATTTATTTTATAATAATTTGATTAAAAATTCACGGATGACTCACTCAACATGTTAGCATAAAATGTCATTTTATTATGAGTTATCAGTGAATTTTCACAGGAGCATTTTTACAGAGCGATGTATGTCATAATATTTTAAAACTTAAAGTAAGCGTAAGTACAAAATACCATGATGTATTTGCTACTAATAAACTACTATTGATAAAATAACTGAGTACCAAGTACGTAATTCAATATATTTTCCTAAATTTCATCGGAAGAGCTAAGACAGTGAAAAAATACGGAACTTTATTGAGTGTGCAATGAACGTTTGACCTCTATAGATCAGGCGTGATCGACGTCTGATGGACATTTCTCGGAAATAGCTAACCTAATTCAATCTAGCTCCAAATGTCACTAACGTCGATTTCTACCTGATTCACTTGTCTTATAATTAATTGTATTCTATTTACGTAAAAATGGCCGCCTAAAGGAAACATGTTTTCGGAAAAAGGTTCCCGAAGAACGTCCCTTTACTCACGATGTTTACAGAATCTTTTTTGTTTGTTTACGGAAGAAAGAAATGCGCAAGTTCAAAGGTCCAAAACAACAAAATTTGGCTTATCGTAACGGCGCCGCTTTCGACGTGATTTATTGTGTTTACACCTGCACCTTATTGGTTCCTATTATGGGCACCCACACAGCAACTACTGGTGATTGGCGCCTGTTTTGATCCGGAACGCTTCACGAGTTGCTATTGGTTTTTATTGAGTACTGAGTGCGTTAGCTTCTTGTTCCGATTTATGATTAATCGTTGCTATTTATATCATAGATAAAGCCACACTTGAATTTAGAAGTGGTTCTTCCATATTTAATGGTTTAATTCGTTCTGTGTGATGTTTTAATACGGGGTTCTATGTATAGAAATATTATACACATACACTCTATTTTCATTCAACAAGGGAATAAACTAAACTGTTGCTAGTTGGTATGAAAAGAGTGTTTAGATTGTTATAACCGAATACGTTAAATCATAAATGAATCATAATCAAACTCCAACCGCTAGGCGCCCACTAGTCCAAACAATTCACTCACTAAAGTTGTTGAACTTGTTGAACCAGTAATTCGTTTATCCTTGTAATGGTAAGCATTCAGCAATTAAGTTCAGCCATTACTCAGAGCCCTGACAGATAGCCAAACTGGCGTCTACAGAGAAAGTCAAAATAAATTACCTCCAACTAATAATGAAGAAATGGGACCTAGGCCTGTATCGAGGGAACTTATCTAATTAGAACAATGAGGAATATTATTCCGGACCAGTTTTGTTTAACATTTAACTGGTAACGGGTATACAAACAAGAGAAGTTGGGAAGTTATATTCAATAGCGGGAGAATAAAGGCTCGGTCCCAAATCTCGGGACGTGATAAGAGTGACAACAATCGTGTCGCCTCGGTGTCTGGCTTTGAGCTAGGCAAAATGTCCGAAATAATTGCCGAAGCGCAGACGTATCGTGGGCGTATTTGTCTTAACTGATATCTTTTTAGAAATAGAATTGTAATTTATGGTTCTGATTGAAATTAGGTTTTCATTTATTTTTTATGTTCTTTTCTTATCAGAATGCGATTGATTTATTCATAAAGTTGATCTAAAGCTCGTTTCAGCAAAGATTATGGAAACTTAGTTTTAAAAAAGTTTTCCGTCAACTTGATTTCAATATATTCATCCTTCCTTCGGTGTCCCAAGAAAATTTAGTTAGAAGATTAATTCAAGTCTTGTCGCATGACGTAAAAGGCGAGTCAGGGGCGTAGCTTTGAAAGGCTCAGATTAAAGTGCTCAAAGGTAGTGAAAAGGCGCGCCACCTTCCCTTCGTACGTAAGAAAAACAATTTTCTTTTGAACACAAGTTTTGTCAACTAAAATTATATTACGGCAAGTTTTGCTTGCTGCCGAAACTATCCGTGTTGTTCCAATGTTTTACGGGAACAAAGTGCAAGTAAGCCGGATTTGAGGTGAAAATTGGGTAGTAACTGCCATAGGAATTGGTTTTGATCGTGGAGGCTTTTTCTTTAAGAAATGATACTGAGTTTGTGTTTTAGTCATAGGGTTTTGGTTAACCTCATATTCAGTTTATTCTTCTTAACAACTTTTTATTTACCACAACTTGTTGTTTGTCACCAATCGGAAATAGAAAATCAATTGAGTTTCTTGCTTCAGCAAAAGTAATATTGAATTTCTAATACATGAAGCGGTCAGACACCACAGTGTTGGTAACTCGCCGTCGAACTATGCCTTCCGAGACAAAAACAAAAGAGGTTTTATTGAAACTAAAACTCACATAAACACAGCACACAGTTCGAATGTGAGCTACAAAATTGAACTGCATGTTGTGTGAACAATGCAACAAAGATTCAGTAGAATTGTTGAGTTTACTATTCCATAGAACCGCTCTAGGACATAATATACGGTTTCAAAGAACCCCTACTCAGCTGTTCACCCCTACCGCAATACACGCATTTCAAAACATAATAATGTAGCTACAATAATAAACAACGAAGGCATTACGAAGGGAAATATTATGACATCAGCTGAAAATATAACCTACCATTAACGCGTATTTCTCCAGTGTACGCATATAGACACGAACCGCTAATGACGTATTTAATGTGGGTCAATTAATCATTCTCGATGGGAAACATATAGAGCAGGGCCTTGTTTGGTAACTGTTTAAGTAAGCTGTTACTCCAAGGGTTGGCCTCAGGTGCGCCTGATCCACGGGATAATGTATTCGACACCCCTGTAAGAGATTCTCAACATTTTTCCAGTCTCCACTATGGATAACTCGATAACTTTACCTTCCAATGACTGATGGAATATTTATACAAATCTCTCGTTCACCTTTCCTATACTTATCTCTATCATTTTCTTATTCACGTACGTTTTCCTATTATACGTAATTTTGTTATATTCCTTATTGTCAATGACTGCAATGAACGTGAAAACAATGTTTCACTTATCTTACTTTGGTTGCAAATAAGAATAACATCTGTTTAAGTACAAAGTCCGTTTAAAATATTATGGTAACAAACCATTCGTTTACCATTTTTCATGGACCTTTTGTTCAAGAATGTTTTAACTTTCCACAGACATATCAATCATGTTTAAGTTCCAGTACCGTCTTCCGTTTAGCATATTAATCTCATTTTTATACTTCATGTCAAGGTGAAACTTCTAAAAGTTTTAACAATACTGTAGCCATTAGCCATATATCAACGTCGAGCGAAGAGTCTGATTCGGACGCGGGCAAATTGGGATTAATAACGGTCTTAGTACGAAAGAATTCCCCCCACATTTTCTTTTACTGATTAGGTGGCAAGACAAATCGGTTCGGATAGTGCGAAAACACGGAATGTTTTCAACTTGCCTTTTGTTTTTGAAGGGTAGTTGGACCAGGGTTAGCGCTCAAATGATTTATAGGCACCAGCAATTACGCAGTCCGGAAACAAATACGACCAATTAGTTGTCAGTCGTTCTGAGAAGGAAGAGAAGTTATTGCGAAAATTAATTTTGGAACGGACAAAAGAAATCGAGGTCGCAGAGGAAAAATTTGATCTTTTTTGTACAAGAAAAATATTTGAATAATTCCACGCATATCTTATCAGTAATTAATCAGATAACATTGAAGCAGTTGCGGCTTGTACCTGGTTTACAAGGCGATGCTATCTCGGCCTATTCAATACTTTGGTTTATGTAGTCGGGTCGACAATACATTCATACTTTATTGGTCTGGCATACATATCGCGGTATCGAGCCTAAGATCGTGGCTTTAATTTGTTGTTTAAAGCCTCTACACTGTTATCTTCTCTTAAAAAAATAAGCTCTGATTTCGTACTACAATCTTCCTAAAGAATAATTCTTATCACTCAATTGAAATTATATTGCATTAAATAAACATTAAAACCGGTGTAACATTTTTGCCACATCACTAAACTATCAAAATATGAATAGTGGACACGTCATGGAAGTAATGTATTAGAATTATCGCTGGTTTTTGGAGGCACGCGATCGGCCACCCCTTCCCTACCGCCCTTGACCCGTACTTATTCGGAGCAATGACGTCAGCGAGTTTGGCCAAACCCTGCGCCACATAACAGAAATATTTGCGCAGAAGAAACACTGCACGGTTATTTAATCTTCGCAATTTACATGACAATTGAATGTATTAATCGGATTACCGTTTGAAGATAGTAGTGATAAAACGTTAATTACTTTTTAAGAACTAATTTCAGATTTAAATAAAGAATATTGAGGATAGTAAAAAAAATAAACTAAAGCATGTGTATTTTAATGGATATGCTATAAAACACTATTGGATGAATATTTATGATATAATACTATATCATTCTTACAGTGTTTTTATCTTTAATTCGGTACATAGAGAAATAAAGTTTCTCTGCAAATATTATCTCTCCGCTCGTAGTTTCCGCATTGTCCTCCATTCTCATGGACTTTCTGCGTTCTTGGCTGTCATGTGCTGAGAACATATCACTGCGTCTGTACCAAACTGCAGTGTTAAATGTGAATTTATTGTAATTATGGCTGCAGCGTTTATCTGACGTCTGCTAGAACGAACCGTTCAGCCCGACCTTAATGCAGGAGCTAACATCTGTCCAGAAGACGTTTTAATTTCATTAGAACAACTGAGGTTGAAGTAATGTGATATTTATACTTAGATTTTGGTTATAGAATTATTTTATTGAGATTTTGGGGATAAATGTTTTGAAGAACAGATAGTTCATACCTGACACAGTTATGATTAAAGACGAACGAAAAAACAATTACTATCTGATTTTTAAACAAATTTATTTCGGAATTTAGTTTACTTGTTACAAAATGACTAAATGAACTTAAACATCTATCAAGTCTGAATGACCAGTTAGATCCAAATTGCTCACATTTCGCAACGTTGTTACCGCCATCGTTTCTTACTACCTTATAACCGATGATCGATGGGCCTCACACCACTGTCCCTTAGGCGTTTTTATCCTGATCCTAATCGCTACCTACGGCCCGGATCCCGGCTATCTAGATTTCAAATAGCATAAAAATTTAAGTGAAAAGCCGTTCCACTTACTCCATATTTTCAAACCAGATAATCTGCAGATGAGCTGCCAAGATTTTGAAGAAGTTTTTTGTTCTCCTTTCAGAAATGTTCGGATATTTTAAATGTAACTTAATAACCTTCTTTGGCCTTGTTTTGAAAGCTTAAAATTGTAATTTTCAAAATAAACTTACTACTCGTTGGTCGAGTGGTAGTAAGAACGACTGTTGGACTAGGGGTCTCGGGTACGATTCCCGGAGTCGGACAAAGTATTGCAGGGCTTTTTTCGATATTTCGATAATTTTGCACGGAGTCTGGTAATGTGTCCGGTATATGTCAATAGGCTCACTCCCTATTACATGAGACTTACAGTATAAAATGTGAAAAGTGGGTGTACATTGTATAGAGGCATAATGTACACCTCTGCCTACCCCTTCGGGGATAAAAGGCGTGACGATAGAAAACATCTGTCAAATTTACGTTATGTAGTCCATTGCTTCAAACCGCTCCTTTTCAAAGGAAGTTTAAAATATCATAACAAAAGCTCTTTCAAAGTGTACAGAATAAGACGTACTCGTAGTTTCCGCGTTTATTGTTACAACAGTTAATTGGTACTGTTAGCGTAGATTATGAGGTAACTAACAACTCATCTAATGAGTTTGTTTTGTCAGTAAACTGTTTGCTGGTAACTTTGATTCCACTACTCCGTGTAAGGAACCGTCGGTTCTTCTATTTGTGTACTTGCTTAACAGATTTGAACTTTGTATGGGTAATTAGCGGATTTTGTATGAGAGTTTTTGGTTTTTAAATAAGGAAGGTTATGGTTGTTTGAAATTGAAAGTTGATGATCACTCTTTAAGGGTGCTTTTCCATCAGAGATTTGCTAAGTAGCCATGCTACGAAGATGTAATAGCTATACTGTGAAGGTTTTTACTGATATTAAGCTATATGGGAGGAAGATGCGCAGTTCGAGTATGCGATTTATCAATAGTAGGGAAGTCGTCATAGCACGCATCTATAGCACGCCTCCATAGCACGCATCTTTCCATATAAAAAACATATCTTAGCTGGGTCCGTTTCCACCAGTGCTATACTATGTGTACCACTGAATATGATTGGTGGAAGGCAAACGCATCCACATCTCCGGTAGAAAAAATAGTAAAATTTGTTGTTGTTCTTTAGCGCCGTACTTTAGATGATTTCAATAAAGACGGATGCACATACGTCAGTCTAACAGAATGTGAACGAACGTGCACAATACCATATACTTCTCTAGACTAACAGTGAAATAAGACATCAATAATGGTCATAATCAGTTGTTATACTTCTCATTATACTTTACAATAACTAATTATGGTAACAGATATTGAATAATAGAACAGTTTCAATTGTTAAATAACTCATCAAACAAAATAAATACGAGTACCTATAAGATAGCCTCGATAGTGCAAATCTTCGTTTTAAAGTTATTACTACGAGAACGCTGCTAGTAATCGACCACATTAATTCTGAACCCTCTTTGCACGATAAAAAGTTGTAAGAACCATACGATATAGCGAGCTGAATACATATCTGACTGGATATAGATGTTATTTTGTAGGAAAAATTATTTATGTTTCGAGTGCCGAAAGACGTGAGCGGAATTTCAAGTATTGCTTTATAGATTTACTATCGATTCGAAGATACTCTTTGAGAGCAAAGAGGAATTCTAAACAAGATAAGGAAGCTAGAAATGTTAGGGATTGTGGACTTACAATTGGTTCGGCAAAGCAAGATGTTTGAAGAAAATAGTCAGAATTTTATTGATATCTAATTGCACGTTGGAATCAAAAGATAATACAATTTTTGAAGCAAATGAAACAAATAATCAAAATACCAACATTAAGAAACAGAGCGTAAATAAAATACGTAGCTATTTGAATTTTTGTTACCCTTTACAAAAAGGTTTCTTTTTCAAAATGGCGTTGAGATATGTAATTCGACGTAGAATTGCTCAGATCCGAACGGAGGGCTAAAGGGTACAGAAATGATTTCCTTTTGTTAACGGCTACAAAGATTAAGTTCTTTTTATTAAAATCATTTCCAGTAGAATGGTTCAGCTTTATTTTCTGAATGAAAGTAGGTTCAAGGGAGCGACTAATAAAAGGGTAGGCATACATAATACAATTGCGGAATCCCAATGTTGGAATAGGTCCAAAAATTGTTACAAGAACTTTAAACGTCTAGAAATACCCGGTTTAAGTACAGTGATTCTCCGGCTGAGCCGTGACGCTCTCGAATCGGATACGTAAGACTACAATTTGTTTTATTCATGCTTTTAATAAAATTAAGTTAAATTCTTTATTTTGTTTGTGAATAGAGATGGAATGAGAATGTAAATTGCAATTCGATCTTATACTTTCTTAATTACGTAATCAAAAAACTAAACCTTCAAAATTTCATAATATATTATACTATGTTTAGAATTTAGAGGAAAAGAAAACTAGTTAAAAAAACGTAAGCAGTATTTCCAAATAAACTGTACACACAGCAATACACAGCCAGTAGAACACGTTACGTAACAGCATTAACATTTCACTCACCGGACTTGCTAACTCTGTACCGCAGACCGCGTCCGCCCTTCGGATGGCAGCGGTTATAGGTCCCGAACTCCCCGTAATTGTTGTTCACCCTGCTGTAGTCCGCCAAATGCCGGTTGCCGTCTAGGTGGTTTGGCAGGGACCGATTCCAGCCCATAACATCGCCCACCACAGAGCCGCACACTGACGATTCTGTTTGAGACTTAGTGTCGCCATTGCAGAGGTCGCCGCTGGAGCGAGCTCGCCGCCCTTTCAGACCTTTGGCGGAGTGCTGGCTGATGTTCGAGCCCATAGCGTGGCGGGACCTCACGGGGGCCCCGCCGCCCGCATCTCGCCAATCTTCCTTCTCAACGCTATTCTTTCTGCAGTTGTTCTCACCTGCAAAGAAAAAGAAATCATTCCGTTAGTATAATAATATTTAGACGATGAAAGTGGTATAGAAGATAACTGTTTTATACCAAATACAAAGTTCTCAATATTTTTTGTATCGCCATTGCGGAAAGCACACAAAGAAGAAATACTGTTTCCGAAGTATTCTTTCCACGAATAGGTTTTAATTTATTTACTCAATGCGAGTGAAAATAAGGCACAGCTAGGCGGGATTCAAAGAAATATAGAAAAATCTAGACCAATCTAACTGGAGCAGTATTTTCAGTTCAGGAAAATGTTTTCGTCGCTGATTTATCTCAACCATTGAGAGGAAGCAAATCTTTTGGATGAAACCTCAACGCGAAAACACAACAGTTTGTTGAATATTCATTTAATACGAGTACGTACACTTATTTTGGATAACCTTTTGAAGTACACCTTCACACGACGTTGCCACACACATATTTTACACAGTCGAAATAATTTGTCTCATGTTATTAATTGCTTTCAACCTCTATTTTATTACATGAAACGGATATACTTTTCTATAAATATAATTTCTATTGCCTTCTAGCTATACGACTATGTAGGTTATATGTTTGAAACGTACCTGGAGTTGGTACAAACACATACTTCAATTAAATTTCGCAGCAAACTGAGAGCAAATTTCGGGAACACGTCGGGAGTTTTAACAGTTGCTTGGAGTCGCGAAATTTCGCGTCTAACTAATTATTCAAATTCATGGCAGCGACGCATTTGCGAGTATTTGTCGATATCTGCAATATTTATCAATTGAATGATTCGATAACAGAAAGTGACATTAAAGGGTATTATGAAGATATTAGAAGAGTTCGCAGAATTTGTGGATTTGTTAATAGGTAGGCGCAAGGTCAGTATTTCCATATTTTTTTGTTTATTCACCTATAAATCTACTAGTATCCTTCTCTTTATAAAATTATTTGAATCAAATTGTAGTTAGTTTACTCTCCGTTCGATTTTCTGTTTTCAACTTGTAGTTGGCAAAACTAGTAATTGTATTCTACTTTTTTTGCAGAACGGAAGATAAATATCAATGTTGTAGGTGTTGTAATGTCTAGGAAACAATTAAGGCTTGAATTTGCAAATTTAGATAAGCAGTGCACGCAATATGACTAAACACATTTCCTGATTCATACCTCTATAGTTGTTTAAAGCAGAAAGTCATTTGTATTGGTTCCAGTAATTAAAAAAATATAGTAGATGCTTAGACGAGTTATATTTTTTAATTATAGCAATGAAGAATAATATTACGTAGTTCTGTGTTATGGTCAGTTGTTAGTGATTCAGTTCCATAATAAGAGTTCACGTATTCATAATGGAAATTATGCATCATGCATGTATGTATATGCACATAATATCGGCATCTCATTATAATGATGTGCGAGTTTACATTTCTCGATTCTCACGCCGATTTTAATTACATTACGACTGCATTTATTAATTGCGCGTATCGTATTTTTTCTTAATCAGAGATAGCACTAATTGCTAGGTATAAACAGATAGGCATATTTTATTGTATAATAGACCTTATCAAGGCGGTTTCCGAATTAAAAATAATTATTTATAATGGTCTACGGTTTTCAAAGGCCATTGCAAAATCATTATATCATTGTCATTCACAACGGTAGATTGAATAATTTTAATCTTAATAAAATCATAAGATTGTTCAAGAAACTCGGCGCGAGAAAGGGTTGAGTTTCGTACCGAACTAAATTTCCAAAATTCATTTCCTCGCGGCGGTCTGGTAATTTCCATAATTGCTGGAAATATTTCGCCAGTTCACCGAAAATATCGGGAATATTTAATGAGATGCGGTGGCCTGTGTCGTACCTACTTCCGAAGATTTAATGAATCTTTCACCCGCTTGGCGCGAGTTCATTAAGAGCTGCCGCCACAAATGCCAGCGCTCATGTACACACTATGTGTTGCGTATAAAATATGAATAACGAAGCGGAACGATTCGTTCGAGCTTAGCCTTTGAACTAAATGCGCCGCTCTCTAGTATTTGTGGCTTTATACGCTTAGCTGGAACTACAAACACGGTATGTAATATCAAGTACATGTTCGATATGGCTCTATCTGTACATTTCCAGAATATTTTGGTATTTGATGGCGGTGTTAGGTGATGAAATCGGAACAAACCGTTTCCGCTCTGTTTGGTCCACACTGGGCACGCTTTGAGTGTTTCGAAGTCGCTTAAAAGCTTAGTCTCTAGTATAGGGATTTAAGCGTCATTACCTCGTTAGTTCTGTCACTAAAAGGGTAAGCGGGAAGGTTTTAGAGTTGGTAAGCAGCTTTCTGTCAGCGGCAACACGATGGTAGTTCCAGACACGGGATGCATTACACGCACATTCGTCACATCGGATTTAACCGTGGAAGAAACCGTAAGAACAGTAATGTTATATTTTCTGCCGCTGGCTGTAATTGGTATCTAAATTATTGTGCACAGTCTTACCTATAATGGTTAAGCATAGTAGAACTGCTTTAGAGTGAAAATTTAAATTTCAGATATGTTTCATAAATCTTCTATATTCTCGCTAAGGCTAGTTTATCGGCGAAATTCTAAGTTATTCTTAGTTTAACCTTCTGGCTATAAAAGTCAATAAATTGTAAACTATTGCCAAGACGTTACTAGAATACTATTCTTATAGGTCAATTCCTTGAATAGTATTCCAAAATTAGGTTACCAACTGAAATATGACAAGTCGGAAAATGACAAACTATATATAATATCCGGCAGCGGACGTGGCTCAGCCTAGGCTGAACGGTAAGCCTAGATAAATGGCTGCGTCCAGCCGATATTTGGTACCTATTCATTTGATGCCAACTCATCAGTTATTTACTCGCACCAAACTACCATTACGAATTTCAACGATATTAGTTCATTTCGTATTGGATATTTGTATATTTTAGCTCAATTTATATAATGAGTATCATGTAGGCTATTTACGTGTTTACTTTTCATTTAACGAACATAAACTATCTCATATTAAAAATAGAAAAATTATGTTTGTTTGCAAGTTTACTGTTTTCCACTATTGAGTATTACTATTACGAAAGGTATAATTTATTGATCACTTCTGACTTTGAATACCATTGATCGGAATAGGTAGTCCTGATTAGGCTAAACTTTGAAGAACAGAGAAAAGAAACGAAGACTTCCTTAGTACTATATTTTTTCCCAAACATCCCGTTGATCACACTTCAATAATATTTAAAAAAACAATAAGTATTTCATATCCTGCCAAGCAAAAAAGAGCAATGACAAAACAAGAAAAGGTTCACTATGCAGTCTCACGTACTACATTAAACAATGTCAATATAATGCAACAAAAACACACACAATACGACTTCCGTTTCCAAGTCGATCTTCCTCTTGTTTGATGCTAAACAAATGGGACAGACACACGGGACGCCATTGTTGCGACGAACAAAAACTTCCACCAACTTACCTGTAGATGTACAAACAGAGTACATTACGTGGGTCCCAGTTTATGTTGAACTTATCGTTCTATGAATATTTTCGTCGGTTCCATTTTCTTGCTAACAAAAATAGTTTTCAATCACGGCATTCGTTTTTTAAAACTCACCGTTGCATTTTTTAAAACCTTTTTTTTATGACGGGATACCTTCAAAATGCGCCTAGCTTTTTGGGGATAAAAGACTAGGGAGGGTGGGACTTTTATCTCACAAAAACCACCCGAGTCCTCTTGGTAGACCTGTTCCGGAGCTTCCACGGTGCATCCCAAAGTGCATTTTCAAAAACCTTTTCAGTTAATTTCTATGGAAATGATATTCTACTTACACGTTTGTAGCTAACCGACAAATTCTAGGAATATGCAACTTTATATTTCTCGTAACGAGTAACCATTCGATAAAATGGAATCAAGAACGAACGAAACATAACCTCAAAGTACGACATAAGGTAATTGCTTCCATAATTACTTTTATTGGTTGGAATTGGCGAGTGAAACAAGTCAAGCATTCAAAGAACCACTGTTTATCTTGATTAATAGTCCGGTTAAAATATTTTTATTTAAAGACACTGAGGTCTCGGGTCCCTGAGCAGGGGACGTCAGTGATTGAGTAATGATGCGCGACAGTGACCTTTTTGTCTCATGCAACTGTAACGTCCTTGCTATTGTTTAAACAATGGTTTGTTTCGACTTTAGATGTGTTTGTAACGGTATTGTGACTGATTGACCTGATTCGCTACAAAAACTATTCCCAGCCTATACTGCTTTAGTGTGATATACTTCAAAGCATTTGGTTCAAAGATCAAAAATTGTTACTTACGACTTAATTTTAGAAATTAGCGTGTAGTGATGTGAACTTGATTTGTGTTTTAATCTCATGAAAGTAAAAGGTTTGTTTATTACAACAGACAATGGGTAAAAGTGCAGCAAAGTTCACACAGTTACCAAAGGTTAATACGATGTCGAAATAATTAAAAAGTTGAATTAAAAAAAAAACGTGGCTAATTAAGAGTTTTTGGAGCTTTTACTTTTTAAAGATACGTTTTGAGGCGGTTGTTATGAGCGCGGGGTAGCAAGCGGTACCTACTTTTGGGGATTTATTTAACTGTCTCTGGAAGTGGGGCCCGGATTTGGGCCGCAATGAAATCTCGCGCAGACAATTAAGAATCGTCACAATGAGACGGCAGACTGCGACGCTCAGCCTTCGTCTTTATGTTTCACTAACGTTACCGTTGTTTCTAGCTGTTGTTAAGACTGTTTAGATCTGCTACGGAATTGTTATGAATAGAATACAAATCTGTATTGTTATGAAGGTTTAAATTGCTTGAATTTCGCCCATTGATACGGATTTTTGTTACAAATTGTAATAATTTGAATGTCATGTTCTTTTTTTGTAAAGTATTTAGTACTAAATATTTAAGATAGTTATACCGTTGCTATTTTGGCGTACTTCAGCTATTTTACTTTTATTTCATCAATCACGTTTTCTGTGAAACAGTAATATCCGAAAAGTTCAAGACCATTTACGACCAAACATAAAAATCTTAGAAGGTAATGATATTAGATACCTACTCGATACGGTATAGAGGTACTCAGCAAGATGACCTATCTTCGTCAAGAATCTAATTCAACTTCACTCGTTCAATAAGTATAAAAGTAAATCCAGAATGAACGTAATAGGAATGAACGAAATATCTAAAGTGACGGACTCATCCAATGGAGCGGGATTAGAGACCTACTTATACCAATTTGGGACACATTGGTTAGTATTCGGAGACGCAATCAAATTGAATAAGTACTTTAATTTCCGACCTTAGAGAATGTTCCTTTGAAAGGCGAGTTCATATTAATGACAGACATAAAATGACGCTTTAACGGGGTTTTAAAATGTTGTATGATTTGTTTCTGCTCGAAATTGATTTTAATTTTCTTCCTCGTAATATTTCTTGGAACATTATTTTTGATGTCGGAGTGGAATAATTTTACCATAAAATAAATTGAGACCGCCATTTCGTTATTAATCTCGTTTAATGAGAAATATTCGTATTGCTTCTTCTTTCTAAAAGTCAAAGCTCAATTTATATCTCACGGTCATAGTAAGTTTTATTACCGTCTTGCAATTTACATACAAATAAAAAATAACTATATGAGCGAACTGCATAACTAGCACTTTTACATAACTTGGCTACCTAGCGAGTCCACGTACCAAACATGTTTACAGCTTCGGGGCAAAATGGTAGATAAAATCTTGTGTAGGATAGAACAAGTCGAGTTACTGGCTGCACAACATTTAGTCGAGTAAGCATATTTTGCGAATAATCGAAAATCGATATGCTTCTCGTTGTAGTATCGACTATCGTAAAAGACAGAGCCTGGTCCTAATGTTACACTATTACTGAGGGACGGTAAAGTATATTTTTTCTGTGATAATGATCGTTTTAGTTAACTCGAATGTTCTGGAAGGGATAAAGATGGAATACGCAACTGGCAGTAAACGTTCTGATTCGTTATTCGATTGAATAAGGATGTGAACATCGGATGTGTATTCGGAACGAAGTTTTTCAAACATTTAGTACAGAAATTGCATTTGTTTAGGACAGAAATGTGTTTCCACAAAAAGCTATTGCTTGTATAAATACAAAGACATTTCTAGTAACAGAGTGCGTGGCAGCACTGCTATAAAAACGACACCAAGGTTTATAAAAATAATGTATTCGTCTGCCCTCTACTACTACCTACTTCACAGTCGCCAGAAAGTTCGTGCGGGAAGGGTATAAATGAGACTACTTACGTCATTTTGTCTAGTCTAGGGACAATTTTGAAAGTGTTGTTTTAATGTGCCTATTTTATGAGGAGGTTAAGGTTGGTCGTAAATGTGTCATAAATCTTTCTATATAGCTTTTTCCGAAATATCTTGATATTTAGAGAGTTATTCATTATGATTATCATTATCATCAGCTTCTACTGTTAAACGCAGGCCTTCCCAAATTCAAATCAGGTCATTGAATTCGATCTTCGTATTCAACCGCTTAAACCACTGATAGATAGGTTTAGCTTGTTCTACTTTTTGAATTACCTACCTACCAATTATTTATAAAGGTAACATTTGCAAAGTTTTGAGGTCATAAAATCTGACATATGCATATACAGGCCGTTTTTTACTCTTGTAACTGGCCGCACAAGCAATAAAGTGAGTAAAAGCGCGCTTTTTGCCATGTAAAATTTATGTTGTATGCATGTAACATACCCCGTAACTGCCAATTCTTTATTTCGCTTTTATTAGGTCATTCTGTAACGAACTATTTAAAGGAATCGATTGTAACTTGGAGTTGTGTCATAATAAAACTTTGGAATTTAAACTGGTGTGATGATGGGATTGTAAGGTGACTGATGGAACATTGAACATTATTTTCTCTTGCTGAAATATACAGAATGATTAAAAGCATGTGTTTTGTTTTTTGACTACCAATTTATTATATCTTTTGAGAGTGTTCAAATTAGTTTATTTTCTTTGCTTATAACAGTGTACTGTTTTGATACATATTTTCCTCAAGATTATACTGGTAGTTAGTTACCTACATATTAGTTACTAGATAAGTCTTTCTAGCAACACAGTTATGTACCTATATAAGTAATTTCATAGTACCAAAGGTACGTCAAGTATCACTTCGCTTTCCTATATTGATGACTCAAATGTAGTGACGCTTTAACAATAGTTGTGAGAATTCTGCCACATGTATGAGGGCATTGTGTAATAATATTATATCGGAGATGGTGAGAAGTATCATGTATTGTGTCGGATATCTGTTGACGCATATAACTTGCAGTTTTTTTTATACATATGACTATAAATAGGTAGTGATTGATTGGTGGATATCGAGTGTTTTCCCATGTCTGGAAAAGATCCATGGAGTCTTTCAGTTTTTCAATAATTCTCATAGTACTCTTCTAGTGTTGCGGGTGTCCATGGGCGGCGCTAATTGCTTTTCGGCGGGTGATCCGTTTGCTCGTTTGCATAAAAAAGGTTCTTAGTTCAGAATTTTAGGGACAATCTCTTAATACATAAGATTTGTAATTATTATAATATTTCAAGAAATGGGCCTTACATTATACTGTCTACCTACTCCTTCGGGGATCCGAATGCAAACTACAAAGCATTGAAAGCGAAAGAAAGTAAGCATAAAAGTTTATTTGTTACACTTTAACGCCTAAACTACGGAACCGATTTATTGCGAAAAGAAACTGACAAGGAGAAATGGGGTAAGGGTGGAATTTATTGAAAAAAAAAGTTGTTGACGTGAGCAGAGCCGGAGTTGGGAACTAGTATTCTGATGGTGTAAGTTTTTCAACTTTTTTATGATGATGCGACTTTTTTTTGTTCTTTTTTCTTTTAATTTTTTAGGTATTAAACATCGAAGATCCCAAATACTAATTTTGTATGTATCCTAAATAAATAAACACCCAAATCTTAAGAGATCACGAAAGTGTTAATGTGCTACAAAAAGTATATGTTAAGATTGTCAAAGGATAGATTTACTTAGCCTCTCCCGTCCCTTCGGCATACAATAATGAAGGTATCTATGTAGGTGTCCCTTTTGCCGAGCGCTGCCGAATGCCAATTCTATTCGGGTTCGGGTTTCGTTACAAGGACATTGCAGTATTTCCTTGATGGTTAACACGCTTTGTATATTCAAGCAGCTAGACCCGAGGAATGTTCTTTTTTGGATGAAAAGGAAATGTATCTATATTTTGTTGTCGTATTAACAGTGTTGTTTACAATTAAGTTAATGTTGCAAAGCAATGCCACATCGTGCCTTTCATCCCTGAATCAGTAGGCAGAGGTGCAAATTACGGCACGTAATGCCACTGTACAATGTACACCCACTTTTCACAATTTGTTTTATAAGTCCAATGTAATAGGGGGTGAGCCTATTGCCATATACTGGGCACAACTCTAGACTCGGTACTACTACTAAAAACTGAAAAAAAGCCCAGTAATAGTTTGCCCGACCCGGAAATCGAACCCGAGATCCCTTGTCCGGCAGTCGCACTTGCGACCATTCGAACAACGAGGCAGTCAAAGTATAATGACCAGTCGTATCCTAATTGCAGATAATGGAAAAGTGGAGAAAATTTGACCCAAGAATATTTTGTAAGTCTTTAGATGTTCCTTTTTGTCTGTAAAATATTTCTAAAGATACAATTACCTACTCTATCTATAGCAACCCGCGTCATTGAAGTAGATACTAACAAAATCTCGTTCATCCAAACTTTTTTAATTAAAACCTCCGAGAGATTGTTATTCATATATCGTGATTTATATTCGATACAAAAGCGGATACGAGAGTTATCGTCCTATTAAATTAAAGTAGTTTATAAACACATTTCACCTATTTTCGTATTATTATTAGAACATCACATATTATTCTCTTCAGAGAAAACATAAGCGAGGTTTGTCGACTGGAAAATGCTTATAAAAAGCCCCTTTTGCAACCCTTCCAACTACAAAACTATCAGATGTGAGTGCCACAAAAACTGGTTTAATTTTGCGCAGAGGTTGAACATCAGACGTTTTTGTGGCAACCCTACCGTGTCCAACGGCTATAAATGCGTCATTTTTGTTAGAAAAACAGAATTAACGATGTGACTATGATGTTTCTATTTTATTATCATTTAAATTAATTAATTTTCGGGTACCTGGCATACTGAGCAGTGGGTTTAGAGAAAGTTTTGTGTATTATATACTGTCTTTAAGTTTGTGATATCCCTTATGGTATAAAGACTAGGATATTTCTAGCAGACTGTCTTTATCTACCATCCCACTATTCCTTAGTCCACTTCATTCTATATTTAACAAGTCTTTTAAATAAGACTAATCAACAATGTAGGAGATATAACATTACTGAAGAACACACGTTACACACATGATGATACTTAGCCACTTATAACCTGACAAAAATGGGGCTACTAAAGGCACTACATAGGCACCTACGTCATTGACTGTACCTTTGGGAAATAACAGAGCTTATTCCTGTTATTGTTTTTATTACTACCTCTAGACCCGAGTCCGAATTGCACGGCATAGTTAACTGATGAATACGCCCTTAGCTATACAAATCTAGTTTTGATTCATTGAATTCCTTCACTGACCCAATTTTAACGTTAAAGGCGCCAT
Source organism: Spodoptera frugiperda (assembly GCF_023101765.2). Taxonomy (NCBI): domain Eukaryota; kingdom Metazoa; phylum Arthropoda; class Insecta; order Lepidoptera; family Noctuidae; genus Spodoptera; species Spodoptera frugiperda. Next base: position 9,806,255 of record NC_064239.1, on the reverse strand, counting down.
TGTGTGAACAACAGCGGTTATAATCTTATCATTGTTGTTATATAATTTGATAAAATTATGTGGATGGGTTGACAACCACTTCACATGAAGAACATTTTGTCTAGTTTTAGTAGAAAATTGTAACGTCCCTTTTTCATCGAAAATCGATTGCATTGTTAGCCGGTTGATAGCAAGTACGACAAATAGTTTCTGTTCCTTAGGTCATGGAAAATATAGGTTTGTTTTTTCGGTAGTTAGAATTCCAGTAATAACATTAGAGTCTAACATTGATTCTGTTGATTAATAACTGCCTTCACTTTTGGGATAAACATACGATCGCGAAAAATATGTTTTTGTATCTGTTTTTCTCTAAATATAGAACAGACCTCATTACATTTTTCACCAAAAAAAAAAACAATAACATATCGGAAAAAAATACATTGACAACAATAAACAAGAGAAATAGTGTAGTCCGAACTAATAAATAGGAATATAAATAAAAAGGATAAATTAATGGCAGTCACATATTTTATCGAAACGGTCCTTTTTCCTCGCCATGAGGTATAGGATTAGTTTGTAAGAGAAAGACATCACCCGGACTTTCAATTTATTACGGGAATGAAAATAATAGGACGCTTATTGTGAAAGTGAAGTTTTGATGTTACTGTGTACGAATATCCTTACGAAGAAAGAAGAGGAGATTAGCTTAGAGAGAGAGGAAAGTGCATTTCTTAACTAATCTCACACTATTAATCATTGTCTTATCTAAAAGGCAATGAGCCTACAGGCTCAGAATGGACATTCATCCAGATTTTGGGATAATACTGAAGTCGAAAATAAATATCTATGAGTATTTATGTTACAGCCAAAGTAATAAATCTTGATATTATATATACTGTCTAGCAATTATATATAACGTCTACTAAATTTAGATAAAGTGATAAATGACACAAAATTAATCACATTAACTAGCAATTTTATATACTATCTTCGAAGACTTGGATAATGTAATAAAACGAGCAGCATGCAAACAAACATGCAGCATGCAGCAGGCAGGGTTTCTGTCATGGCTCCGGCGCTGCGGGCCTCCGGCGGCCCCACGCGTACTAATCGTCGCAGACGGCTTTCGCTCACCACCGCAGCTTCGGCTTGTTGCCCGGCTTCGCCGGCCAGCCTCAGCCACGGTGGCTCGCTAGCAGCCTCCTGCTCCTCAGCCCGCGGGCCGCCTCGCTCCTACGCGCCTACGCGATTTTAAATTACACTCTAGGGGTAGGACAAACAAGACTACGTGCAGTCGGTTTTGTAGCAATTCGGTTCTGTCACTAACTTTTTTGCATAGCATATTAAATTTTTAACCAACATTATTATTTAATTGTTACAGAAACTTTAGCAAATTAGTTTGATCGGAATTATGTATAGGGCACTACAAGTTTTCTACCACCATTTCCTACATAAGTTATTAGGCCTACTAACGTTATGCGAATCTTAAAGATTAATTTTTGTTCTTACAAGTTATTCTTACAAGTTATTCTTACAAGTTATTCTTACAAGTAAAAGTCTTGTGACATTTTGAGTTACACATGTATTATTACTTTGACTAACTTGGACTCCCTATTATGAATAATATCCAGATAAAGTGATTAATTTATTACATTGTCTAGTGAATTTGTCATTTTTATACGATTATGCATAATAACCAGTCATTATGAATAATTGCTATTTAATCACTCTGACTGTAACATTTACATGGATAATATGCTTTATACTGCTTTACAACAGCTTATAAGTGGCCACTGCTGACCAAAGGCCTCTTCTCGAACGGAGAAGGTTTGAGCATTAATCACCACTCTTGCCTTATGCGGATTGGCGATTTCAAACTTATTATAAATTGTAAGTCCAGGTTTTTTCACGATGTTTTCTTTCACAATTAGTCAGTGGTGTCTAAATATGCGAAAGTACATATGACTCGATAACGTCACATTGGTACTTTTTTTTTTTTATTAGGTTTCCAACCCGCACCCTCATGCATGAGAAACATCTTAAAACTCCGGGCCACGAGGACATTATGCTTTAGTAGATCTGAAATCTTTATAGAATAGGTGGAAGCATAGATTGCTTTATACGTTCTTAGAGTTCAGTCACTATGTACTACAGCTTTGTTCAACAAATAAACCTATTTTGATTTTGATTTCATTCAGCATATGAACTAACTAGTGTTACTCGTTGTTCAAGTTACTCAAAGGATAGTTTCCGGCAATAGAAATCTGAACGCAGAGCCTTCTCTATTTCCAGGAAATCCTACCTCCCAAATTGAACTTCCAAAGGCGAAATGAAATAAATGAAAACGTCCATTGTTACCTACAATTTCCAACTACATACATATAACAGACGATCTTGATACGAGCTCTATTGTTGATTGTGCATTTAAATTGAAATGTTACAGTACTATACAATATTTCGCCACGTGTCGAGCAATCAAGATATTGTCCGTGTACATATTTACCTATGTGGTGCATCGGAGCATTGCAACCGATAACGCTGAGTGTTCTATTTTATTTACCTTCTGCAGGCAATTATGTGTTTGCTCATGTGTTTTCTGTTTGTTGTGGTTGCATTGTGTGTCAAAATGATGATAAGAATGTGAAGGTATAGTAACAGTTTAAGATAAAAAATGATTTTTTTTTCAGTTAAGAACTGTTAAAACAAAAATTAGCGTCTGCAACCGTCAAAGATTTCATTCAAATATCACCTTGTCTTACGGCGACCATCAAAAACCTAATTGACTAAAATAAGGAAGACATCATCTGTGGCATTTTCCTGGAGGTTTATGCTTACATCACACAGATAATTGCGAGGCCAATAGCATAAGAAAGACCGAGTAGGTAGCCAACAAAAAAGTTTTAGACAAAAGAGAAAAATACACCATTCGGCCATTTAGAGACTTATGAATATTCAAATAGCTAGCCAGTCTTTATTTTTAAGGCCACTTAACTGGTGCCAAGTTTAATAATTTAATTTATACAAGCATTGTAGTTATGGTCCATTAAAAATAACATTGAGAAAAATATTATTTAAGCTTAGTATGAAGCGTTTACGACCTGTTCCGTGATGGTATCTTAGCATCTCACGAGCTACCTTCAAAGTAACTGCTCAAAACAAATATGGCTTATGTGAATCTTTTGAATTCTCTGTTCCAAATATGTAAGAATCTATAGGAATATCTTCCTACGTGGCTTCCATATTTGGGGCCCTTTCATCTCCAATATAAGAAGTGTCAAAAGACTGTCAGGGCTGGCTTCAAGGGAATTTAATCCTACTAAGTCTTTTGAAGGCTCTTAATTTTTTTTGGCATAATCCAATTACTTAAGTGGAGCTCAAAAACTTTTTGCCGCATGGGATTAAGCTCTTTGCGACACTGTAACCTATTTGGTGAGAGCAAGGGTCCGTCATATATTTTTTATCGACACATTTCGATAAGGATGGATGTTGTTCTTAAGTTAGGGCCAGAGCTGGGTGGGTGCGGGGTGGCGCGGGGTGGCGCGGGGGACGCGAAGTGGGTCGCCGCGAGGGCTGCCAGGTGCGCGGCGCCCACCCAGATTGATCGGTGTTTTATTTTTTAGGTGTAAAACGTAAAAGTAAAAAAGATTGCGTTTTAAGTTAAAACATCGTGACCTCTTGTTTTGTTTCGAGTGTTGTAAACTGATTACACGCTGATAACATTGTTTTCAAACTGTGACAATTTCACACATACATTGTTTTAATAGGAGATTACAATTGTGAGAATAGGTTAAGAAAATATTAGTTGTTATAGAGGATCGCGAAGTTATCAAAAAGCAGCTTGTAGGTGCGATGTAGCAGCTAGTAAAAACTGGCGCACATCGGTCCTATTTTTTCACCGACAGCCCTGTCGCAGTGATAGGTATTTATAGCATCGCCGGCACCAGTGGAATGCATCGCCCACCTCCATCCAGCAATAATAACACCACTGTCAAGTTCATTACTCACTCATCCCGATGTAAGAGCTTTGAGCCTTTATTATCGTAGTCCTAATTATAGAGTTTGTTATCTTGTAGCGGTGACACTAAAGTGAGTCATTTCCTCCCGTTTAGACGGAGACAAATTCCTTGAGGCAAGATCGTGTCTACGTTTAAAATAATATTGCCGTATTGGAGCTTGGAGCTTAGTACGCGTCGAATTCCACGTGTGAGAATGTCGGTGTGTGAACACAGTAGCTATGTGCACATAAACGAGATATATTGTTCGTATTTAGATGTCGGATATTTGAGTTTAGTCGATGTAAGTGTATTGTGTACGTTTAGTCCTGCTTATTGTATTATTTAAATAAGAATACAAACAAATGGCTCAGAAAATGAAACTAAAATAGTTCTTCAGTACTTAAATAAAGACTCTCTGTAATTAGTTCTCTGTTAATTATTCAGTAATTTACATTTTTATTGGACGCTAAGCACTCAGAAAGTACGCATCTTCCAAAGGGAAACGATCAGAATTCTATAGAAATACGGCTGAAATGTATTTGTAAATAGGATATTTGGTTAAAATTCAACAGTAAAGTAATTTGTATGCGGATCCAGACTTTGTTGACATGAATTTTAAAATTTTGTAAAGCTCAAACACGTCTGTTTGGAATTCGAAATGTTAGCAGGACGAAACTTTTTGGAGCATTTACTCGATCATATTGTTTTCAACATGCGTATACCGATATAGGCTATCTACCTATCTCCTGAATACCAATATAGGCATCTATCTCCTGATCTTTCTGCCTCTATATATAGTATATTAAAAAATCTTACGAGTACGTATTAAGTATTTCAGATATTTATGGAATTGTTTTTCTACGGACTTTGATAACTAATCAGAAATACTTAAGCTTCTTTCTAACACGTTTTGATTATATCTACCCTCTTAAATCTTTAGCTCTTACATATTTTACTAGTAGTGAAACTCCAAACATTGTCTATTCACATATAAATATTTTAAAGCATCTTACTCTTTCTTACAGATAACTTTGTACCATTGGAAACTATAAAACGTTTAAGTATCAAGAAAATAGTTTTTATACATAAAATCTATCGTAAACATGATCTTAAACGGTGAGATTTGAGAGATTGTAAATTCTCTCGAGAGTCGAGAATCTCCACGTTCCAAAGTCTACGAAGTATTGTGATATTTTATTTAAAACAAAGTTTATTGCCTCAAATAGGATACCTTAGAGTTAAGTTAAGATAGTATGTACTAGTTTTGAAATAAATCAAATAAGAGGGAATAGTTATTTAAGCCATTTCTGGACATCCAAAACCTTCGACCCGCAATCAACGGATTGGGTATCAGCATCTTTTGATATTCTAGTGACCATATTCCAGGAAAAGATAACCGTTGTTTAGCGGTTGATGATGACGTAAGCTCAAAGAAATCTTTCAAAAAACCTGTGACTCATTTATGTACAGTGGAGTTTTTTTCTTTTGTTTAAGAGAGGGAACACATCCAATGGAGTGGAGGGAGTGTCACACTCTTACTGACTAAATGATATAAGAAAGACCACCCCGTTCCTAGCACTGCTCTTCGAGCTGGAGCCACGGCGACCCGTCAGGACTTCCACGGTTTTGTTTTGGGCATCAACCCTACTGGGCTCCATCTGTGATGGCTCTTTGAAGTACTAATAATGGACTAAAGCATTATTTCCGACATGACATCGAGTATTAAAAGTAAACAAAACTAGCATAAAAGCACTAAACACACAAGTCCACAATCAGGTGTTGGTTAGTTCACATAATTGCGCTATCATAGTCGTTTAATACCTTGTTAAGCTTTACCTAATTGTCGGGTATTACGTAAAACAGACAAACGGCGTTGTTGTGCACTTAAGTTTAAATTACACCATAATGTACCGTAAGTATAACGATTTTCCACCGGCTATTTCAGTTCAACTGTTTGTTTGTTTGTTGCAATATTTACGAGAAGTGCTGCAAAATGTTACCTCTGTTATTTTGTTTCCTGTACTGAATTTTGTTTGAAATATTATAGGCTACAGTTTTAGCTTGCTTTTTTTGCGTGGAAACTAGAATGAAATTTAATTTCCTAACTTAATTTAGTTACCATTTATTCCAATGAAAAACATTCACAGTGATTAGTCTTATATTCGCAAAAAGGCTGAATAAATAAAATAAAGTTGGCTTTAGCCCCTACCCGGTCACGTTTTCAAATAAAATTGTTCGTATATTCGCGTTTATACAAAGGGGTTATTGAATCCGAGTCGTGCCACCTCGGGCCAGGCTCCCCCGGGCTTGATACACCCTGGCACGACATATTTCACAACTTTGTAGTCAAAAGTACTTTGGAACTTGTAGAATTTACAAACAACGAACGTATACACAAGAACGAGAGTTAATTATGTTGAAAATTTCACAATTTTACGAAAGATTTCAAAAGAAACTTTCCCTGTATATGCGATATCATGAGTTTGGAATAAGCTTATATTTATAGGTGAAGATTGAAGAGAGATTCATTTATAATCAGTTTGCTGTTTTCATAAGAAGATTCTAACTGAAAGGATCGGAGAAGAGGATATTAAAATCCTTTTGACTTATTAGAAAATCCTTCGACTTATTTACTGCACTTTCCTAGAGCAGGTAACAAGAAATATTGAGACTACAATTTTATGAAAGTTAATAAAAGACGATTTCAGTGTTAGACTTCTGGATCATCTTACAAATATTATGTTTAATAAAGGATGTCGTCTAGCAAAAGTTGAAATCTGATCAGTCAGGGTCTGGTCGTCGCCTACACATCGTGTAATGTGCGACTTTTGCCCAAGTTTGCACGTAATAATATTACGTATTTAGTTTTAAACGAAATGAACAGGGTTACCCATTATCTTTGGCCTACACGCCAGAAGCAGCCACGAAAAATATTATGACAAAATATTCGATTCACTCCCACGACCAATCGAAGATCGTATTTACTTTTCTCAGGAATATTATTCTTATTATTGCGGCGACTCAAATTTGATCGACAGATCGTGCCTCGGAATCTTCGACAAAAAATGAGCGAGAATTCCTTCAGAAAAAAATATACTAAGAGAAACCCGGAAGTGTTAGTTAATTAATTTTTAATCGAGTTTTTATCGTGATGTGTATTTATTATTAGTATACGTGGTACCTTTTTTATAAAAATACCGTTCGTTTACGTCTGTAGTAGCGGTCATTAGACGTGTGGTATGAATCAAAAACACACATACATAATAAATAAACTGGTTTGATAAAATCTCTTCCGTCCGGAGTCACGTCAGACGAGCTTGCACAGATGTTACGTATTTCTCTTTCTTCGAATAAAAGCCAAATCATATGTAAATTATTCTGGAATCTCGACCTCTCAGGTTATCTATAGCATAATTTAGTGTTGTCTTTTTTTGCGAATTCACCACCTCAAGCGAATATTTAAAGGAGATGAAATTACCGCTATATGATATACATAATGTGGGCTGCATAGTATGCAAATAGGAGCATTTAGATACAAGTAAATGCATTTGGATGTTTATATTAAGTGTAATCAAGTCTACGTTTTACGACAGCTGTTTATCTGGTGACGAAGGAATGTTTCGTGTTGTTTATAAAATTGTGTTAAACACGTTGATCACCTGAGTTAAAGTTGTTTTGTCGCCGTTGGATAATGAAGGAGAAGCCTCAAGCATTTTTGCATTTAATGGGGCTGCTTTGTATAATTTTGTTTCTGAATAAACTAGACAGTGGGTACCTACTAAATATACGTATAAAAGTGGTAGTTAAAGCTATCTACACCTGTTTTATACCACTTAAGTACTTAGTTACATCTAGGTATTCCATATTAAGGCAAAAGAGGGACATTCAGATATTACTCGCTCTAGTTCAACTGGGCAGCTGATTTAATCATATTATACAAACAAAAATGCATCTTAAAACAAAAGCAGAAGGTGCAATGCGACAGAAATATACATTCTTAGTACCGGTGCAGTATATTCATAAACAAGTCATTTTACAAAAGAGCTTTCCTATTACAACGAGCAGCTATTACTCAGTAAACTACAATACGAATGATATTAAGAAGATACTTGGTTTTATGTCAAAACAAAATACGAGAAAAGACTTAAGTCAAGAGATACTTGGAAAATTCCGGTTCGAAAATAAGGAAACAATGAGAATCAAAACTAGCTAGAGATTGTAAGTCGGCAACTACAAAGCCCGCCTTTAACCAACAGACTGGATGACTTTGAATACGAATATTATTTTTTTTTCAAAATTTTCCCGTTCTTTTTACTTGATATTTAATTGCCGCGGGCTTCACACAGGAAAATGTACCTCGTTTGAGCTTGCTTGAGATTTTTTAAAATTCACAAGGGTAGGACTTAGGGTGGGCGGCGCGACTATACATTTTTATATACCTAAATGTATTATTATTGTACGGTACATAGCCGAGGCGAAGGGTGAAAGTTTTGCGAAAGAAACCAGTTTAAATATCTTCGTTGAATTTTTAAGGTACATTGTGAAATTGGCCGTTTCAGAAACGCAATTGTTCAGATTGAAATGGATTGTTTTAATTTCCTTTTTTTTATTTTATATTCCACCTTTTTCACCGAATGCTACACAGTTAGAGCAAGACGAAATATTAGATAAAACTCTTTCGTAGTTGTATGCATACAGTTGTAATTAATAACCTTTGCAGTTAAAAGAGCGCCTTTTTTATTGAACTTAATTTTATTTCTTTAAAACGCGAAACTGATATTACAACAAAAGTATGCACTAATTAATGAGCCATCACAATACGCTAACGAGCACAAAAAAGCATTGTCATCGGAATAATACCATAAAAACATGATAGGACATCCATAAAAAAGAATTTCCATTCAATTCCCTGATCATAGGCCTGTATACACAATAAAATATAACGTCACGGAATCGCATACAAAGCGATATCGAAAACATTTCAAAATCCAACGTCACTCACATTTCACGTCAACCGTATAGCTGTCAGAATCAGATTGTAGTGATCAACGTTCAGCTTGAATAGCTTACATCAACATATCTAATGCTAAATTGACAAAGCTCGTTTAGTTTCTGACATAAAGCCTACTGTTGATAGGTTTGTTTGTAGAAGTTATAAGTGATGATGAAAAGCAAGAAGTGCGTAGGAATCGAGACCTTATTCCATTTATTTGCCATTTATTTAGAGGATTATTCCTTTTTCTGGAGCTGCGTCTACCTGGCGGGTTAGAGCAGCATTAGCCTAGCGGGTTTTCACCCAGTAAGAGTCTGACTCGCCTCTCGCTTCAGGGGTCAAACATGGCCGATTTTTCTGACTCCGGGCTAAGAATGGTCATTTTACTCAGAAAATTCCATTATCACTTTTTGTCCGACGCACGCGACACGTCAAACCGTGATGTCGATGTAGACTAATAATGACCACTATCTCCATTACACATCTGGAAGATATCTAATACTTTGAGTCTTTTAGTATCCCAGTATCAATGTTTCATTATTTCCTAAAAGGCGCGGGAGATTAGGCCAGACCCATTTATGTAATACTGAATTAGCATTCTTTGCGAAAGAAAACGAGGAAGAGATAAAAGGAATTTGAATTGTACATTAAAGAGTCGATTGAATAAGTTTCGTGATGTATTCAAAGAGAAGGCTCGATGTTTTACTGAATGCGTGAAACTCATGTCTGGGCACATTTTGTTGTATTGTTCTGGTTTTTGAAAGAATAAAAACAATGTATTATGAAGGACAGAAGCTCAATAACAATATAAAGGAACTTTACTATGTTATGCTTGTTTGGGTATGTTTTTTTTCAACGTGTAGCCCACGTAGGTGTCTCGTTCTCACTTTTTTGTTCGCTTTGTTATTATTGGTCCCAAACAGAGGACAAATCTATTGTCATTCATTGGGTTGGGTGCTAATTTGCGTTACCTACGTGTTGGTATAAATGATTTCAAAATCATAAAAAAAACTTGAACTAATAATGGGATTTGTTCCTGATTATACAATAACAGACAATGGAGAAGAAAAAGGAATAAATTGCATGACGTTAATGTTATTAAAAAAAAACAACATTTATTAAATTGTAACGAAGATAGTTAATAAAATTATAAAATAGGAACAAAAGCCTAATTAGAACTACATGGTCACTAAAAAAATTAAAACATTAAACATTCTAAAAATAAACACACGAATTATAAATAAAAAAACAACATTAATTACTTGTTTCTTTTAAATTTAAAATTGGAATCTGTTGACGAAGGTCCCGGAGTTTTGTTTGTGGTAAACTGGTAAAGCATTGCTTCGGTCGCCGTGTTTCTGACAGGTCCGACATTTGGCCCCAAACATCTTTTGTCATTTGCTTTTGTATATTTAACGGAGATTTATTGAGTTTCAGAATAAACGAATTCATTATATTTTGTACTAGATCTGAATCCCGATTAACGTCCGATTTAGATGCAAATTCGAAAGTTGTCTTCAATTCATCTTTCTGTATTTCATAATTAAATGTTTAAGTAAGACACCGTTAGTCTCTAGACTAGAACGGTGTTTATTATATTTTTAAATGATTAGTCTATTTGTCAAAAATTGTACGCTATTAATAAATAATCAACAAAACCATATTCTAGCTTAAAAATAGACAACATAATGGTTTAATCAATTAATAATTCCATATCCAGATTAAAAAAATATTCAAATCAACTATATACGATTATTTACCACTGAATATAGAAGAATGTTTATACATAATATAAATATATAAGCTAATTACTATACGTAAGTACAGTAATCAAAAAGTAATTAAACGCTTTAACGATGTGCCAGGAAAGCATGAGTTTCGGTTTTTCTTAACGAAGAACGTTTTAATGGTGTTTCGAAAAGATAAGGAATAAGCATGATTTTTCAGAATACGTATTTTCTCTTATATTATAGGTAGTTACTAAGCTATAGGTAAGATTCACGTAGATATTAGTAACTCATGAATTACGGCTAGATATACTTTATCCGGAAGGATTTCTTAATAATTTTTCCTCAGCAATTTAAAGTTACATTAACAAAACATTAGATTTCTAGTTTTAATTTCTAGTTCTAGCGGAATTAAAATATAATTATACTATAAGCGGAATTAAAATTAAAAATCTATTGTTAGTGTACCATGGATTTCCGCAAAGTAACGCCTGATGCTATTCTATATAATTTAAATTTACTTAAGAACTGAAACATTTATCTAACACATAATAAGTATCAAATAGACGTACCTAATTTTATAGATTTCCTCAAAAACGATTTAAGAGTATCATTACATTTCAATCAAAAACCAACCTACGCTGCAAGCAAATAAACTCGAAAGCAATAGCGAACCAAAATGCGTACTTATTACCTTTTGTCTCTGGAGACAAGCTAAAAGGGTAGTTGTAACTGAGAGGTTTTTTCATAATGCTAGCTAGAGGTGGAATACAGAAGACGGTCAGGTCCCTAAGCTCGCATACATTATAAGTTTGATGTTTGCAAATTGAGTATTTATGACCACAGCCACGACTCCTGTTGAGTAGAAGGAATTACTCGACCGAGAAAATGTTCCAGAGACTTCGAAAGATACTTTTTTAATGTAATGAATATTGACGACTGATCGACGTTTTCAAATAAGGAAAAATGTCGCCGGCTAATTTTGAGTGATTCACCTAGATTCGGTCATAGATTATATTTGCATTGTTAGTTTTAAGATTTCTTGTTGAACCGTATCATATTTTTATAGTTATTTGCAGGGTATTGTATCCTTTTTTTTGAGGAGCGAAAACCAGTGACTTCTCCCGCGTTGAGCAGGGGCTAATGGGAGTGTTTTTACTCTTACTGATTAAAAACCACCTCGTTCCAACTTCTGCTTTTCGAGCCGGAACCCGGGTATCCGCTATTCTAATTTAGTCAAAAACTTGGTCCTAAGTATAGCAAACAGTTTTCTGAAAACCGTATACATATATCCAATCGAACCATTGTCATAATAATGACATTCCACCTGATTCATATTAAAAAGTAACCAATACAGACCGGAATGCCGATACTTCGATTCCCGACACGTGCCGTTTCAAGTGGCTTTTCCCGATCCACACCCTGTATTTTATACAGCGTGTCTCTTACAGTTTGTAAGTTCGACAAAGCCGCCAATGAAAGAGACCCGTGGTTAGAACTTTAAAAAGGTTTATGTATGTATGTGTGTGTATTTTTCATGAACTTTAAGAACTTAGTAGTTCGATTGCAAGTTCTAAGTGCCTAAATATATGCATATACATAGTTCAAAAGTGGCTTCGATTTTGACTTATAAATTGAATTGGGTTTGTTGTTTTGGTGTGTTTTTTTTGGAGGAAATTATTGATTTTTGGTTAGTTCATACCCTTACCGCAAACAGGGAATTTAATGCAGTAATAATTGTAATCAACTGCTTTAGGGTGCTTTTCCACCAGAATGTGATGTAGATAGCTATGAACATGTAATAACTAAGCTGTGAAACTATGTGACCATTTCTACCGATACTAAACTATGTAGCTGTGCGAGTAAGATGTGCTATGAAGATGCGCTGCTGCAAAGTAACTGTGCGAGGAAGATGCGCAGTTCGAGTATGCGATGTATCGATAGTAGGGAAGCCATCCATAGCACGCGTCTTTTCATATGAAAAACATAGTTAAACTGAGTCTGTTTCCACCAGTGCTAAGCTATGTGTACCAATCAATATGATTGGTGGAAGCCAAACGGTTTTCGGGAGCGTTCCGTTCATACTACACATTTTAACAAGTAACAGCTACATAATAATATCATATTGTGGTTACAGAAAGTGTCACTGAGTTATCATAACACAATCTTTTTAAACAATCGTTTTACTTATAAACTGAAAGACACAGTCATCGAGAATGTTTTGTTACAACGTGCAGTGAAAACATTTTATATTAATATGTCGCCATTCAATTGTAAACTTTAAGTTATTTAATTTTAAATCGAAATCAATTTCTAAATGTTTTCTCGTGAAGACGGAGTTGTCATCGTTGCAGTTAAGCGGTTTAGTGAGCGTCGCGACGCCGGCGTCGGTAATAGACTTATAATAAACTTTACAAGTTTTGCTGTCTCTCACAAATTCATTGATATTTTTGTAAAATTGTTTCTGTTAACTTATGTACAGTTTTATATCCATAAAAAATATGTTTTTCAGATATAAACACTTGCGTTGTGCGAGTGAGGTTACTGGAGGTCTAATTACCTCCTTCCCTTTAAATTCCTAACCCCCAAAAGGCCGGTAACGCACTTGTAACGCCTCTGGTGTTTCAAGTGTCCATGGGCGGCGGCGATTGCTTTCCATCAGGTGATACATCTGCTCGCTCGTGTTCCATAAAAAAAGAATAAATAAATTCTAGTAACATTTTGTCCATAGTTGAGAGTACTTGATCGTGTTTCTTTTTAATTTTCTCTTTTCTAAATTATCCAAATTGTTATACTCATTATTGTTATATAAAACCTGCTAAAAATATTTCGTCACCATTATAAACAATGTCCGAGCATTTTTTGTTTACAATTTTCCTCGGAAATTCCCCAAACTCACGCCATTTATTCTATCTTTTCCCCATTTTCCTGGATCCGTGAAAATCCTATCTACATAACATCAGCCAAACTGAATATTTATTCTGTAGTTAGAATAAAGTCGACGCCGAACCATCAAAAAAATGTTCGTCACAGCTGACGGTTACTGCTTTGAATAATTACTAAATAAATATCTGTCTATAACACAGACATTCTGTATTACTTAGCTCCAAAAAAGTGGCTAAAATTACTTGAGAAACATATTAGTCTTTCTTTTTTTGGTAAAGTCTGATCATGTAAAGAAGTCAATTATAGCTTAACTACTCCGGAGCTGCGTACTGCCTAGAAGGTTACTGGGGCTTCGGTTTGAAAAACAGAAGTAGAAACGGGGTGGTTTTTAGTCAGTAAGAGTCTGACACTCCTTCTCACCTCGCCCAAGGCGGAAGAAGTCAAAGGATGCCTCTTATTCCTCCTCATATGACTCCTTCAAAAAAAAAACTAACTGCATTTTGCATACTTTAAAAGTTGATTGACTATTTTTAAATGAAAGGCGATAATTGATAGCCAAGATAGATCTTACAATTTATTTAACCACTTAACAGCATAATTCATGCAAATAACAAAACAAAACCAAGTCAAGACAAAGTTATTAATAAAGAAATCAATTAGTACATAATTAAGTAGCATCACGTAACTAGTTGAAGAAATTCAAAAGTGAAATTGCGAAATGAATGTTAAACGAAGCCGTTGTAAGTTTCGCATTCGTCTATAAATTCACAATGGCGGTGGCGGGTTGGTGTCCTGACAGACTTAACTTCGTAGAAACAAATACCGTTAATGAATGCAGGACTTCTTAGAACGTTCCTCTGTGGATTTTAGTATTGACGGACTTTTTGTCTAGTGCTAATTTGACTTAAAACGAGACAGAAGAAACAGTTACGTTGTTTGTACAGTTTTGTGTTAGCATTGCTGCATTTAAGTAGGTATTTTATTTTAAACTTATGTATGAAAGTAGTAAAGTTTCTTTTGGCTTGTATTATCTACGTGTAATATTATTTATGTATCATACTACCTAAAATGTATGCATACAGTATCCGTTCGTTAACCTACATAATTACAAATCTCAAAAAATTTAATACATAAAAGCTGTCTCCTTCCTATTCCTGGTTCCACCACACTGAAAGTCGAAAACTCTTCGAAACCACAAGACGCGCCATAACATCTCAAACTTTTATACCCCGCTTGTTAATAAAATAACAAACGAATGTAAAAGTAAACATGTGTGTATAACACCTGTATAATACATTGCAACTTATTTTAACCCCAAACAGCCGTAATACGGTAGATCCCACCTAATAAAGGATACGAATTTCCCGAGCAAAGCTCATACAATGCGATTTGTTCCGCTATTTTTGGGGCAGATTTAGAATTAGCTGTCTTCCGTTGCTGCTCTTACTTCAAAGGAATTGACAGGATTCCGATTCAGTGTTCAGTCAGTTTTGTAACAACATTGTTTCTTTTACTTACGATTAATTAAACAGAGTTCATTTTTAGAAAATGTTCAATTTATTATTGATCATTGTGACCATTAGATATTTTATTTGGTGTTTTTTTATGGTATAAGCCGGTAAACGAGCAGACGACGAGTTTCACCTGATGGTAAGTAATCACCGCCGCACATGGGCATCCGAAACACCAGGGTCGTAAATACAACGCAAGCGTAGTTTCACGTCGGTTTTCTGTGAGGCCGTGATGTTACTCCGGTCGACCCGGCCCAATCATGCCGAAGCATGGCTGTCCCACACATAACTCCCTATCACACACATATTTTTGGTTCCTTAAGGATTACCCACCTATTTTAGGAACTGTCATAATGAGTTGTTAAAGAACAAATTTACCTACTAATTAGAAAGATTATAAAGAGGATATATGCAGTTTCTAAAACATGCAGCTAATTAACTATAATTAGGCTACAATGTACGAGTAATTATTTTCTAACCAGTAAATTAAACTGTCAAAGAATTGAATGGTTTGGCGTGCGATTAAAACAATAACTGCATGACATACAATCGAATTTTACTCAAAACAATATTCAATGGCGTATTATTGACCAAATGAAGGTGTATCCTTTTTCGTGTCTTCCTTTTTGTGGAAAAGAATGGAAGGTAAATATTTAAGGTAGGCGAATTGAAGACAATATATAAAAAATTTGAAGACAAATCAATACTTAATATTTTGTATTTTGTGGACATTCCGCTTTTTCCAAAATTAGAACACCATTTTGTCAATTTTAAAGTCAGTTTACATGAAGTCAAAGTCTAGATAAAGCCTGATTTCGTGTGAGGACCTGATACTTGGTATATTAAGCGATAAGTTTTGAAACTCCGTATGTGATCAAAGGACCATGATCCAATGAGCATAGGAAGGCAACGAAGAGCTTATAAGTAAGAGGATTTAGTAGGTCAAGGATTACGAGGGGATCTTTCGACCTCTCAAGTTTCCAACATGTATGTATTAAGACCTCTGGTGGGCCCTTAGGACTTAAACTTGAAATCTATTAATTAATAAATATGTATGTGTGTTTGTATTTGTGTGAATTGATCTTTGAGACTGTTTACATATTATCCAGTTTCTAGACTACATTGGATTTTTTTAATGGAGACACGAGTTCTATTCTTTCATGGGATTAAAATTTTCAGTTTAGGGGTTTGTAAGGCTATAAAATTTTCGTAAAAGTATGTAAAAATATCTAAAAAATAAAAATAATGAATTTCATTGAAATCCCTAAAAAAACCTAAAGTATATTATTTGTGTCTAAGTATATTTTCATCGCGGTTGTTAAGTTTATTTATAACCATTTACTAAGAATTTTTAGACAAAGCATCCATTTGTTTAACAAGTCCAATTAACAGTACAGTGTTAGGTACACGCGTCTTTTTCTCCGAAATCCGGTATGCGGCAAAGAATTTAACTGTTTGCAATTATAACGGTAGATGACTGTGCGAAATTATATAACGAAAAAACTAAGGCTAACATCTCGCTATCGGTAAATCATAAAATGCTTGAGTTCATGTTGGAACACACTACGGTTCATGGTGTAAGGATCTACAAAATTTTACGCAACTATAAAACATGCATTATTCTAACGGAAGGTTTTGTTACCTGTTTACCATACTATACAATGTTGCATGCAAGTTACAAGCCCGATTGCGTTCTATTTATATGAACCCGAGCTATAAAATTTACTTAGCCGGTGGGAATAATGTGTTCAAACAAAGTAGCTTAGGCGAAAAGCGGTCTATAAAGCGTAAACTAAATTGATATTTAACAACACCCAATAAACACATCGTGGGTAAAAACCAATGACTAATAACAAACTATGTTACAGTTACTAATTTCTTACTTACTTTATACAATTTATAAGCCACCTTGATCCTTTGCACAGTGGTCCAAAACTCGAAAAGAAAGGAAACAAAATACCACAGAACGGTTCTCTCATACACACAATACGACTATTACTTTTCACACGACCAGCACAACGGAATTGAACTATTTATTAAAATCAAACACAAATTAAGTTGTAATAAAACAGGTTATTCATTCATTGTTCACTGTGAAATGAAACTTTCGCGAGTTGTGTTCAAGTTACGGATGTGTATCGCGGAGGTTAAAAACTGAATGATGATATTGTTGCACGTGAGGTAGGAACGCGCCGGTCGCCGGCCGGCCGGCCCTGTCGACGTGAGCGGAGTACTGTCAAACTCGAACCAGCCAGCTGGTCCCACATCTCAGACACTCTAGCGGACGAACTCACAACTAACTGCCGCGCACTCAACCGGTATAACCTTCGTTTTTACATTTTCAGGCTTCTTCATTTTTTTCTGTGCTTTAACATAAAAATTATATTGTTATAATCTAAAATATGTGATCTACATTTTATATCGATCTGTGTTTAAGAATGCGGAAGTACTAGCTTATTCATAAAATTGCAAATTATTACGAAAATATCAATTAGATAATCTTTTAAGGAAACCCGTTCAACAATAGGTGATTATGTAAATTTTAATAGCCTATTTCTTAATAAAAACAAGTTATTAAAATTCAAATTCACTTCCTAATCGTCAAAAATTAGGTTCAAAAAACCAAATTTCCATTAAAATGTGGATTAGTTGGCAAGACAGCATACTTACACCGGTTTTACCATGTTTCCATAAAAGTATAATGTCAACAGAAATGTGTATTCACAAAAGATTGTAATAAGGAGTTATCCACCTACGCTAACTGGCAGCGAGTAGGATCGCGATGGCGGCGCGGCGGTGCTGGGGGGGAGGATATTGACTCGCGCCGCCGCCAATGCGCATGTTCTGAATCATGTGTTTCTGTTTTTAAGCTGTACAAACACTGTATAAGAAAATTATCGCTAATAACCACGCCGACAACTAAATCCTTTAATACGGCTCTGAGATTTCTCGATGAGAATTTTTGTATGGGACTATGCGAGTTGCGGGAGTGCGCACTGGGCGAAAAGGTTAGACGTAGACCGAACGGCCTTGACCTTCTGCGTAATTAAGCGCTGTATTTTGCAGTATTTTATAACCGTTATTAATACTGTTGGATGTTAATTTATCTAGCTGTCATGGACTAAATATAACCAGTTTAGTATCCATTCACAAATTGGAGTCGAAAGTAAATTAAGCAGAGCGCAATAGAAATCAGTTTTGTATAAGTTATTCCCAAGTGATGTGAGAAATCAAGAAGTGCAGATAAGCTCTGAGATGCAGACATCTCTAAGTGTTGGCTTGGTGCCAACATTCAGGAGTTTTCGTGCGAAAGTCACTTTTTTTGTTGGTTTTCGCCTTCTACGGCGACAGGGCAGAGGAAGAAAGGAAGCAATTACTTAGATTTATGGAATCTGAAGCAAAAACTCCATGTAGCGGTTGAATTTTCGAGCTAAAAAAATGTTTTCCCGATATAGAACATCTACCAAAGCTTTAAATCAATGTTTTTGTTTACGATGCCACTTTTTAGAGCACTGTGCGTATGCGTAACACACACTGTTGTCATCGCACAAAAATATCCTGTTCGGTTCAAACATTTTTTGAAAATTCAATAAATAAAGTTCAACTTGTTAAATATTTATCACAACGACAGAATTTTTAACAATTTGAACTATTCATTGAAGTGTAAACAAAGATGACACTTTACTAAGTGTAGTACTTTACTTTTTACTTTATAAAAGGCCGTTATTCATCTTTGCCAAATACTATCTGTATCAGTACTTACGATTTAATTCCAATTCCTATATTTTCTAAAGACCTAAAAGACAATATTACCAATTTAAACAACTTTTAGCTTAGACAGTCAAGCAGAGCACTCACTCAGCAGAATCCCGTAAACTAGTTGAACTTAACAACGCTTGCTATCTAACTATAATACGAAATGTCCGCTAGATGGCGGTTTGATCGCTTACGAGACCTTGCTCAAGTTACGAGGTTGAATTGAAAGTGGTTCTCGTGGAACAACATAGATGCCGCCACTGTGTTATTTAAAAATTGTTCATGGTTATTATTTCTAACCAATGTTTTTTATCGTTTTATTTTTTGAAGGATTTTTTCAATTGACATTATTTTTTTAATATGTATAATATCGTAATGCATTTTATGTATTTGTATAATTCAAATGTTTTATACCTTAGCTTAGAGGTACATATTTTTATTTATGCAACCTAATCTAGAAACTAATTTCCTATATTTTTTTAAACTTTAAGGTCGAAAATTGATTTACACGTAATTGTGAACGTTAATAATTATGCGCGTGTGTCATGTGTTCTGACTTTGAGTAAGGTTAATGATGTAGAAGACGGTTCATTAAGTCACAAAAGGATAAAACAAGACTTGCCGGTAATTAAGATTTTAATTATTAACATGTACCTAGAGTAAATTACAGCTGAACTGTATGTCAGAGGCAAATTACTTACAAGGATGTGATTTGTCTTGATTTCAGCTGCTTGGAATCAGTATTATAGTTATATGAGATATTCCGAATGGGTTGTAGTTATATCTTCTGATTGTTCCATTACCTTGTTCTAAACAAAAAAGTACATTAGTAGAAATGTCATTTATTAAGTATTTTATTTATTTATTTTTTTCAAAATCATTACCCCACCCTAGGATTTTCTCCTGTGTCGTGGGTGCATTTACAAATATACAAGTTTACATACACATCACATCAAGACCCGAAACAACAATTTGTGGAACACATAAAGTTGCTGCAGGCGGTTGTCCAGCCAACGCGCCAAATGTACAGTCAAATAAAATCACAATAAAATAAAATAAAAAGGACAATATTTGAATACTTGTGTAAAAAGTGAAGATTTATTAAAAATTCTCAACAATTTTCAGTGACTCAGAGTTTTAATGTAGCTAATGTAGTGCCATCACTAGCTAAATGAAAAAGTAATACCTGATAATAAAGGGATAGGCTTGTTATTCATACACCGGGGACTGTTTCGGCCTTGTTAATACACGCTTTAAGGCCGAATGAGCCCACAAAAGGAATATTTAGGACATCTACTTGGCCTATATTGGCCTGTGACAGTCTGAATTAGGCATAACAGCGCAGTTTGATACATGTTTGTGTGTGTTTGGTTTGTAATTAGACTTATTCGAATGAAAATTATCACGTGGTTTAACATTATTAGAAGTTTTTCATTGACCACCGAGATTCAACCCTGAGGGGAAAATCATCCAAATAACTTTTCGCCTTAAAAGATGTTAGACTAGATTAAAATCCATACTTTCTTGCTTTTTTCCCAGTAAACCCACTAGGTAGTCTGGAGCTCAAGGTAGTCCGAGCTCGCTTCCATTTTTAATATATAGGGTTTGTTTTCAGACTCTCGTCAACGAACTATTAAGGACTTACTACTGAGTTTCAATAAAAAATAAATTACCTATCGAGTAATTATTATCCATTAATCGATCGGTGAAGGTTAATATTATACTTCTATCTGATCTTAGACCATATGAGAAAAATAATCTTTATTAATTATTATACATCAAGAAAATCTGTCAAGCTTTTTTCCATATACACTCAAATTAGTTTAGGTCTTTATAAAAACGTTGAATAACTCTTTAAAAGAGAAAAAAGAACTATTATTTTAACCCTAAGTAAATACTTTCAGAATATTTTCGTAACACTGGTAATGGTAATTTTAGCCCCGAGTAATCCAGAATTTTAACAAAAGGTAACTTGTTATTGTATAAAGTTACCATGTAGTTTGGTACAAAGGCCGTAATCTGAGGCTATAGTGACAGTCAGCAATAAATCATAGATAATGGAAGGTAATGTTCTATTTACATAACTTTGCCCTTTGACTTCGACCTTATGTCTTGTACAGAAGGTTTATTTTTTATTTTCTTTATATTTCACATTAGCTTGTTAATAATTTCCTGGTTGTGTTGTCAAAAGTTAGCATAAAAAGATTTGGTCGACCTAAGCGATATCGCTTAGTATAAGATTTTCGGTCTGATTCATTGGAGTCAAACCTATATCATTTGGAATATAACTTACCTGGCATTATTAAATTAAATGATAGAATAAAAAAACTGAATTGTGTGGAAAATCTGGAATCGTAATTAATGTTACACATCCCTCTAGTAAATTGTACTTAAAATAAGTTTTAAGTATTCCTACTTCTTCATAATATATAGGCGTAAATATAATTGAGATGGCATAAAATATATGTAGTATACACTGCAGGTGAACGTCTTTGTCCGTTTGGGCAACGATAACGAGCGTGTGTTTTGGTGTTTATTGTTGTTATTTTTATCTTTAAGTCTTTCTTCTGGCTTTTTCCCAAATAGATTGCGGTGAGTGCTGAGTTTTAACCTGATTCTGGTACATATCAATAAGTTACAAAGAGTTACTGTTGGCTGTTTTGGGAAGAATCTGATATCACAATATACTTTTTATTTACTTAATTTAGTCATCCTTTTTTGCACTATTATTGGTAGTAATGAAGCTTATGAGACTTTGTTCAACTGCAACACAGTATGTGTATTAGTTTACGAGTATAGGTACGGGAGAATTTCAGTATGTTTACATAAATTTAATTAATTTATATTTTGGAGACCGACTTTAGTTTAGATATAATTTTAGTAGAAACTGTTTCTATGTGACATAAGTCAACCATTACCCATAGTCTTGTATTGTGCTAGCATGATATACAATGTGATACTAATCTAAAAACGACGTACTCGTAGGTGTAGATTATAGTTCACCAAAGCATTAAATACCACATCGATACAGTCGTCACTTTGTTCAATACCTATTCACTATAAAAACATGGAAATATTGACATTGGTTTGAGATTTAGCAAACAATTCTCTTTGGAATTACCCACTTAAAGGTCATCGGTTTAAAATCGTCTTAGTTTATCTGCACGTATAGTTGAAAATACCTAGACAATATTGTCTGTAGCATTTAATAGCAGATCTAAAGAATAAAATGTTACAAGTGAAGTTTCTAACTATACTTAAATTTTTGGTAATTTTGGTACTGAATTAGATACGGAACAAATCTAAAAAAGAAACAGGTAGAGATTTTCAACAAGAATGCATTGCCTACAATACTTACGTCATGTTAATGAATGTGCAAGGTTTTCTTATTTTTAACATTCACGTGAGAGAAAATAAATTCTACGATTCAAAAATAGAACGATTCAATAGCACGACATATTTTGGGAACTGAAATAAAGTCTATTTTCCCAATGACTTGGTATGTGTAACGGGCTGTGCTAATAAAAATTCATGCTCGCACCGCGTAAAACGAATTTGCAACGTGTTTTGTCTCAGGAATGTAAATGTTATGCAATAACATTTGTTTACACTTTATAAAGAGCATTCGCGTTTTAAAAGAGTGTTAAAAGTAAAGTAGGCACTTACTGAATTGAAACTTCGCGCCGAGGCTCCGTCTTTTCTCTCTCAACTTATTCCTGAGTATCCTCCTCTTCAAGCGGTTAAGTACTACGTCAGCTTCATCCACACTCTCCGAGGAGGAAGTATGAACGACTTGAAACGTGCCACTCACTGAATGTCTTCTCGTTTTCGTAAATACACCCGTGTTCCTATGCTTAGGCCCGATCTCTGATATACCACGTCTATACATTTTCAAACGTTTCCTCATTTCAGAATGTACCGCATCGTCCGGCCCGATACTAATTAATTCGTTGTCTGACGTCATATCTCCTATTTTGCAGGTAGGACGCTTTTCAAACGTAATTTTCGAAAATTCCTGGCGCTTAGGCGCCGCGCGTGAATTTGGAGCATATTCGATTGTTCGGCGGCGATGTAGAGCGAACCAATCCGGATTAGAGCTCACTCGAGCTCGTAAGCTTTTTAAGTAAGTGTTCAGGAAAGATATTTTATTGTGTGGAGGATTGTACACAACGCCGGATTTAGAACGCGGCAAATTATCGTTTTCGTATCCTTTCGCGCACCCGCTCAGGGTAGCGTCATTGAAAGATCGAGATTTATGAAGTACGGGATCAGGTTCGTTTTCCTTATTAGATGAAATGTCATCGATTACCTGATTAATGTCACTTAATGAAGAAAGTGACGAAAAGGGACTGTTCGGAGTTTCAATTAAATTCTCCGAATGGTTTTCCAGATTTTCTTTATGTGTCTCGGGCGATTGATTTATTCCGTTACAAGTTTCGTTGTCAGAACTTTTGTAACTGCTTATTTCACTCAGTCCCTCCGAGTGAAAGGGGCTGGTCTGAAGGCTATTTGTTTCTAAATTAGTAAAGTTGTTTAATGTGAGTTTACTTGGAATGTTTGACACACTGTTACTGCTCCGTATTATGTAGCGTTCATTATTATTTTTTGTGTCTTCATTAATGTTTAGAGGTGTACGATAAACTCGAGTGTATACTTTGTCTCCCGAAATTGTATTGTGCTTTTTGACAGGTTTCCTGGCTATTATGTGACGGAAATCTTTTTCTTTCAATGATTGAGATGTTCTCAACAAAGGATCATCAAAATCAGAGCTTTTAATAGAAACATTCTCATCGTTTGTTTCAACGAGAAGATTTCCGTCGCAATCAAAAAGTTGTACGGTTGGAAATCTCATCCCAGGGGAAAGATTTCGAGTTCGCAATTCCCATTTTCTTTGATTTGGTCTTCTTAATTGTATACGAATAATGTTATCGTCTATTATAGGTCCATCACTATCACTGGATTCGTCTTTGCCCGCCATTTTAACACTTTATCTCATAAGAATACAATGTGGTATCAGGAAGTATTTAAAATATTATGCAAACTATTGTCCACAAGACGCAAATGTTTGTTTACAGTCAGCTGTTCTTATACATTCTGGCGCCATGCCAACCAAAACAATCTGGCATTCACTTCAAAATAGCACCAATGTCAATTTTGTTTTCCGAACAGAAATAAATAACGTAACGTGGTTAGGAGTTAACTCACTGAACAAGACACAACACACCGGTCACTTTCACGCACTGTAAAATGATTACTGAACATCACTCTGTAAGCAGGCGGCTGATGTTGAAAAAGTTGCATAAGTTCGCGTGTGTGTCGATTGCGCGGATTGCACCGTCTAATGAGTTCGACGTCGATGGTTTTAATTTGTCCGTGTCACAGATAGATCGCAGCATCGATTTTCACTGGGGTCGAGTGTCGGCCCGGTGCAAGCGCGCAATTTCCTCTCCCGAGCGCTTTTCCTCCGGGAAGCACTCTGGGAGGGCCGCGCGGGTTTTTGGTCGTTCGCGACTCCGGACATTTCTGCACTGAGCGCAAATATCTGAATAGTCGAGGAACTATAAATAGTGAACGAACGAGACGGCGATCTGGCTGGCTCCCCTTGAACCTAGTAGTACGAGCGGTGTTGTATCGGACAACGTAATCTGTGACGTGTGTGCAAGTAACAAATGTTCGCACTGACACAGTTTCCCATTTGACCAGCCGGCGCGACCATATGCATTCGTGACTAATAGTAGCGCAGATGGTCTTTATATAACAGCATTACAATTCTTTGCATTCAAACAGATTCACCTGCGTAAAACAATTTGTAATAGTTATAACCGTTGAGGTGATTCGCATTACAATGACATTATGCAACCTGCCCATAACTGGTTCATTGAACAATGATTTCTAACGAGCTGGAGTTAGCAGCGCGTGAATGTGCCAATTTTATTTTTGTAATATATCGTTCCAGAGTTTTAAATATTTGACCTTCAAACATCGGTTAGGGACGTTTTTAACTCCAGCGGCGAAGCATTTCGATTAAAATTGTTGGATGAATTCGTGTCGAGCGATCATTTTCGCACAATAACATTCTTTCGAAAGTATTTGAACATGTAATTGGACAATATGGCGTCATTTTCGTCATCGTCGTGGACTTTAGATTTGCATAACATGTGATTACCATATGAGAGCAAATGCCAGATTCAAATTCGGTATATCTGTATAATTGTTTTTACAAGTGACGTCACAAGGCATGTGTATAAAAATAACGAGCGCCCGTGTACCTTATAAATAATATTTATTAAAGCAAAAGTGTATTTTATACTACAATAATCTCTGTATCACATTCTGTGTATTGTTGTGAGAGAGCGGGTATCATATTCATTATAGAATTATATTATTTTGTTTCACGGGTCGAGCTGGACACTAGTGTTTTGTGTAAATGAAAATAAATTAGAAAGATAAGATCCATAATTAAAAAGAAATATGTTTACATAACTTAGTTTAAGCTTAGGACTACATTTGTTTACTAAAAAGCCTAGAGGCGGACGGCAGCCATTCTCTGTAAAATATTGACAGAAGATCTAATTAGGACTCAGTGCTACCCTGTTGTAACAAGAAATAATTAAGTTAGTGGAAGACAAGTACTATGAAAGTATGGAGTTAAAAAGAAAAGGAAAAGTCCTTTTCTGCATGTATAGAGGAATTCGAAGCGAGTAACCGGGGTTCCAGCTTGAAAAGCAGGAGTATGAATGGGAGGTTTTTAGTCAGTAAGAATCTGATACTCCCGCTCGCCTCGCCCAAGGCAGAAGAAGTAATAGGCTGATTTTCCCCCTTAAAAAAATGGTGGGATTGTCCCAAAAAATATCCATCAATGTTTAATAGATACATTTTTCCACTACACTATTAACTTACTAGACATTCTTATAAGAAAATCAATAAGGAGCTAGATTACAAGCACCACAGTGTAACAAATACACTACATAAAGCTTTGATAGTCTGTGAGCTTATCGCACCAAGGGGTGTTATTATTAATGACACTTATACACTGGAGTCCACGGATCATTGCCTCGGTAATAATCGAGCCACTTCCCAACTTCTCGATACAGATGGCTTCAGATTTGTATGAAGTAGTGCTGATGTGATTTACTCAGGTGATTTGATGAATCTTGTACGTGAGGTAATCTTAGGAAAAGGTTACTATTTGATAGTATATTTCCGATGTCCAAGGTTTTTTCTTTATTTACTTTTTATTGTTTAGTACCGTGTCGTCGAATGATTATTTAACAGATTGTATGTTTTTCGTTAATTTTAGGATTTATTAAAGCCAAATGTACGGCCAAAAAGTTATAATGGCATTTTCTGACTAAAATGACCATTGGTGGTTCAGAAATCACGTTACGCGGCGGCGTTGGTCTTGCGCCTGACCTCTCCCATCGGATCTGTCAGCCCCTCGAGTTCAGAGAGTGAGGAAACAGAGAGTGCACGTGTGTTTGCGTCCTGCGTAGTGGTCTAGTTTAGTTAGAGCGACTAGCCAGCGTGATCGTAATCGATACTTATCGTCATAAATTTATTATGTCCATCAATATACAGAAACGGACTAATGAAGATGATCTATTTAAATTATTTTTGTTTAACAATATTTTATTATTACTTATTCAGAGAACATAAATTATTATTTATTGCTGTTAGTGGAAGTGCTCAACTACATTTAATTTTATAAATATTTAAGTATTTTTTGTATATCCAGTGAAACAACATCGGTATGATTCCGGATGTGTGACAATACATTTTGTAAATAAATAAATTATACACTTCATGAAATATAAAAAAAATACAGATATATCACTACCTATAGAATATCATACTTGTTTTATGACATGTACATCAATTCATTAAGTAGGTTTTATTATAGATTTTCCAACATATATAATATTAATAAACGAATTACGTAATGTAACGAAATATATAAATGATGATTAAAATGGATTTTAATTTCAACTCCCGTTCATTTTATTATCAATTTATATATCGTTGAATTTATTAATATAACAAGAATTCGCTATAGTAATTATTCTTTGGATTTATTGAGTTTATTATAACATATGCCTTAATTTCCTTTCTTGGAATACAATGTTGTATTTTTATGATATAAGATGGTAAGCGATCGCCGCCGCCCATGGTTACCCGAAAGACCAGAGGCGTTACAAGTGCGTTGCCGGCCTTTTGGGGGAATTAAAGCGTCGGTGGGGAATTCGCGATTGAGAAGATTGGGAAGGGGCCTCCGGTAACCTTACTCACAGAACGAAACGTGATACGTGATAATTCAAGTAATGTTTTTAAGGGATAATATTTCACTAACATTTACTAGAAGTCAGCACCCCTCAATAAAACGAGGTATCAACAGTCTAATTGAACAAGATAAATAACACGCGTCTGTTTTTATCATTACCTGTCAATTTGCCAAGCTCCCAAAGAATTCAATACCAAGCATTTATTTGGCTGTCTCGATGACTGCCATTTGCAATTCATTATTTAATTATCAACATCTCGTATCCGAGAGGTAATTTGTTTAAATAAAATTTATAGCAGAAGTATGTAATTCATTTAATTGATTGATTCCGTAATTAGTTTCAATGAGATTGGCTGTTAAATCTTTAGGTAGTTTTGTGGTAAAGTGTTGTAATAGCATCTGCCAAGTTTGTCGGGATTATGTCTAAAGTGATTTTGGCCACATTTGTTGCTATGGTTGATGGTGTTTTTTATGGTATAAGCCTTTAAACGAGTAGTGGGATCGCTTGGTGGTAAGTAATCGTGCCGCCCAATTGGACACCAGAGGCGTTACAATTACAAGTGCGTTGCTGGCCGTTTGGGGGTTAGAATTGTAAGGGTTGTTGGGGAATCGGGAATTGGGAAGATTGGGAAGTGTATATGAATATATACCGGGGTCTTTAACCCCTTGTCTGTCGGTATATGAGACACACTAGAAACACATTGTGTCTTGCGTACATCTGCGTTCTAACAGACAACGGGTTGGTTATAACCGGGGGATTCGAGTATGACAATAGGCCCTTCGATATGGGACTCTTAACATTACTAATGAAAAGTGGGTACTATATTATTACATAAGTGTAGTGTTTAAATTATTTATTTCAGTCTTACAGGTGTTATCTTCATGAAGCAAACCTGCTTGTGCATAATATGTAGAAATGTTATTACAACAGCAAAACATTTGAATTTGCATACTTGTGAATATTTAGACGATTGTATCCAATTCAAATAAATAGCAAAGACTAACAGACATCTATTTGTCTAGTCTAGAGTATTGTTTTCAAACCGTTATTATGCAACCAGAGATATTCTCGAATAGTTCCAATCGAGCTATTTTTAGTAAATATTGATGGCCTCTCTCGGTGGGCAGCTTGCCAGCTGAGAATACATGCCATAATAGTAATTTATGGTATTTTGGGTTAAGGTTGAGAATGTGTGGTATAGCAACACCTTTTTATTGCCAGAGTTGTAAGCAGAGGTGTTCATAAACAATGTAGTGTTCACTTTTCACTAGCCATATAATAGGTGTGGTCTTGTTTGGTGATTGAAATATGTTGTGTCATTTAAGAGCAATCTTAGTATACAGTATTAGTGGTTTAAATGAAGTCATAGGAGATTATCCCATGTGGTATAAGTTTTATTTCTGACTATTGATAGTTTTTTTCGTAATAGGTCTTTCAATGTTGGTGTGATTAAGAGGCCAGAAAATTATCAAAAGAATATCTTTGTTACAATAACTTCAATAACAAGACAATACCACGATTAGGTACTATACATAGAGCAACGCGGGCCTCGTACCGAGTCCGCGTTGCTCTATGGTACTATATTACATCTTAAATACGGTGTATAATAAAACAAATATTCTTATGTAAGTGTTCACAATCTTGACCTTTCTGAACTGAAGACTTATTTATGTAGGTAACTAAACAAAGAACATTACAACAAATAAAAGAATATAATATTTTTATTATTTACTTCAGAAGGTTAAGTAAATATGTGAACAAGTAGCTGTCTATTATAATACAAATAAATCAAAGGTCAGTTACCGGTAGTTTCAATAAAACGACAAGAAAAAGGTATGAGGATAAAGTAATGATGAAGTTTCTTGCTCGTTCTTCTCCATACAAATCTACATTTTGGAACGAATTTCACTGATCGACAGACTGACGGGCAATTAAATATTGTAGTTTCAAAAGTGCATATTTCAAGATTAATAAATACTTTGATAGTAACTATATTGTTAGGTCTTTCTAACAATTACTGTACTAACTAGATATTGTACATACATGTACAATGGTGGTCAGATGCGCCTGACCACTAAGTTTGCATGCACCTGATTATATCAGCTTTCTAGCCCACCCCGTGACCTTAAATTGACGAATGAAGCAGAGCGGTGGGCAGTGTTGGCGTCGAACAATATCAATATCAAACGCACGACTGACTAAGGGATTACAAGTGTTGCGTCACTAAGCTGCGACATTATTGCTTTTTTATTAGATGATAAATTTATGGGGTCTGGCTTAATGTTTTTGCTGGATTCATGCAATATTTTTTTTTAAATGATCAGGCGGATCTGTCCTCCACTGTACATAATATCCATTCCATACCCTATACTGAAATGTGACATGTAATTTTATGTTACGAACTGTAATTACAGAATTTCTAAATATTTCCTAATCCTTTCTGTCTGACATTATTCTTAAAAAAGTACTCACGAGCTACACTAACGCTACAATACTAGCCCAAATAAAAGACCAATTCACACTAACCCTTTATACCAGTAACGGTGTAAATAAAGGCTGTATAAAACAATAGAGGTGCAGGTATTTGTTTGATGGGCATGCAAACAGTTCTATTTGTGTCGGGCACAACGGGTAGAGCCGGGGTTGCAATATTGCAATAATTTGTGCTCCATGCTGGCAGGCAATCGATCCAACACTGGTACGTGCGGGATTGATATGATTTGAAAATTGTTACGCTAGTATCTATAGTAATTTTGTGTAAATGGAAATTGATGTATTTGTTGTGATCATAATTAAAAGAAACTAAACAAGCTTGTAATTCCTATTTAACTCTTTTTTATGCTGTTGTTTAAAAGTATGGTGTACTCGTAAAATAAGGTATACATTGGTTATGTTGATAGCCAATTTTTAAGCTAGACGTGAATTGCTAACAGGTATGAATCTTGGTCCATCTCAGAAATTTATTTTTAATTGTTTTGTAAGGGATAATGACGGGATATGATAGTTTCTTATACGACTACTTACAAAGAATAAAATTCCCAATGTACTTATACTAGAGATAAGTATTCGTATCTTAAAAATAACTGCGGACTCCGAATGATTAAAATCTTCGTATATGTTACCAGAGTAACGTAACGCCTCCTAATCTATCTGCTTGTTCCTCTTACAGGGTTGGGTCAGCGAATTGTAACTAAGTTAGTCTTTACTAATTTGTTCGGGGCCACTGAAACTAATGTGTAGCTAATCTGCTGATCTAATTGCTGGTTTGTTTGCTTAAGATGTAACTTATTTTCTGTTTACTACATTAATATATTCTTTTTCTCAGGAATATCTTGGATAAGGTGTGTTTAAGTGTGGGAGACCCATGCTTCGGCACGAATGGGCCGGCTCGACCCGAGTGATACCACGGCCTCACAGGAAACCGACGTGAAACGTGTGAGTGAGGTTACCGGAGGCCCAATTACCCCCCTTCCCAATCCCCAACAATCCTTAAATTCCTAACCCTTCAAAAAGGTACTTAAAGGAATACCAAGACTATTTATGGAAATGAGGATAATAAGTAACTTGTTTTCAGAAAACAAATGAATTATTTTTGAACAATTATCAATACACTCACTAACTAAATACCAATAAGTAGCTTTTTGTTATAGGTGACCATACGTAGATAGATATTTATCGCGCTTCCACATACGGTATTGTTCTAACTGAATTTGTCAGAACAAAGCCTTAGTACCTAAAACATTTTAGCACTAGTTAAGGGCCGAGGAAGATTCTTAGACCTTCAGCATACCAGCCTTTAGGCTTTAGGTAACTAGATACAAACATACATCTCACAAAATTTCCGATAGTTAAACAGCACTAAACTATGATAACCACATCCAAACTTAGGCAAGAATCTTTGCAACAACAAAGAGAACAATTCGAAACAGTTACTTTACCAAAATATGTTGTCAACCAGATAGTTTTGGTACCAGTGCCATAAGGTCCGAAGTCTGTAGGAGGCGCTATGCAAATTAATGTGTATTCAAGTAAGCGTCAAGTTCGCAAGTTGAAGCCAAGTAACAAAGTGAACGCAAACGAGGGGAATATTGTGTTAAGGTTTTGTCTGCTTTGATTTTGCTGTTTATAACCTTGTTTTATAGTAACTAGTGTATATTTTTGTAGGTTTGAATGGGCTAAAAATATAAGGTTAGGCTAGGTGCATGTCGCTTTGTACCGATCTTCTATCTGATGTTCTGATGATAATGATTGATATCCTGTAGTCTTTTTTGAAGTCCATGTAGCCTAATAGCTATTCATTTCACAACGAAATTTTATAATTCCTGAGTATTAAAATGTTTCATATTAAAATATTTCTGAAAACTTGTATGTCGGAATGGTCCTTTCAAATGTCATGTACTTATATTTTTTAGTTTTAGTTTGTAACGCTTCTCGCCACCGCCGCCTCAGGCATTTCACGCTATAGTATTATGTTTTTCTGTAAAACCTGCATTAAACAATTATTTCTGTATTTTTATATCACGATATTATATTTATGCTGATCAATGATAAGTTTCTTGTGTGTGTTCTCGTATTTAGACATTTGTAAAGTCAGGGAGAAGTCCTAGGACAATATACTACAATTTACAATTCAGTAAGAACCACAATTTTTATCTACCATTTTTTAAATACTAACTAAATTAAATTCCCTAATCTGAGAATTAAATAAAAAGAGAATCTTTTAAAGCATCATCTCGCGGAGTCAAGATAAATATTCATTACGTTATTATTAAACACGATCCTTAAAAAAAGCAATTTAATTTAATGTTCAAAGTATTTTTCCTTGCTTCACCTGTAAACCACAAAAGGCCGTCAAATGAAAGACGAAGGCCATTTTATTGCTTCCATTCATCAGTTTAAGCCGTTGTTTATAGGGTAAAATGTTCTCTCACCCGTGAAATGTTGGAGCTACATTATTTCGACTTTATTTGCGATACAATTGTGTACATACCCCTACTATTGACGGTATACAAATCTAAATAGATACTGAAATGTTGGAAATATGTTGGTGTGAGTAGTTGCTTGATTGTGATTTGTGTTTTTTGTTTATTAGTTTCATTGAGTTGGTATGAAGTACATTAATGTAAACTTGTTGTTATGACTAAAGCATTTATAAAGTAACTGGCGAATTTGAGCATAAGTGAAACGCTTTTTTGAAAAAACGTTGCTTTAGTTAGTATTTGTAGTACCTTTAGTATGATTGGTTGGTTTATTCGAGCCGGCCAATCAGTGCTCCAAACGCGCTCTCGTTTCGAAGACTTTAAATGTAAAGCAAACTCGTACTAAGGTTACTGAACGCGCGTGAAAATAAGGCAATCTCTTCAAGGAAAATCACAACAATTTCATTCAAACCAAATGTTATTCGAAGGCATATTGGAAAAATCAAGTTAGAAAATGTATCCAACCAACTTAAAGAAACGCAAGTGAGCTTGAAACCTTATCGTAACATACAGTGTGGAACAATTGAAGCCTCCCCAAACTGTATACATACCTATGTACTATGTACCTACTTACATAGTTCCAGCGTATTTGCTTTTCAATTTCTGTAGGTACACTTATTTACCTAGGTGACCTTGAGAAATGCTGAAACTTGGGAACCTATTTTAGCGTATACAGTTCCAAATTATGTATGTAGGTTGAGTAGATTATGGAGATAGACTTTTTTGGTTGTATTCACTTCTCGGCCTTTTGGCTAAGATGTATGTTCGTATGTATATGAATAAGCGTATTCTGTGTTTAAGTTTTGGTTTTATGATTTCAATAAAATTGGTTGTCTAAGTTTAAGTTCTGGTTTGACTTCACTAAAATTGGTTGTATGTATTATATGAACTTTACATTTATTTATTCTGATTTAATGCATTGTGAACATTGCACTGACATTGTGCAATTCCAAAGCCGCGAAAAAGCGAGAAATATTTTAATATTCGCGGAAAGTTTGAGTGAAATTCTGGCCAATGTCCAAACAGGAAGATTTTGCGGCGACCGTTCGTCTCTAAATGACATCTCACGTCCTCTGTAATAATGGCCACCTGTTAGCCTCTGTGTGACTGCTGTTTAGCCTTCACATAGCCTTTATCAAATCACAAAATATCAGCCGAAGATGAACAGTCTTACAGAAAACCGACGTGAAACAACACTTCCGTTGTGTTTCGTTGTATGAGTGAGGTTACTAGGAGCGCAATTACCCCTTTCCCAATCTTTCTAACTCCCGATTTCCCAACAACCCTTAAATTCCTAACCCCAAAAGGCCGGCAACACACTAGTAACGCCTCTTGTGTTTCAGGTGTCCTTGGGTGAAGGCGATTGCTTACCATCAGGTGATTCGTCTACACGTTTACCGGCTTATACCATAAAAATATCAGTTCAGAGAAGTGTTCTTATGTATTATTTTTTTAGGGTCCTACCAGTGCAAGACGTTTTTTTGCTAATAGAGTGTCCTTATAACTCTTATTCACAAACCATGCCTTTATTAGACCTACAAAACTAGGATATATGAATAATCTGACCCCTGAGTTTTTATTGGTTGTGCTTTGCAACGAGTTTTAAACGATTTTTATTTTATTTTATCGAAATTTGTTTCATAGAAATCGAATGACAATTGTACTTAACGTTACACTTGAATTAAGCACCAATAATCCATTAAAGGACGTTGTACTAAAACTGTCGAGTCACTATCTAGACGAGATCCAATAATGGGTAGATTTATCAAATATTGTTAAAGAGTTCTCGATAGCTTGTGCCTATTTTGCGGTCTGATGGCTAAACGATTGATTTTCCGTGTACGGAAAGGAATGGTTAACAAAAGATTGAGGCAATACCTATTACATTTCGATTTTGTTGACAGAATTGGGCCCCGTTAACGTGGCCACGGCATTAGATAGCGATCGATAGCTAATGGGTTTCATCGAACGGTTTTGTGTAGGTTTTTAAAGGGTTTTAGGTATGCATGATTTTTTCATAGTGATTTATAAGTACGATTAGAAGTTCTAGTTTCATTTATTCTCTTACTAAATAGATTCAAGTCACATCTCTAGATTGGTATGATTAAAGTAATTGATTAACATCTCTTTAGACATTACAGATTTAAAGCATTTTTTACTCTTTCATTGAAAATTAACGTGTTACGCATCTGGAACCCTTGTGAACCTGAAAATAAATTATTTATATACCAGTATTTATTGCTGCAAAAATATTATTTTAAAATATGCAATACGGAATCGTGAAGCAGTTTAAATATTTCCATCTGAGTTTGTTGAATGTAACCCATTCGCGATATTGTTTGCGATATTCGTATCGTGTTGACTTACTTATTGACTCTATGCCACTCGAGTCTTTCGCTTCTCTTTGCTACTGTTTGATCTATAAAGATAAATAGAGTACATTATATCCATAACTGGGATACTTATAAATAAATGCTAATAGTAACCATTGAAAATATATTGTTAAAATTACGAGTCTTTAAACTGATATGGTCACTAATTCTATCATTTTAACTTAAGACGGAATATGTATCATAGATATAAATAAACTTGGTAAATATCCCGTTTTAAGTTTGTCAAAATTGATTGCAATCACATAAACTTATGATTAAACTTTAAATTAGTATTGTTTGTGTTATGTAATCATATATTTTATAATGGATACATTTTCGTTCTTTTTCTCAGCAACTAAACAAAAGACCCGATTTAAAAAAGAACGTACCTCTACCCATCCAGAAAAAATAAAATGTTTCTGGGAATGGCGGGTGGATTTTCCATAATAACCCCACTTAAGTGGCCCACTTGGCCAACGTTTACCCCTGCCATGAGGGTAAGACGAGCTGAATTTTGCAAATATCGGGGAGCCCAATGCAGTCTAGCGACCCAGAAATGCGGAATGTTTGGGCCTTAGTTGCTATGACAACGACGTCCACTGCACAGTATCGGTGCATTACTTGCATTTATTTAGGTCGACTACCGACTGTTCTAATCAAGACGAACGAAATTGCTCGTTTAAGGTATTATTATATGCTTTTAGTAGCGATTACTTGGAAACTTGATTTCTTTGCTTGCAAGTAAGTGGGTTTAGTAATTATTTCTTTTGAAGAACAATGTTTCTTTACAATGTTACTTTTTTAATGAAAAGAAAAGCTACGTTCTCGTTCTTATCGGTATTGTGATTCTAAAGAGATTGAAGAAAATTATATACCTTTCAATTTTTATAATGACTATCGTGAGACATACTTATTAACTAAAACAACAAACAACAATTTTTTTATCGTCACTCCTTTCATCCCCGACGGGGTAAGCAGAGGTGCACTGTACAATGTACACCCACTTTTCACAATTTATGTTGTAAGGTGGTGAGTCTATTGCCATATACTGGGCACATTTCCAAACTCCGTGCTACTACTGAGATATTTTCTAAAAACCGAAAAAAGCCCAGTAATACTTCGTCCGACCCGGAAATCGAACCCGACATCCCCTGCCCGGCAGTCGCGCTTGCAACCACTCGGCCGACGAGGCATTCAATATAACAATGTTACGAGCAGCATCTGGTCTAATGCCCTGATCTTTTGTAAAAATCAGGCCAAATGTGCAAATGTAAAAACATATAAATCTTAAAAGATAAATTCCTCATTCGTATTTCACGACTCAGTATTTGCATGTTAAAACGAGAGGGCAATAAAAGTCAACCATTTTCTTTTTCCGTTTTAGTGCTCCGTACATATTGGTTGAACGGTCTACTTATAAGTGATTGGGTATCATATAACCAATTCGTTAATGGACTCGCGTAATTTATTCGCGAAGCCCACCGTAATAGATTGTTCGGAGCCATTGATTAATTGCTGTCTAATTCATTTCGCTCGTAAAACTGAAAAGCTTATAAATTATAACCTCAAGCTCATAATGGCCGTAAATCAAGGGTTTTGACTGATCAAAGAACGAAGTTTTGTGCTTATTTCGGAAACTTAAATCGGTCTGAGTATTTATTGTCGTATTGCTAAACAGGTTGTTCAGTTTTTAATTGAGTTTTTTTTATTCAGAAATGCTATACTGTGACTGTTCCTTGTAAATGCCTATTAAAGTTTTTGTGATATTAATGAGGTTTATGAATTTTCTTTCTAACCAATATTCTAATTGTTATTTATGTAACGAATTACAAGTCAATTGGAGTGATTTTTTTATCGAATAGGTGGCAAACGAGCTTGCAGGTCACCTGATGGTAAGCGATCAGCACCGCCCATGGACACGTAACACCAAAGGAGTCTAGGTGCGGCGCCGGCCCTTTAAAAAGGAGTACGTTCTTTTCTTGAAGGTTTGTATTTACTAAACTATCTCCAAGCGGGCACACTTACTGCCACTCTCAAAGACATTTAATGATTATTTAAGTTATTCATTTGTAACGATTTTGTATCGAAAACAATAGCTAAGAACTGGGTTAAGTAACCATTAAATGACTCTGAGTATGGCGGTAAGTCTTTTACTAAATACGAAGAATAAATAGAATTTTCCTCTTAGAACATGGAAATACTACTTTCCTATTTAAAATAGAAAATGAGCTTAACCTATTGATGTTTGAGTATGGAAGTCGTTTGAGAAAGTCTGAAAGACGTTCTTTGCAGTAAAGCGCTGCACAAAAATTGTGTTACGGAGGTGCATAGGTAAAGAAAGAAAAAGATGTTAGACTGAATGTGTTCACAACGTTGGCTTACTCATAGCTACATGTGTTTTGTATGGATGAATCGAATACGTTTTGTATAGAGTAATGAAGTAGTTTTGCGTCTTTGAATTTTGTGCATTTAATTTTAGAGATATTTTTGTTTACTTGTAGTATGATTGTTAGTTTATTTATTGAATTTTTTTATTGTATAAGCCGGTAAATAATAGTCAGTCGAATTACCTGATGGTAAGCAATCGCTGCCGCCATGGATATCCGAAACACCTTTGAGGGTTAGGAATTTAAGGGTTGTTGGGGAATTGGGCAGATTGGGAAATTGCGCTCGGTATTTGATAAAATTACCTATTGTTAAGTTGGTATTTACCTGCTATATAACAAGTGTGATTTGCATTGTGGTGCTATCTGTCGACAAAACCTGGAAACTTCTTAAAATATACGAGCATAACGGTCTATACAAAAACTTCCTACCTATATTATGCTATCGATAGACGTGTTCTGAATTCCGACCGCTTTTCTGCATTCGTGGTTTTATTAAAGTTTTTTTTTCTTACCTACTTCCCGCTGACCGTGGATGGCTGCCAAATATTTAGGGCAACGATCAATCATGTGAAATTTGCATCTACTATGTTCATCGCCGGCAAAATATGCTTTCTATTGGA
Organism: Spodoptera frugiperda; assembly: GCF_023101765.2. Taxonomy (NCBI): domain Eukaryota; kingdom Metazoa; phylum Arthropoda; class Insecta; order Lepidoptera; family Noctuidae; genus Spodoptera; species Spodoptera frugiperda. The sequence goes on along the minus strand of NC_064239.1, from coordinate 9,768,771 downwards.
GCTAAATTATTTGCGTGGTTGGTCAGAATTATATTATAAGTAGCAATATTATAGGTTAGATTAGCTTGTATTTTCTTACGTTTGACTTTACTTTTGTAAAGAAAAATGTAAAATAAAGCAAGTAGGTACTTTGAATCTCGAAAAGCAGGAGTAGGAACAGGGTGGTTTTGTGTCACTAAGAGTCTGACACTCCGTGTCGTATCGCCCAAGGCGAGAGAAACAATTGGATGATTTTCCCTCCTTAAAAAAGGTACTTTGATTAGGAAAATTTAGGTGTTATATCATTTTATAAACAAAACAGACTTATAGTAAATTCGAGAATAAGCTTCGAAAACTCGTCTGTCCACGTGTAAAGCGATTTTCGTCGTTTTAGATTTAGTTTTCACGAGCGCTTGGTCCATCCAAAAATCGCCGGCGGGGACATTTAATGTAACATGCTCAATATAGTCCATCGCAGTACTGTTCTCTTTGTACCATACCTACGAATTTTGTGATTCGGAAAAATGCCAGTCAGCGAATTTCAAAGCACGGGTGCAATGCAATTCCAAAACGCTTGAGGTTATATTTGATTCTTTTCGTGTAACTGGATGTAAAATTACTTTCGAAAATTGAGGGAATGTCACGTAACCGTGGTCATAGTTTGATTACTACGTGACGATTTGCTAACAGTTCGAAATTTAGTTCATGATGAAATATAGCTTTGTGGAATAGGTAGTTGATTTGCTTATTGTACTGCCTGTGTTTATTATGCATTATTGCTTTTGCCTGTTATAATGATTTTAGAATTTCCATCTCAAGTAAGTTTCAGTTGTAGCTTAGACTTAAAATGATTGTCATTTTCGCCTGTTCTTTCAGAGAATGACTTCTTTTACTTACACAATTTACTTTAGAATGTGAGGCTTACTAATGTACTTACTTCAAATATTATTATCGAAGGAAATTCTATCTACCTACGTGTCCTCCGACAAACAGTCACAAAAGGGCAATCCAGCCGTATTATTTACCTTACCTATCAATTTCATAAGTAGCTCAACTGACAGCGTACTATCAAACGCCTCTTCAAGAACAGGAAACGAAGTTCCCAAACAACATTGTCACAACATACTACGTCTCAGACACAATAGTGTATAACTATCTGAAATAGTGCGAAATATCCGTAACAAGGGCACAGGAGTGTTTCCATTTCCTCATACATTTCGCCCATTGTCGTTCACACAATGGTTCATTAATGTCAACATGGCTTTCGTTAGGCGCTGACGTCTAGTTAATTAAATATAAACAGTGTTATTTTACATATATTTGGAAGTTGTGCGCGTCCTGTCATCATCGACTCGTTGGTTTGCTCTTAAAGTTGTGTTTGATGGGTTTTGTTCAGGTTGAGGTACAGAGTGTTTGATGAGATGGTGATCTTAGTTAGAGGTGTTGTTGTTTAGAGAACTTCATATTAGTTATACATTCATCTATCCATCTTAGGTATTTTTATAATTTCAGCCACCGTACTTAACGGCACCTCATCGTCTTCGTCAACTGACAATATGTATAGTAGGTACACAAAGCTACTACAACTGACAAAACTTCCCGTATTATTTCAGAATCGTACACAGTACTTAATTATTGGTTGGACTGTCCATAACTACTTAGCAATAGTAGTTACTTTTGGGGACATAATATCCATATTTAAGGTTAGAGAAACATTTTTCAAAAATTGTTGTTTAATGCTTAAAATGTTAGCCATAAACCCATAGATGACATTTAAACACATTGATTGATATGAAACATTACCATTGCTTTGTTCGAAAGTTGTTCAGAGTTTATTTTTCTATGAATTTTTCGTGGGAGAATCCACGAGTCTATTATTCTATCTTCTTGTATATTAATAGCATCGTGTGTTCTGAAGAAGCAATCTGGAAGCTACTTGTTGCTTTCATAGGAACAATAGCCCAAGGGGATTTCATTGTGGAAGTATTATATTGATAGGGATTTCATATTTATGGTGTAATAATAGAAAGGATGGGATCGTTATGGTGGTCCGGAGATTTTATGACCTTTTGCTAGGAGAAAGAAATTATGGTGAAATGCAATTTAGTGTGAGTCTGGTGGGAATTATTGTTGTGTTAGTGAAAAGTGAATAGTGTGTTGGTTTCCTTTCTTTGATGATAGTGTTACACTATTTAATTTTTTGTTAGGATTTTGTAATTTTACATAAACATAAATTTGTGTTACCGTTCAATAAGGAACCCAATATTCCTAGTTCATAAGGAAATATGAACGCAAAACGATATTAAAACAAAATTCCTAACAACCCCTTTTAGACAACACGAGAACAATCAGTTTAACTTAATAAAAGAAGGCTACAAACTGTCTTAAGAGCAACGGTCCCTTTACCAGTACCGTTAGAAAGAAAAGTTTGTACAAAAGATCTTTGCTGGTTCAAAATTGAAGTTGTAGCTAACAAGCGGAAAAACGCCCGGAGCCCGTAAAAGGTTTATCTTGTTATGGTGTCCGATGTAGGAGCGTTTTATGAGAATTAATAAAAAAAATCTAGGTCGATATTATCTACAATTCTGGCAGTATTAAAATCTATCAAGTTTCCAAGTAACCACTCTTGTTTTTACGTATTTATCTAACATTTTTTAGTACTACTGCGAATAGAAACATTTACTTTACACAGAAATATGTAGAACATGTGTAAATGAAATATGTATCATGTAATGATAAAAAATCTCAAAAGTTTATCTTTTAAACACACAACGTCACGCCTTTTATCTCCGAAGGCGTAGGCAAAGGTGCACATTACGGCACGTAATGCCGCTATACAATTGTACACCCACTTTTTACCATTTGTGTTATAAGTCCCATGTAATGAGGGGTGAGGGTGAGGTATCTTTTAAACAAAAACAATTTCCTCTGCATATAAATAATTTCTATATAATAACGATAGTTAGTTCTACACCACGTTCGTAACACAGCAAATGCCAATTTGTTATGATTTAGAAGAGCCAAGTGGTATTTGGCACTGACTGACATTACTCTCTTTCGTTTGACATTTTAGAAATGGCACGTGTAACTGAAGATTTTCTGTTGCAAGCTTGTGAAAGCAAGGAAGATAATCTTTTATATTTGACAAGTCACTAAATAACACATTTTATTTTTAGTCACGTAAACAAAAGCTGACTTTGAAGAGTTTTTTTTTGTGGGGCAATAATCATCCAGTGATTTGACGGGATAGTGTTAGACTCTTACTGACTACAATCTACTCCGTTCATTCTACAATAATTTTAAGTAACTTTCATATTATTCTTTTCTACTAAAAAGGCAACAAACATAATTTTCCGGTCAATCGAATTGAAATATCGCTCGCTGTTTAATGCGCTGTTGTAACACTGGGTGTAAAACCTCTCTTAAACCTCGTTTATATCTCCACCGCTGCCTTTCCATTACATTTACGCCGTATGTACACACAGTTACACATCAAACTACACAAACTCAGTATAAACTGACCGTCGAATGTTCGGAAAGATCATACAAAACGAGACCATGATAAGCTGGTTTAATATAGCTTGACATGCAACTGTATACATGGACCATGTGGCTCTTGGGTGCAAATGTCGAAAAAGGTTTTAAAAGTTAAACCGGCTGTGTTTTAATCGAATTCTCGGCGGTCGGAGCTCGTCACGGATTAAGAAAGTAACAGATAAGCTGCGTTGGTTTTCAAAAGCCCCTTTTTATAAAAAAGTCAAATATAAGTAACGATGAATAACCTAAGTCTGAATGATCGCTAATGGGTGTTTTTGTTTAGTCGCTAAAAATAAGGTAGGAGATTGATTTAAACAGCGTCCTTATTTCTTAAGAAATAAATGTGATTTTCGTAATCCAGGTTTTCATTTGACGCTCTATTTTTAGCCTCTGAATGTTTTTTGGGTTTTACGCAAAAAAATATGAGTAAGAATGATGACTTTAGCAAGAACTTACATTATGAAATAAGTAATGTACCTTAATTGGAATTCATAATAACCAAACCGCTGATTATTTTTTATTCTCTGAAAAAGAAAATTGAACGTAAAACGGGAAAGTAAGTTTAGTTCTTTACGTCATAAAGTTGGTTTTCCATTACAAACTATAAGGTGTACCCAATTATTACCCCAATGAAAGTTTGATATACAGAGGGTAAAGGATTATTCCAGGAATACGGCCCACCTGCAAACTTTTCTCATAAATATCTCTACGACATCGGAAAGGCCTAACTAGTTCTTAAAAGAGTTCCAATTGTAATGGCGTCGTCCATCTTATTGGCAGGACGGATGCTTTGTCTGCTGGTCGGTATACCTACATTTATTGGGACTTTAAAGTGTATCTTTTACTATAGAATACTATTTTAGTTTATAAGGTAAGTACTTCGTCTGTGTTACGGTGTCGAAATAAATTGTTGTTTAAGTTTAATATATTTCAGTGAATTTTGATTCCAACTGATCGGAAAATTAGTCTCAAATTGTACAGAGATGGACATGATATGGCATCATAATACTTCACTTGAATTCACAGTCTATAAGTCAGCCACTGTCTGGTAAATGCCTCTTCTCACACGAAGAAAAATTGAGCATTAATCATCACACTTGCTCAATGCGGGTTGACATTACACTATTACGAAATAAAATTTAATGCGTTTTTCTTCAAATACCAACTCATCTTCATTTATTACTGCACCTCGACACTGGCATTCCAACATTTTATTAAAATGCACGCCCAAAATCAGCAAACCTATTTCGTTCCTTTTGCTATCGTTCTAGTGTTCACAAACAAACTAGTGCAGATATTACCGCCTCCAGTGGCGGAGTGTCGGCCATGACACCCTTTGTCGATATAAACCCGATGTACGATTGTACAGCCTTCAATCCTTTGAATCGTCTCGTCGACGTCAATCCTATTTTTGTTAGCCCCGTTTTAGGGAGTCTAGTTCCAATGCAGCTTTGTGTTCAGAATAAGGTTGCTCTGAATTTTTTACAACGAAAATTGATTGAAATTTTCTTTTGTGAAGCTGTGATGTGAACGTTATTAGTTTATGTTTGTCTACGGGTGTTTTTTGTGATCTTGGTTCACGTTTGCCGTTTTATGTAAACACATATTTTATGGAAATGGATTTATTGTCAAAATCAGTTGTTGCTGGATCCATAATAATTTGTATTGTAGTCACTGTGTATCACATTTCTATTGTCAGTAGGATGGCACACGTAGAGTAAGACATCTTGTATCTAAAGGAGTTTAGTTAAATATCAAAACAATACATAATTTGGAAACAAGAAATAAACTTAAAGGTCTGAAAGAGGTCCCAATTCTCACAACATCAATAGCTAGTAATAATAAAGTTATACCTACATAGATGATACACAAATTAACGAACGTTTCACGTTCATAAATGGCATCGCTCATCGAAAGACAGGTGTAATTCAGTTTCGTGTCGACACGTGACGACGACGTGACGTATGATACTCACATGAAACTGTTAACATCGATTTTGTTTTATGCAACTTTTAACAAGAGAGGTTTAATGAACCGATGAGCTGTGAGCTGTTATGGGATTTTAAATTAAGCTTTGTATGTAGGTAGAAATAATTGTTTAAATGTAGATGATAAATGGTAAAGAGTGACTGAAAACATAATGGAGAAAATGAATACTAATCATATTCAGACTGGATAAGACTAAAAGAAAATCGATGGACAATTTTCGGTTTATATGTCATCATGGCTAGGTATATTACAAACATTTCCTTCGCTTTTTCTTTCTTTTTTGTCAAGTTTATCTAAAATTTAGAAGAAGATTAGAACTTAGACTTGTAAAGGAAGAAAGTTAATTTATTTCATTAACGTTTATTTAGTAAATTATTTAGTCAGTTGGGTATATATGAAAATCTTTACACATAACGAAATAGGCACATTATATAGCGGGCTCCCATTTCAGTAATACATAGCTGCGATTTCTGAACTCGACTGAATTTGACGTCGAGAGTTTTGAGATTACGTCGCTTCCGCTTGTGCCAACTAGGTTTTGCCAGCTCACTGTGCAAAAACTACGATCGCATTGAGCACTATTAAATTCACTCTAGGGTACTATAGTAACGTCACTTTCATTCAACTGTATAACTAAAATGTTATTCTCGAGGAATATAAGTAAGATGTGTTTTTTCGGAAATCTAATGTAATGTGAAATGTCACTAATTGAAAATGGTGTTAATTGAAATTTGTTAATTTTTGAAACGTAATTTCAAAACCAATAATAATTTTAAATGTTATAGTTGGTTTACAAAAAATGCTTCCTAAGTCCAGCATTTGGGTGTATAGAAAAACTTTACATCCAGTGTCCAAATTAATGATGAGAGCCCAAAAATTAAACTAAACAATATTTTTTAAATTAATAAAATAAGAATGAAATCAAGGTATCACCAAGCCCTTAGTTACAAGATAAAAACTGGAACTCCGGTCGCTTTTATCGAGAGCACTCAATACTTATTTAAATGGGGGTAGCTAGTGAATCCAGAAGTCAATTTAAAAACTAGACTTTACGGCTAGAGTGGTACTTTTATTGGTTTTCCTGAGCTCCACTGATTAATTTCCAGCCTGCCATGAATCGTTTTAATTTTGTTCGCTTGGATAACTTTTCGTGTTTGGAAAGTTTTTATCTTCTATGTTTAACAGAAAAATCACGTTTATTATTTAATCAAAATTAGCCTCTGTCTGAACTAAACTATAAAGCTATTTCTCAATCTTTTTCAGACCAAATTGCCAAAAAAAAAATTCTTTTGATAAATATTGAAACTGTAAGTAAATTTCTATCTACATGCAAGTTTAGATAAGTACTGAAAGAACGTTGTAGGTATGCTCGCTAGGTATATTAAACCAAAATTAAAAAGCTTTCTATAAGGAAAAACACACTCTAAAAGAAAATATCAATATTAAATCCCAAACCGCCTGCAGGAAAAATCATCGCCATGCTGTCTGATTAAAATCCGATCCGTTAAATGAAAAATTAATTGCTTACAAAAACGTTCAATTATTCAATCAACATCGTTTTATTATTCTACATCTCCCATCTATCGTAAATAAAAAAAATAAACAAGCACAATTTAAATATGTAAATAGCTGCCGTCAGCGGGAAATAATTTCATGTAAGCCTTAACAAAGCTTTTCGGGATTTTGAAACGATTTTGCGTGAGTACTTTGCTATTGTTAAAAGCGAGGGTGGAATCAATCGTGTTTCAAACATTCGGATCAATTGATTTTTCTCGTTAGTGGACCGTGACTTGGTGTTTTGTTTACGTTAAATAAATTGGGCATGTGCCCGTCCCAGTTGGCCATTTATCAATAAAAACGTTCAGCTGTTGTCTGATCGATGTTTACTGAATATGACCACTTTATGTAGATGAATTATGAAAGATTATGGCGGTATTGTTTTGATGATAAAAGATTTATTTTTACGCCCCAAGTGTTATAGCGTGTGGAGAATAATTTGTTAATAAATTGCAAAAGATAAATTCTATTAAACTAGTCAAAAATTTAAATCTAAACTGGAAAGAACTGAAACTAAATTACTCGCTCACTATATCCGCCTCAGAAACTGAATTAGTAAGCAAAATATATCAAAATTGTTAGTTAGGGACGTCAGTAGCATATGGGGACATGATTAATAGCCATCGTCCTTATCCTATAAGCTTTAGATATGCAGGTGTTGAATACAACATGCATTAGATAGATTTATCATTATTTCCACATTGATCTGTAGTTTTATTTCATTAGAGTATAATTTTAAGTGAGTTTTTATTAAGGTTAAAATAAAAGCGTCTGCCATAACATATTTGGCTATAAAATAGTACTTTGCCAACTTTTCTGAGGCATGTGAAACACTCAACGTGTATGCGAAACAACTTGAAACACTTTGTTGTACCTGTGATAAATGGATTCATAAGCAGAAAGAGTACCGGTGGCCATGCTCCGGAAAATTGTGTAGTTGTAGCCCTATAAATCTACGAGGGTGGGGCACCAGAGAATTTATGTGGGCTAAAAATAGAAGGTGTACCTCAAGGATGCATATTTGGACCAGCAAATATTTGTGGGAATTTGCAAGTGTGAAAAGGGTTATATTTTGCGGAGTCACTGCGAAAGTAATTATTGCGGAGCAGGTGCATTTTGGTACAGTCAACATTATTTAGGAAATGGAGTTTTGAATATAAAGTTATAAAAATAAACTTAACAATATTATATTCATACTTCAGTCATAAGGTGTATGCGTACTTGTGCTAGCTATATGTATGTTGTAATTAATTACGCTGTCACTCCAAGCTGCTATCATTAGATCGAGTCGATATCATCAACCACCATTACCTTGATGACTTTAATATGGAGCAAGTAGAGACTATCGACTCCCCAATTCTATATTAACAATATCTGATCACTCTAAATGATTAAAATATTGAGACTAGTACGGAAACAATTACACGTAAAGATTTTATAAATTAATACACACGTAATATATAAAAAAGTGAATGTATAAACTCTAATTGGCATGAATATAAAAATCCGTTCGCTAGTAACATGCGGAAGAACGGCTTACGTTGCCTGCATCGTATGTAGAGCTGCACAAAGCGGCTGAATTACGATAGTCTAGTGGCTTCGACAGTTGGAAATACTTGGAGATAGTTGAAAACCACCTCATCGGTATAATACCGCAAAGCGGATCTAAAGTTTGGTAAAGTGATGGGTCAAAGGTTTTTCTTAGCTTGGAAATCTGCAAAGTTTAGGTCTGGTATTTCACTAGTTAGTTTTTTCTGTAAACAAAAATGAATATTATTTTTTGTCATGACATAAACTTATTTATTTTGTTCCTCGTTTTTGGTCAATGAATCAAAGAGTTATGAGATTTATTGCGTATCCTAATCCTCAGTAGTCGGAAGGGTTCGTCTATTTCCCCTTTGTATGCGATTACCAAACAAATTGATATTAATACCCCAAAAGGTTTTGTTTACCAAAATCTTTTAATAGTGTAAATCACAAACATATTATAATAAAAATGGTCATAATATTTGTTGACGGCACACATCTATAATCTGGTGCACAAAAGATTTGAGTTATGAGAACCTAGTGGCTTTGACAGTTGGCAATACTTGGCGGGAGTTGTTCGTATTGTGTTCGCCGAATGCCGGTTATCATGGCTGCCCTGAGTGACGAAAATCTCTTTACCATTCTGTTGGTATTTGTGGATGATAAGTTTAGTGAAGCCGGTTGTTTGGGTGTTTGCAAACGGAATTGTTAATTGTAATCATAGTTGACGGTCGTTTATGTAAATAAGGTGATTTTAGACAGTACTATATTGTTTTATTACCTATCATTGCATCATCATCTACGGTATGATCATTTAGGTAGGATAGGATCTTAGGTGTAATTAATAGTGTAAACTTATAAACTGCAGACTTTGAAAGATTTGATTTATCATTTTCACTAAACTGATTTACAGGAAATATAACCTAATACGTTGTGAGATAGATATAAGATAAGCCTGTAACTAAGCTCCCTTAAAAGAAGCAACAAAATTGGTTCTTGGAACTGGTTCACAAAGGCTTTTATTACAATACAATACAATTATACAACGCTGTTTACTAATTCAGCTTTATAGAACCAACGAGGCGTATCAATTCAGGAATTGTTACAAGTTTTTGTGTAATATTAAAGTGCAAAGTGAGTGGATGTTTTTAATCGGGAATAATTTAGTTAGCAGAACCTTTAATCAGGCGAGGCGCATCCGCTGATGGTTTTCCGATTCTATTAGCCGCAAAGCGGAGGCGGTAGAGTTTGATTAAGCGGAATGAGTGAAGGAAACGACCTATTTATTAAGATCCCAGTTACACTTACTTTGGGATCTTGCCATCTCTGATTGTATGTTCGATTTCGTTTTGCTCCAGATCTGGATTTAGGTAGCGATTACATTTGTAAGTCAATTTTAAGAACTTTGCTGCGGTGTATAGTCCCAATATATAAATTCTTATTTATTATTTCTCTGTAATATAAAAATCCTAATATTATTTTATGCTATAAAAATTTGGACACGTAATTGTATGTATTCCATAATGTAAATAATAAGTGTATGTAATTTTGTTATAAGGTTTTTATGAAAAATTATGAAATATCGGAAACTCATCGAATTGAATAAACATGGTAAATATCCCGTCATAAGTTCTAATAAATAAGTATACGATTTCTGAAGTTCTTAACATTATAATATAGATTTTTCTTTAATATAATAAAAGAAAAAGAACAATATGATGAGTTTAAAAGAAAATAATACTGTTATAACTTGTATTTATCATACAAAGTTTTGATGTGAGTTCGTGATGCTTGAAAAACTTTTTGTCCTGAACTTGAAAGTTAGATTGGATGTATATACTTACTGCTTATGTACTTTAACATAAATGTTTTATCGAATTTTGTAATCACGAGGATACATTCGAGAACTTTCGTTGTTTGAAGTAAGTCTACAAGTTTTGAACTTGGCGAAATAAGGAAAGATGGGTATCTAAGATTAATAATCTATGTACTTTGTTGTTACCCACTATTTCCATTATTGTTTGTGTAAACCAAATAATCGTTTTCAAAACTAAATCAACCAGATAAGACTTCGTAATAGGCACTGAAAGAACAAAAATATGTATTTTTTATGATACCATGAATAATGATATAATTTTATTAAAAGAATAATTGCATGAAATAATTGCAAAGGTATATTGCATCAGAAAAATAATAATTGAAAGAAAAACGTATCAGGAATATTGAATATGTTTTTAAATTAAAAATTCACGGAACAGAACCATGTAAGAGTAAAAAAGCGAACATAATTATAATATCAGAACAAACAGATTAAAATATTCGAATTCAATTTAAAAGCACCACTTTCATTGCTTAGTTAGTTCAATATCCTTATATTATTGTTATAGAAATAAAACAATGGACTGCAAACAATTGGAAGACTCGCTGAGCTCTCGCAGGTTTCTTGATTGAGTAGGACCCTCGTCAATTTCACATCTTTGTGAGTAAAGATACAATGTTATTTGTTGTTACAGTATAAGATGCTCGTTCACTTCGATACACAATTGGAAAAGCTTTCATAGGAAGGGTTCCTTAGTCCACTACATGAGTATAAACTCTACAGAGAACTTAAGACGATGTTAAATGGGACTTTATGTAGGGTTAATAGAGTAGTTTTTATCTTGTACAAAAAACGGCGAAGTTCAATTTATCTCTTCTCTTTTCTACACCTAATGAAGTTTTGATTCAGGGTGCTTTTCCACCAGAGATGTGTTATGCTACGTAGCTATGGATGCGTTTGGCTTCCACCATTCATATTATTCATTGGTATACATAGCTTAGTCTTTAGTTTTCTACTGTAAATCTTATAGGCATAAACATAGATATAATAAAGAAGTATATCTCTGTGGGAGAACATTGTATAGCGGCATTACGTACCGTAATATACACCTCTGCCTACCCCTTTGGAGATAAAAGGCGTGACGTTGCGTGTAATATTTCTGTGGGGATTACAGGAATTGCCGTGATAGGATAAGTAAAGCTAATTGACCCAATGTGTCTAGCGTTCCACGAAATTTGAATATTATTATATTGACTCATTCTTATAACGATAGAGGAAAAATAATCTTTTCACACTCACATAGACACATAATCTTAGTGTGCCTATCAGTTTATTTACTTTGTGGAAAGCTTAGTCTCCACAGAGTATTTACTCACGTGTAGCTGAGAGGTGGAAACCGCCGATCTTTATTCGATAGAGTGAAAATTGACAGTGAGATAACTGTAAAATCATTTTCGTTTTTCCTTATTGGATCAGTAAGTGATATCGTTACGATGGTATCGATTACGTAGACACGTTTATGTTTCGTATTCGATTATTCGCTTTCAATTATTGTTGATTCTTTGTTGGGTAGCTTTGTTGATTGTGTGATTGCAAGTTCGATTGTTGAGTGTGAAGTTTTGGTATCGATACCTGGATTAGCCTAAGTATAATTTCCGGAGCCTCGGACTACCTAGCGGGTTTACCGGGGCTCCGGCTTAAAAGCTGAGGAGAAGGAACGGGGTAGTTTTACAAAAATTAGTAAGAGTCTGACACTCCCTCTCGCCTGGCCCAGGGTGGAGAAGTCATTGGATGATTTTCCCCTCTCAAAAAATCCCGCAAGGAGCAACTCTTTATGTGATCCACAATCTGTTATTTTGAGTCTGGGTGTCATGTGTATGTGAACTTGAATTTTTGTTAACGCACCCGTAGAATTTTCTTCTGTGTCGTATTCTACTGTAGTTGCCCCACACGTTTCATAAAAAACTCTAAAATATTATTTTATTAGCTATCAAAACTATATAAATTACAAGTTTCAATATCTAGTAGTTATAACATGAAATTGAATTCAACCGTCTCCGAATCAGCGGGGACCAGAGAACCAGCAAAGCGCAGCGGTAGATAATTCCTAATATCAATGGATTTCCAGTCGAGAAGGCACAACGTCGCGACGCTGCTCTGCGATTCCACTTTATTCTACAGAATCCTTTACATTAATTGCTGATGTAGTTTTAGACTTCATGTAGGGAAAATAGAGTTTATTTCTCCTTACACAATGTTGTGGTATTATCAGTAACAGATCGTGTAGGTAGAAAAATGTGGCTAAAGATATAACTGAGGTATTTTGAAATAACAAGTATGTAGATATTTCAATAGAGTCTGTTTTGGGTTGTTATGTTAACCTTTGGTGTTCAAGCGTAATTTGCCCAGCATAATATTCTGTATTTAATTACCAATTATCCAATAACATTTTAGTATAGTAAAATATGTGTACAACGTAGATTTGAAGAGCCTTGGACACTGTTACTGCTTGTTATCAAGTTTCCTTTACAATATTGAACCCGAGTCAACTACACAAAACTTGAGTTAATAAGTTTCCAACAATAATTATTTCTTCTACTTGCTAATTACATTTTCTTTTAACAAATAAACAGTGATCTGGTACGCAACCTAACACAATTGTGTTACTGCTTCGTTGATTGAGTGGTTGTCCAAAAATGCGTTTAGTAGAATCACATGAAGCAAGTTTTTTTTTTACTTGTATAAGCCGGTAAACGAGCAGACGGATCACCTGATGGTAAGCAATCGCCGCCTTCTGGGGGTTGGGAATTTTAGGGTTGTTGGGAAATCGGATATTGGGAAGATTGGTGATGGGGTTAATTGGGCCTCCGGTAACCTCACTCAAACAACACGTTGTTTCACGTCGGTTTTTTCATCAGGTCGTGGTATCACTCCGGTTTAATTGTAATGAAGGAAAACTCAATTACAGTACCAATAGATTAACTAATAATAACAGCGATTGTATCAATAGGATAAAATAAAAAAAATTACGTGTAAAAAGTTGTTAAAGTCAAGACTAATTACAATCAATTTGCAAGCACCCTTGAAGGAGCTCCGCCTTAAAACAAGTGTTAATTAAAAATGAAATCACGACGTTCTTTTATTACGAATTCCTTCCTTTTATTGGAGTAGACATTATTGTTATAGTCGCGAGATTTATTTTACAATTTAGCAACGTTGTACGTACGTATCGCTTTTCACTTTAAACAATGTCATTATTAATTTTTAGAAAGTTATTATATAAGTCATATTACTAGGATTATGTATTGTTTCATAACTATGAGTATTTTGCTTGGCGATATATTAAAGAAGGGCCAAATTAAAAGTAACCTTAACCGACCAGCATGCATGAAAAGACTGATGACTGTTGATGAAGCGAAAGAGGTATGTAAGATTCGTAGCAATTTGCGTTCCAACCTACCCCCATGGGAGATAGGCGTGAGGTCATGTATGTATGTACATATGTATGTGTCTATGTGTATTTTGATACACCAGATCAGGGACGAAAAATTCTGAAAAAAACATGACCTATTGCATACATTATCTGACAAAGAGCAACAACTATTAACATAGTAACTTCCGAATAAAAACAACTCTGCCTAGTTGTAAACCCATTTCCAATTTACTGTCTCCGAGCGACCTTCTTAGTTGCAACAAATCCGTCTGAACAGTTGAAGCCATTAAGTACCAACGTAAATACCAATTACATAGATTTAATTAAAACTAACTGCTTGACGGCAAGTCGTTATAATCCAGAAGCACTGGACGGCAATGAATAAATATAAAGACGGATAATTAAAATTTAAACCCTAAGATCTTGGTTTAAATAAGGTTTAAAATAGTTTTCTCGGCTGCTTTTAATTATTTCTAAGATTAGTGATAAGATTTGAGTTGGGATAGTTATTGCCTAGTTGGCTTCAGGGTTGTTGGGTTCATTAAATAATTTGTTATAGAGTTTTCTATTTGTAATTGTTTGTTGTGACATGGAAGCTGGATTTGGGAATTGGAGAAAAACTGGTAAACTTTTTTTGTATTATTACTGGATGTAATTTTGGTCTTATCTAAATATTAACGAAATATAATTTTGGTTTGTGTTGGTGGCAGGACAGTCGGCTGCCGTGCAACGTGTAGCGGGTTCGATTCCCGCACAGAGCAACTCTGTGTGATCCACAAATTTTTGTTTTGGGTTTAAGTATCATGTGTATGTACCTAAACTTGAATGTTGGTAAATGCACCCACGATACAGTAGAAAATCCTAGAGTGTATATGTCTAGCAATGTTTATTAAAAGATAAAAAATAGACTTTAGTCTTACGTAAAACATGGACGAATTCTAATCTAAAAAAAGACTTAAAAGGCACAGTCAAGACAAACTTAAACGAGTGTCACAATGTCTGTCTGCCTCGTAAACAGAAAGCGCCAGAAAATTAATTACGTATAACATTCAACACTCAATTGTAAACAGCTCCTCAACAACGATCACTTAACAAATGGCAGTCACAACTCACAGAAACAATTAGTGAAATTGGGCGAGAAAGAGCATTGTTTTTTAAGTCTATTAATATTAGTCTTCGCCGGACAAAATAAACCAATATTGCGGTGGACACGGGCTGAAACAATAGCTCTCTGTCACTACGACGGAGACAAATAGACCCGGAGGGGAAATAACCGTGATCTGGAGCAAGGCATTGCCAATAAATTTCTTTTTAAAACCCACTGAGCTATTGTGCCCGTTAATTCTAAGTACGACCTCAAGACCTGTTACAGTTTTTACGACACTCATGCTGGTGAGCAGTCAAGTACTTTGAACTTGTTTTTAGTGACTTTGGAGTTTTATTGGAGCATTAACATTTTCAATTTATTGGTTGGAAAACGTTTAAGAGTGGGCACTAATCGTGGTGAGTCCACTAATGTGTACGTACGGTTCGATCAACTGACCTTTTATTACGATACGGTAACCCTTTAGTTTGTCCTAGACGAATATTTGTAAGTAGTCACCACCAGACTACATTCAGAAGTAATTTTTAACAGACTTCAAGAAAAAGGAGGTTCTCAGTTTGGCTTGTATGAATGTATGTTTGTGCGCGATTATCTCGTGTTTGGCTGAACCGATTTTGATGCTGCTCTGAGCTCTCTCCCAAAAATAGAGGTTAGCGCTTTTGAGCAGAGTTGAAGGCGGTTCCCTTTTTAAAAAGAAGTTTTATTCAATTTGCTGTTTACCATCCATATAGCTTGAATGACCTTTGACAATAAACCAGGTACTATCTTTAGAATCGATATTCAGTTGACAAATTCGATTTCCAATAACGACCCATGAGTATTTGAAGCCAATCCAATATTCGCACGAGAAAAAGAGTGGGGATATTTTGTATTGTTATTCACATGATATTTTCATTTCTTTCCAATACTGTTACCGTGTAGGATATTAGGTGTCGAATTATTTCGTATTCAGAAAGTGTTCATAATTGGCCAAATGTTAGGTATGAAACACACCAAGGCGTGAATAAGACTTAGTGTGAAGCGACGTTAAAAAAAAACTTAACGCTAACTATAGGGTCTTATACTTTCCTATACTTTGGATCAGAGTTGTATAATTCACCTTTTAATCTATTATAGTATTTATTAGATCTATAAAACCACCGTTGTCTGAGTAATTACTGTAAAATCCCACAGTTTTTTTATAGTAAGAAAATCCAACAGCATGTAAGAAAAGATACAAAAGCAAGCGTTTCTTTGTCGATCTTTGACGTCCAATCTGCTCTGTATGCTGCAAGCTTTACATTAACAGAACATTACGTCTGATTTCCATTACACAGTTGATATTTTCCATCAAAATGATCACGTACTTGCCTATCACCCGTCTTCTTATTACGAACGTGTTCTAAATATATGTATTCAATCCATCCCCTGTACAAACCTCCCATTTTTCTCCCGTTTCATTTGTATATCAACTTTCTTATCGCAATTACACCTTCGTAGAAAAGGTTCGCTTGTATTCATTAGTGTGCATAAAATGCCAGTGTTGCCAAGCGCAACCTACTTCCGTACGTGGGGCGTGGGTCGTTGTAAATATTTGTACAATATAAAGGGTTGCCAGCAATATAGCTCTATGAAGAAACGTCAAGTTGTAATTATGAATGAGTCGGGTAAAGGAATAAATGTCAAATCTATCAGTGAATATGTTATAAGTAACAATTACGGGGCGGTCACACGATAAGGTCAAAGTTGACGATACAATTTGGGCGTAAAAGGACAATTCCTCAAGTTAGTCATCTATAAATGTAGGTGAATAGAGTTTGTGACCAGTTAGAAAAATAGCTACGATTAGTAACATGAACAATCACAATCGGGGATTGGGATGTGGAATCCCGATTTTCCAACGACCCTTAAATTCCTAACCCCCAAAAGGCCGGCAACGCACTTTGTAACGCCTCTGGTTTTTCAAGTGTCCATGGGCGGCGGCGATTGCTTACCAACAGTTGATATGTCTGCTCGTTTACAGACAGTGTTCCACAACCAAGCGTAGTGATTAATGCTCAAACCTTCTTGTGAGAAGAGACCTTTGGTCAGCAGTGGCCACTTACAGGCTGTTGATATATGTGTGATATACACAAAATAATCTAAGAATTAACATCTCATTTACCTTAGCTTACTCAACTAACTAATCTCAACACTAAAATTTTTACCAAAAAATATTCACCAAAAATATTTTCAGTGCCTTTATGTTTCTACACATCCCTTATTAAATGCGCGGCCCCTCACATTAAAGCTAAATTCCCTTTGAACGCAGGTAAAAATCTACAATAAAGAGGTTTATCGCTTAACGGGCAACAGGGTAAATTGACAGAGTGATCCTGTCTGTACGTGCCTTAATGAGAGGCTGTGTGGGCCGATATTCAATTATACCTATCCGATACACCACAGGCTACGCTCACTCTACTAATTAAGACTATTTAAATACTAATATATTATATTATTGTGTATAAAGGACTATAATTCGTT
Organism: Spodoptera frugiperda; assembly: GCF_023101765.2. Taxonomy (NCBI): domain Eukaryota; kingdom Metazoa; phylum Arthropoda; class Insecta; order Lepidoptera; family Noctuidae; genus Spodoptera; species Spodoptera frugiperda. The sequence goes on along the minus strand of NC_064239.1, from coordinate 9,751,323 downwards.
TTCGGAAAAAGCAATACAGTTTTGTTTGTGAAAAGTAATGAGTTACTTTATACGTTATATACAGACGGACAATATTGAAATTAGGTAATGTGTGTAAATACAAGGTAATTAGGACTTTAATCTAAGCTGTACAAACAACAATTCCAAATATTCATTAGTATTTATTTATTTATTTATAATTTTCGTCTCTATATTTTAATAATCCTAACTGCGATTTCCAATCCGTCTGCCAAACGTGGGAATTATGGCAAGCCTACTATTTATATAGAGGTATTTGTTCAACATTGGATATTTTATGATGATTATGAACCAATAAATAAATCACTAAAACAAATAATTTACTCAGTAACCCTACACAGAATAATATTTACGTACAGTAAGCTCCAACTAGGGCCACGTGCAAAAATGCTCAAAGTATTGCTTCCGACCGGTTTCACGTACTTCAGATAAATGTATTTCCGTTATCGTTTCCTTATCCGGAGTCCACATGTGGACAAAGTACCGCCGAGTATATTATGATGGTCATATTTCCTTCATAGTACATAATTTATACTAACAAATAAGGCAGTTGATTGTTTTTACAGATCAGCAAATACCATTCTGTAAGTACTGTTGTTCTTTGTAAAATAAGAAAACGGTTTGTTTAGAAAATCACGTTGAATACAATGTAGTCTGTATAGTTTATTTTATACTAGTTTTTGCCCGCGGTTTCAGACTGATCCCTGATCCGGAGCTGCGGACTACCTAAAAGGTTTACTGGTGCTCCGGCTCGAAGTGCAGGAATAGGAACGTGGTGGTTTTAGTCAGTAATAGTCTGATATTCCCCATCACCTCGCCCAAGGCGGGAGAAGACATGATTTTCTCCTCTTAAAAAAAGACTATACACCTGTCCATAAGTTTCTCTTTGAAATTTTACAAACATCCAAACATTGTTAAAAACGATCAATTTATAATATCAGTAGGACTAAAGACCAAGTCCTTAGTGCGTACTTAATTATACCTACTATAATGTAGGTATTTAGTAAAATAACTGATAAAAAATTAAATAGGAAAATAACTTTACTAGTTTCTAGATCTCTTGAAAGTCTACCTGAATAATTAAGTTACATTTACTAATATCACGTTGAATAATCAGCGGGCGTATCCGCGGGTGAAAAGCTGTACATGAACTGAGTTCAAGATAAATATCCAATTTGTAGTGTTATACCTTAAATACCTTTCTAAAACCTTAATCTGGCTTAGAATATTATTCATAATGTTCTGTTTTAGTACAAAAATGTTCACTAATATTATTATCTTAATGCTTTCCGCTTGGATCTCTTTGTTCACGTCGTCATAAATCGTATTTAACGTTGTAGTTTTAAGATCGCTCTTTTTTATTTCAAAAGACAGTGTCAGCATAAAACCTAGTCTGGTACCTAGATAGTGAAAATAGTGTGAAAAGTTTTACTATCTCTCGAGGTTAAATTATCTTAGACTAGCTCTAGTATTAAGTTGATTAAAACTTCTTGCCTCTTTCGTAACACAGTGAAAATAACAAATATCTTTGTCAAACATTTTACACACAACAAAATATGAGTAATTTTGAACTTGCTCCACTCTATTATAAAAAAGTTAGCATACCAGTCTGTCTTGCAAAAACATACCTTATCCACATTCCCATAGGGATTGTACATAATATTCTTGCTTACACATAAATATTTAAAGGATGTCCAAATATAGCTTTGTCTCCTTAGCCACTTAAGCACGTCTGAATATTCAAAATTGATGTATTTTATTGTTACTCAAGTACAGAAGTTTCAAAGAGAAGAAAGTAATTTGTCTCAGAGTCAAATTATACTGACGCAGAGTTCAAAGCTCGCCAAAGTGAAATTTGTCCATTATCCCCGCTAAAAATAGCATACTAATTTTTTGTTTCAATAGTTGCTTCATTAAGTCATTTAGGTCCAAAATGCTGTGCAAATAAATCTAATTGGCTGTATTGTGTGAACTTTGCTCTGGTAAATTATTCTTCAGTAACTAAACAGTTAACTATTTAACGAACTGTGAATGTAGTTAGTATTGTTTTATTTTTTCTGAAACAATCGTTTTATGAATACGATTTTAAGTAGCTATAATTTGTGAAGCATTTCGTGTTAGTTCAAGTGAATCTAATGTTAAAAAGAAATTGGTCTTTTATCGTTTCGAAGGACCAAAATTTAATTAACATTATGAGAAAATACCTAACATTCAGATTGGATTTGATGATTTTCGAAGACAAAATAAATCTCATAAAATATATCCAAGCATTTTTTTCTCAACTACAACTTATTGAATCTTTATTTCGTTCGGAAGTAGGCTCTACAATATTTCTACTAACAAAATCGAGCAAGCTAATAAAGAGTAATTGAAAAACTTTCCGATAGTTAATAGTCATTCTTCTCAAACATCCATAAACTACTACCAGGGAAAATTTGAAAGCCAAATTATAGTTCCCAAGTTTGAAATACCTAGAAATTTTTCAACGGAACTATATTAGCAAAATGTTCTTATTCGACCTGGAAGTGACGCTAATAGTAGCCATTAAAAGAGCCTGCCAACGCGGGAAGAGCTCAGAAAGTATTATTTATTATTGTAACATTTCGTTTTGGGTTTGCTGGCGTTTTGTGGAATAGAATAAGTATCAAATTATTTCAAAATTTCATTTTTTATGGTATAAGCCGGTGAACAAGCACTCGGATCACTTCATTGTAATCTCTGCAACGAAACACAACGCAAGCGTTGTTTCACGTCGGTTTTCTGCGAGGCCGTGGTATCACTACTTTCGAGCCGGCTCATTCGTGCCACACTTAAAATTACACATTATATGCATTAAAGTATCATGATCCATGATTCACTATTATTAATTAAAATTATAATATGGCAATTATCCTTGTACTTCTTTACATCTAAAATATTATATAAAATACCGATACCATTATAAATCTTAGTTTTGTATTAAAAACACACCTATTGCCACAAAAATATAGTACAGTATATACATTTACAAGCAAAATACCTACCTACATTTATAATCTCTCAGTGCAAACCATTATCCGTGTCCCACAATCAGGCTTCTTGTACTCTATGTAGACCTATCACCCCTTGTATAAGAGGTAGCTAGTTAAATAAGGGGGAGTTTCGATGTCATGTGTACTTTACACTTGACGCGCCTCCTGACGTGTGGTGTACAGTCAACGTGGCCATGACAGGTGATTGTGACGTCACTACGATTGGTTCACGAGAAATAGAAAGGATCCTGATATTTATAGAGCGAGAAACGAATGGGGTATTGTTTTATCAATAGAAGCTGAAATATAAAAGGACTGAAGGTGGTAAATACGACGAATCTTTGTCTCTGAGGAATATTGGGTTTTAGATGTACCTACGGATGTTAAGTAACTATGAGAATTTTATACGCTTTTCTAAAAATTAAATAAGTTGATATGAAACATAAATAATACGCCTGTTATTCGTTCATGGGAGTGGCGGATGTGTGAGACGTGCAAATTACTTGTATCAAGATGAATTTAACTGTCCGCCAATAATATTCTGTTTTACTTGTTAATAGAACCCGAGATTTCTTTCTGTCTGTTTGGCAAGCATACAACCAACAAAGCAATTAGGGAACAATTAAAGGAATAAAAGACATTAAAAACCATTGAAAGCTCAAACTTGCTTTCGCTATTAAACGTTCACTGCCCACAGTTCTCGAGTTTCCACAATTTAATTGAGTTATTGGAACCATATAAAGCAAAATATTAAAGTTATCGGCGATCGGAAGCGGTCTCGTAAATTCTGCAGCCATTTTTGTGACGATCGCTCCATCATAAGTTAGTTATAGCTGTCGATCGTGCACAGTATTGAATTTTGACTGGAGTATTATTCAATTATAGTTTTTCAATGGTGACTTTCTGTTCTTATTTTTAAGGTTTTTTCACAATTTTTCTTAATAATGACTATTTCATCTAGGTATCTCATTTCGTAATATTCCAAGTATCAAGCATAAGTACGTAATTTATAGAAAAGATTTTTAAGCTAGTCATTGTTAGACTGTTCATTGCAAGTTAAGCGTTGTAAATACTGTGTTGTACACCCCCATCTCTTCATTTCAAATATTGTAATGAAAAGAAACTCTCAGGGATATTTTTTCAATTGCCTTTTTGGCGAGTTTTTTTGCTTCTTATCAAGCCCATTGTGGCCAGCTGTTTTTTATTCACGTTTCCGAAGCATTTTTCAGTTTTGATATTACAATTTTCGGCTCGAATTCTAGAAAATGATAAAATATACGTCTCTTTGTTTGAAATATTCCATTTTAATGACTTTTTATTTCAATAGCGGTATTAACGAAGTGAGTATCGCCATTTTGTGACGTAACAGTATTTAAATGGTACAGGCCGGTGATTAATCTGATGGACGCGAAACATTTTAATTACGAGCCGTGACTACCATAATATTCAACACTTCATACGTACCAAAACTCAGTGAGTTGTGGTTTTAATAAATCCATCATTGCCAAGTTTATTCTAATCAGCTTTTAATCAAGAAATGCGAAACAAAAACACGCAACAAGGTATTTAGGGCCTCAAAAAGTGGGCTTAGGAAATCCGCTTCGTATTCAAGAGGTCCTTTATAAAAAGCACAATGCTAACATTGTACGCTTTCCACGATTCGAAATGAATAATGACGTTTCACCAAATGCCCCGTGAAAGTGATAAATTGCTTTATAATTTCGTCGGACTCCCATTATAGGCTCTATCATGATGATGCGTTGTTATTGTTTGTGGGTAAAGGATGAGGGTTGTTCTGATTGTGTCCCACTGTTGTGCAATGGGTTTGTTTCCTTTAATCTTCCTATTTTTTATTGTGTGGTTTGGATGGGTCTACATCAACAAATGCTCTGGTTTTTTCTCAATTGGTATTTTTGATAGAACGTTGTCAGAAATATGAAGAGACTAGTTTACCTATACAGCAAATAATATATGTATCATGTGACAGTAGGTACAAAATGGCATTAACGTAACTGAACTAACATAAACTCTAATTTTTAATATTAGTTTGGATGTAAGTGTCATTTCTCCTAAAAACATGTTAATAAACAGAACAGAACTACTTAAAAGTAATTGCATTTCCGAATAAGCTTCTCAAAGACTTTTTTACGGATTTCTGAATCGAGACTTTTAATTGCATCTTCCTTAATCTTTTTTTTCGTTTTCTAGATCAAGCTTCAATATCTTTTTCCTAATTAGTGTTCCTCGTAGACATTAGCAAACTCAACAAAATTATATAAAATTTTGGTCCTTTTGATACTCTAATTTTGGTGAGTCACTAAAAAGAATACAGTCTGAAAACCTTATTTATTTTATCCAAATAAGAAGAAAAACAGTTTTGGATTTCCTAAAAACTTAAATTATACTTGCTAAAATGTAAGAACCAGTCGATTGTTCAGTACCTAAATAAACGTTGAATTTACGAGTGTAGGTAAAGAACTTTCTAGAATAAAAGTGAACTGTAGCAAAATAAACACAATTGCCAATTTACCAGCGCCAAGTCCACATAAAATTGAAACGGGGAAACATGTGAAAAGGTACAGATTGTAAGCAAATTCACCCACTAAATATTTAGGCTACGTTCTTCTAGGCAATATTAAATTCTCTTGGAGACGTCGGATATTTATTTGCATATTTTTTCGATGTAAAAGTCTTTTCGTTTTGTTCTAGTTGGGTAACAAGGGTTGGGCTATTTGCTTAGTGTCTCAAGGTTATCAATCGAGTTGGGCACTCAATAAGTTTGTTTAATCCTATTATTGAAAAGTATTTGTTACGTGGTGATGGGCAGTAGCGAACTCTGGTAATCCTGAACCTTTCAAACTGCGATATAATGTCCATGCCTTAATTATCATGCCAAGTTTGCCTTAATCTCCACGCATGGAGATTTTTTATAAAATGTACTTACACCACCATATTGAAGCTCATTACATATTCTGCAAGGTTGCATGTTACCTAGCCAGGTTGATAGTTGCAGTCTGTTGAACACTACTTTATCAGGAGATATTGAGTCTTGTTACGCGTCCTCTAGAACTTAAATGTTAATAAAAATATTCTAGTTCATGTGTTTATATTCATGTAAACCGATTTCCATAATTATAATCAAAGTCCTTACAATATTATACATTCCTTAATTTCAGGTATATTATTTACTTGCCCATAGTTTCAAAATAAATGACATTTCAATACAAGTACTAGTATCAACACGCTAAGATAAGCTGCCTACACCCACGATGGCACGTGTGGTCGTGATGCGAAGGTTTAGCACGTGGCAGTATTCTTGATACGCCCACTCACATGGGAACAAGTGTATAGGGTTTAAATAAATTCTTTGAGTATAACCATCTTATCTGCGTTGGAAGGTTTCTGTTTTCTTTGTAGTCATTTGCTATACGTTAAACACAAGCAAATACATGTAAATTTTAAATGCCTGTCTTGTTTACGCCATAAATCATAATTTAAGTACATACACTTATTTACGGTGGTAAATCTTTCTAAATCATGTTTATTGTTCTGCAACTAACTACTACAAATTAGATTTATCGAAATATTTTGGCTGTTTATGTTAAAGACTGTTTATGCGATGTAAGATGTTATATCTTCAGGTGGTTATGATTTACCTAATCGATCATTGATGCTGGCTGGCAGACTTTGCCTTTTTTATTCAAATAAGACGCTGAAGTGTAATGACGGAATAGCCAAAAGCTGCTTAAATTCAATCACTACGCCTCTTCGACTCATAAAACGAGAAGCAGAAAGAAATACTTTCCAAAAGACAGAATCACATTTATAATCATATTTCAACCATTTCTATTGTCGTTCGCATAATGCATGAGTTTTCGGGAAAGCATTGTCCGCACAAACAGACCTGGGTTGCATTCCGCCATTTGTAAATTCCTGCTTGACGCAATTTGGCATAATGCCCGCCAGAGGTATTGTTCTTGTTGAAAGGAAGGCTAGGTGTGTCATGGTTGGAGATTTACTACGTTATTAATTCTTCGCATATAATATGATGATAATATTTCACGTGTTTTATTAGCTACCAAACCCCTAGAGCGTTTTTACACGAGTTCAAAACAATGAGGTTGTGACGTGACAAGACTTTGTTCAGAATATAAAAGTACTTCAAGTTTAAAAGATGTTTTTCTTAAAGGTATCGATATTTTATTTTGTAAGCACTTTAATATTGTGTTCTTAATTTACTTCAGTGTTCAGTAGACTGAGATCTAATTCTATAAGGCTTTCAAGGATAATTATTAGATAATCGACAAACGCTGTGGAAATTTAAAAAATAATGAATAAATATTATATCATTACTCATGTAATTAACAAATTCTTTATCAAAATGAGACTGTTTCAAGGTTTTCATTCTAAATGAACACTACTTACTTATCAGTATTTAAATAAGCTTGTAATATAAAATAGTTTCAATGATCTGGGTACAAATATACAAAACTTTTCCATTTATCGAATGATATGACTTTGTAAGTAAGCGAACTAGTGGTTGCGATTGCCAACCCACTGTCGTGTGGCTATGGTCAAACAACCACGTCGAGTAATGAATGCACCGCTTTATCTCAGCGCTTCAGCCTGGATTTATTCCTAAATGCGAGTAACAGGATGAAAGGTCCTATTTTTAGGTTATTGTCATCATTTTGCGGTTTTGGAACTTCTCACTTTGTTTCATTGTTTCAAATTTTAATGTGGTCCTTTTTTCACTATTGTGGTCCTTCGGTACAAAAGTAACAATAAACTTATTAGTACGACTGTTTATTCAAATAAATATGTTCAGTACCATACATGATATGGTATTTCATGAATATTTATGGCACGCATAAAATTAATCCGTCTGCGTTGTCACAGAATATACATTACTGTTGGTATTTTTACGAATGTAATAGGGGTTATAAATGTTTTTAAAACTGTTACTATGACGATGAAACTATCACAGAATGGCCAATGTATGGTTTTTTTTTGAGAATGACAAAGAAAATGTTTGTTATGCCATATCATTTCGTTACCAAGTTTCCTAAACCGTTTTGTACAAGTCTCTATTCAAATTATTCAAAAATTGTGTCACAAAATGTTATCGCAAAAATTATTCAAAAATGTCCAGAAATGTAAAGGTTAGATGTATTTTCAGTAATTCAGGCCACGTTCGGCCTGTTAAGTGCAGGTGTTGGGTATGCGTGGAAAAAAATGGCCGACTCGACGTCGCTTTGTTTCCTTCGAGGCAGATTTACATCATAAATCCTTTTAATTACAACACAGGATCGGTTTGTTTTTTAATGTGTTTTATTTGTTTTTGGATTTCGCTGTAGATTTATGTTAAAGTTCAGCGTTGTTCTCGTTAAGGTGAACGTAAATCAAAATGGAGTGACATGTTTTTATCTTCTGTTATGACGGTTGAATAGACTGAGATAGGATTTGTTTGTTAAAATTTATATCTATTTAATTCTATCTATCTATAATCTATTTTTTGTTTTTAATTTTTTCTAAGTAAAATACTTTGAAGATCTGGCCGAACATGGAGCACACAGAGTTAGCAAGTACCTATTTACTCTGACCTTGAAAATACCTCTTAATATTTGTGGTTCCTGATCTAGCTTTTGTAAATAAAAGGCTTGTGGTTTAAGCCAGCTGGTGGTTTACCGAGTCTTGTAGCGGCCGGCCGCTAGAATGCCGCTTAAACAGGTCATCTGATCCCGATTCTAGAAGACATGAGCTGGGATGAAAATATCCATTTTCATACTGTTTTTACGTTGACGAAGTAAATTATCAATCAATTATCTAGTGTGGTAGTCGAGTAAAGTAACTTTTCGCAGTTCGGAAAACGTTAATGGCGATATGTGTGTTTTTACATACTTTTTCTTTTAAAAATATGTATTTAAAGGACATGGCTAAACCAAAGTATGGACGTCGTAACCCGTACAAATAAATATTGTATAAATATGGTATCTAGCAATAAATAAGGCCGCATAATTAAAGATTGATATTTTGTAGTTAACAAGGTCCAGAAACTTGGCATATCTGCGCAATCCTGAAAATAAAGTAGCGCTCCTACGTCAAACAACGTTACAAAAACTTCAAAATATAACATTGCTCTGAACTTTTACCACGGCGTTTTGAGGTACCTGAGCCGAAAGTTATTTATATATGAGGTAGATAGGTAAACAATTCTGCTTATACTAGATAATGAACACAAAGTAACCAAGGACAGACACAAAATATATAGTAAGATTGTGCAATCTTATACAAAATATATATTTTGTGTCGATCAAAACATTTACAATTATTTGGTTTCAGAAAAAAGTCATTATATTACTGTTATTAAAAATTGATGTTCGTTTAATTTATTTCGATTTGATTTTCGGGGAAACTAATGTCCTAATAATAGCTTGCAGTACCTACTTCCGTGTTGTCATGTCAAACCACAACAGAAAAAAATCAATTATGAAACTTATTTTTTGTTAATTTTTGTTCACCAAGTTATAAGAATTAGTTAAACACAAAATAATTCATAAGTGAATATTTAAATGATACGGGTTAGCGTGAAATTCGTATTCTTGTTATTATGCCTGGGTCAGTCATTTAGCCATCTCCTTTAAAGTTTTTAATCCGTTGCTGACCTACACACTTTTAATTATACTTAAATGTTTTTAGGTCAGAAACGGATTACCGAAACTCAAGGAAACTATGAATAAATAGAAAACAAATAAAATATCCGTTCGATTAATATTGTAATCCTATCAAGATTTGCCTCAAATCCAGAAAATAACAAAATTTATAAGATCGGGTTAGCAAATACCATTACGAAAATCTTTGTTATATCATTTCCAATAAATTGAATGAAAAATTGGCTTCTTTGAGAGTTTGTTAACCTTTCGCTTTGGAATTGAACCTTCAGAATATGAAACACTAAATATATATTTTAGGTCTTGCGTTTAGTAGCTTCGTTTTCTTGTAAAAATTATTTTTTATAAAAAATTTAGGCAAATCAATTAAAAAAAAAGTTAACGAGCACTGCTCCAACCCAGTAATTATCTTATAAATTAGAATTTTAAGTCGTATGTCATATGATATATTCAAAATGTCAATCCAAAATCTGTCGGTAGGTCGCCAGCACGCGGTCCTCTTGAGTGGTAGTTGACGCACCCAGGCGCAAGTGAAACATCGTTGCTTCGCGTGCTTGCAGCTCGCTGTCGACGCGGCGTAAGCACGCTGGCAGCTAGCGGTAGCCACAATTTGAAACCACGCCGTACCGGAGCCGAGCCGGACCCGAGCTTATTATGTGTCTTTTGACCTTTCTTTATAAAATTGGTTACATTTATAATAATACATAGATCGTTGACAAGCACGCTTTGAAAGGAAGAATTGACGGTTATAGGAATAGGGTCAGCCTAATATCGGTTGAGACAACAAAATTTCTCGCTCCGACTTAATAAAGGTTCAGCTTTTTATCGGAATCTGTTTGAGAACACGGAAACAGTTTTAGGGGATTATAAAATAAAGGAGAAAGGACGTTTTTCGCGGGGTTGTTTTAGCGATTTATTGTAATATTTCTTAGATCTTAGATTCATTTAAGCCGTATGATTGCATGTACGAGTTATATTAAATTCATTAAATGAATAAATGGTCCAAAATATTGTATTTCAACATAGATATATATTATATGTATAGAGAAGGCAAAATCT